>NC_041410.2:29865992-30213492 GCF_900747795.2 Erpetoichthys calabaricus
GTCACTCGCTCGCTTCTTATTGTTTCGCTGCCTTCTCAATTGTGTAATGAATGTTTTCTTCAGCGCTCTTTGGGGCTCTTCCTTGTTTTGTACATACTGTGTTCACAGTCAGTTCACGTGATTACGTGGGAGGCGTGATGACGCGATACGCAACTCCGCCTCCCACGGCCATCGAGCTGCAGTCTATTACAGTATATAGACAAAAAAGAGGTTCCAGTTATGACCGTTACATGTAGAATTTCGAAATGAAACCTGCCTAACTTTTGTAAGTAAGCTGTAAGGAATGAGCCTGCCAAATTTCAGCCTTCCACCTACACGGGAAGTTGGACAATTAGTGATGAGTGAGTCAGTTGGTCAGTGAGTGAGTGAGGGCTTTGCCTTTTATTAGTATAGATATATATATATATATTGTAAGGTAACAAGTGCAAAAACTTTGGCTGCTCTGTCTGGAGTTGGCACATTCATTTCAAGCATTTCTTTACAACTGACTCAGGTCATCCCTATCTCTGTACTGCACTTTATGTACATTGTGTTCACAGACAAACATGGCTGTTCATGATGTTTTATCATGTTAGTTGGGCTGTTGTGAGAGGGGCTGGGAGGTTTGCAGATAATGATGTGTTCATCCATGGGTGGATTATACTGACGTTCACCCCAAGCACTTAGTTTTGTCAGAATCCCATTCCTTGAATCCATATCTCTCTATTTCAGATGATTTTTTTTCTGTTTTCAGCGGGTTACTTTTATTCTCTTGAGTAACAGTAAGGCAGAAGGGCTGACTCCCTAAATTGTTGGGCTTAAAAATCACAAGGATGCGTGTTCAAACCCAGTCTCTGACTACCTGTGTGTAGTGTATCGTACATGCAGTTCTATGTGTCCTTTTGCATTTAGTAGGGTGTTTGCACATATATAATTCAATTCTTACATTTGTTTCATGTTTGAATTGCAATTAAATAAGTCACATCTTTTACCATCTTGGTTTTCGTTATTTGTCATGACGTCATTGGTACTGGTTTACGTGACTACATTGTTGCACTTGTGATGTCACCCAGTGCTAAGTGTTGTTGTCATTTGGCTAGTGACTTTAATTTCTTTCTGAGTGTTCCTTGGTCTTTTAATTTTTAACAACATTTCTAGATTTTTAAAGAACAAGCTATCCATTGGCTACAGCTATTTTTGTTATCTCAAAGTGTTTTTAACAATGTTGAAAGTGAATTACATTCTCCCACGATATTGTTTTCTTATGGGTGATGCCATATCTATTGACGGTTGCTATGCAGTTACCAGACATGACGATCTGCAGTGTGCAATGCGCCATGTCATCAATGCGACTGTATAAAGTCAGTGTGTTCATTGCCCTGATGGTCTGAGATTTCAAATTCCACAATCTTTAGTGCCCATTCTTATTAATATAGTATCTCACAAAAGTGAGTACACCTCTCACATTTTTGTAAATATTTTATTATATCTTTTCATGGGACAACACTGAAGATATGACCCTTTGATAAAATGTAAAGTAGTTCGTGTACAGCTTGTATAACAGTGTAAATTTGCTGTCCCCTCAAAATAACGCAACACACAGCCATTAATGTCTAAACTGCTGGCAACAAAAGTGAGTACAACCCTAAGTGAAAAATGTCCAAATTGTGCCCAGTTAGCCATATTCCCTCCCCGGTGTCATGTGACTCGTTAGTGTTACAAGGTCTCAGGTGTGAGTGGGGAGCAGGTGTGTTAAATTTGGTGTTATCGCACTCACACTCTCTCATACTGATCACTGGAAGTTCAACATGGCACCTCATGGCAAAGAGCTCTCTGAGGATCTGAAAAAAAGAATTGTTGCTCTACATAAACATGGCCGAGGCTATAAGAAATTTGCCAACACCCTGAAACTGAGCTGCAGCACGGTGACCAAGACAATACAGTGGTTTAACAGGACAGATTCCACTCAGAACAGGCCTCGCCATGGTCGACCAAAGAAGCTGAGTGCACGTGCTCAGCATCATATCCTGAGGTTGTCTTTTGAAAATAGATGTATGAGTGCTGCCAGCATTGCTGCAGAGGTTGAAGGGGTGGAGGGTGAGCCTGTCAGTGCTCAGACCATACGCCGCACACTGCATCAAATTGGTCTGCATGGCTGTCGTCCCAGAAGGAAGCCTCTTCTAAAGATGATGCACAAGAAAGCCTGCAAACAGTTTTCTGAAGACAAGCAGACTAAGGACATGGATTACTGGAACCATGTCCAGTGGTCTGATAAGACCAAGTTAAACTTATTTGGTTCAGATGGTGTCAAGCGTGTGTGGCGGCAACCAGGTGAGGAGTACAAAGACAAGTGTGTCTTGCCTACAGTCAAGCATGGTGGTGGGAGTGTCATGGTTTGGGGCTGCATGAGTGATGCCGGCACTGGGGAATGAATGCCAACATGTACTGTGACATACTGAAGCAGAGCATGATCCCCTCCCTTCGGAAACTTGGCCACAGGGCAGTATTCCAACATGATAACGACCCCAAACACACCTTGAAGACGACCACTTCCTTGCTAAAGAAACTGAGGGTAAAGGTGCTGGACTGGCCAAGCATGTCTCCAGACCTAAACCCTATTGAGCATCTGTTGGGCATCCTCAAACGGAAGGTGGAGGAGCGCAAGGTCTCTAACATCCACCAGTGCTGTGATATCATCATGGAGGAGCGGAAGAGGATTCCAGTGTCAACCTGTGAAGCTCTAGTGAACTCCATGCCCAAGAGAGTTAAGGCAGTGCTGGAAAATAATGGTGGCCACACAAAATATTGACACTTTGGGCACAATTTGGACATTTTTCACTTAGGGGTGTACTCACTTTTGTTGCCACCCGTTTAGACATTAATGACTGTGGGACAGCAAATTGACACTGTTATACAAGCTGTACACCGACTACTTTACAATGTATCAAAGTGTCATATCTTCAGTGTTGTCCCATGAAAAGATATAATAAAATATTTATAAAAATGTGAGGGGTGTACTCACTTTTGTGAGATACTGTATATGCGGTTCTAAGTTATTATTCTGTTCTTTGACTTATTTAATGTCTACTTGATTTGGCTCTGTCTTTATGGTTTTGAAAACTCAAACTGCATCCCAACTTTGATCTTAGTTTGTCATCTTGGGCTTTGTCTATTTTCATGGTTTCAGCCTTTTGACCTCACCATTTCTCTTTTTGTTTAAAACTGCTACTACTCAGTTCTGCCAGAACACACACAAATATGGTGGCAATCATACAGTCAAATTATACCTTCATGGATACTAAAATCATCTCTTTGTTAGTGTTAGTTAGCTTTAAAACCTATAAGCAAGAGATGGGTATTTTCTCCAGCCGTCTGGAGTTTTCTTGTTTTTTCTGTCCTCCCTGGCCTTTGGACCTTACTTTTATTCTATGTTAATTAGTATTTCCTAATTTTATTTTTTCTCTTTCTTTATCCTGTAAAGCACTTTGAGCTACATCTTTTGTATGAAAATGAGCTATATAAATAAATGTTGTTGTTGTTGTATGTGAAGCAAAACATCAAAGCCAAAAAATGACAGACAAGAAGGCATCTAAAACACAAGGGCATAGATAGAATCAGAAGTTGAAATAATATTAAACCTGACACTATAGCCTACCTGGAACTGAAATTAACTATGCTGGAGTCCAAGTTCAAGAAGTGGTATCCACTGAGAGATAATTTGTAATGTGATTGCTGCGATGGCACATCCAGTGACATAATCAGTGCGATGATTGTAATCACATGACACCTATGGGGAGGCTTTTAAGAAATTACCTTTATGAAAAATAAATCAAAAATGGCTACCTTCTGTAACTTTATTCCACTCTTTCATATACTTATCACATTACATCCAAAATTAGTCAACACGTTAAATGTCTGAGAAACCAAACTAGGAAATGGTGGTGCGGAACATTCATTTTACCAAGCTTGGGTTTAGAAATAATTGTTGCTCAGTAAATCATTCTCAGATATTCACTTCACTTATTACAGGATTCAAGGGAACTCAGTGAACGACTCTACCCAAGCCATTATCAGCAAAATGAAGGGAAGCAGGGAAATGTTAGCAATTCTTTTCCAACCCTTACCTTTATACACCAGTATATAGCAGTCTTGAATCCCACTGCTGACACCAACCTGTGGAGGCTTTTAAGAAACAACAATTACCTGCATTATATTTTGCATCATTGTTTCTCATCATTTTCTCACAACAATCCTCAACACCTTGTATTGCATTACATAACAGCGTAACCATGAACAAGTTACCTCAGGGGTCTGTGCTCCTATAAAAATAAAATATATGCTGCATTATAGTTTAGTAGTATAATGTACTTTTCTCTATAGAAAGGCACTATACAAAATGGAATCAGTTTGTTTGTGTTATGTATCATGAAGTTAATAATACAGCACAATTGTAAACAGTTGGGTTCATTTACAGGTATGCTGGTCATCCAAATTAAATCTTTGATTTTTGTTAGCCACATTCCTTTTGTTTAGCGTCACAAGGTGCTCACATTTATCGTGGCAGCAGTCAAGTCTAGAAAGGGTGCCAATTTATCACAAAGCCCAGACACTCCAGACACTCCAGGCTGTTATACTGTAGGTTTGATGCATGAGGGTTAAACTGCAGGGATGACATGAAAACACGTGAAGAGCGTGCAGACTCCATGCAGAGGACACACCAGCCAATAAACGAAGCAGGGTCCATAAATGTCATGGGGTAGGGGTCTCATGTCACCTGGCTTGTTGAGTATTTTTTGGATTGACGCAATGGAAGTTATTGCACATTAGTTAAACCAGGAGTCCAGTTTAATGCCTCCAGATAAAAAATTGGAGTGAAAAGACTTCAGCTTTCCAGGCAGCTGCACGCCAGAAGCATCGCTTTAAGACCTTAATGTTATGTTTTATCTTCTTTCTGTTGTATCTCCTAATCAGCTTCTCTAGAACTGTTCATTATAAGGAATATGGTCCAGCCTCAAAACAAGCAGGCTGCCGTTGGTTGAGCCCCTCAAAGCCTCCCAGACTTGGTGTGTCATCATTAGCATAGCATTTAAATAAAACAACTGATAAAAAAACTGCGTGTGATGGACTCCATTCAGTGTCAGTGAGGGTTAAAAAAACCACACAGGGCTAAAATGGCATTGTGCATCTGGTTGAAGTGCTGTCATCTTGTGACCCTGAGCTGCAAAAAACGCCTTTTGAAAACTGAAGGTCGGATTATATTGTAGCAATAAGAGAGAAACAAAAGAATCCGACTCATCTCCTTAGAGAGGACAGACAAATCGCTGGCGGAGCTGCGCGCACAGTGCGGCGCTGGCAGCTAATCCGAAATTGCTATTCAGCACGATGCCCAGCACTTGAGAGATGCTGAGCGAAGTGTGAGCTACTGTCGACTGCCCACACAATTAGTATCTCGTTTAACTCTTTCATGGGAGTGATGAAAGGTGCATAGCAGCACACGTTAAGCATTTGATGGTGCGAGCGTATGCAATGCACACAGCACCTACTGCCACTTTCATTTTCTGGGTGTATGAAAGACTGAATCCATTTTACTGAAATTTGGTACACATATTCGTCAAGAAAATTTATCAAAACGTTTGTCTGTTTGTATCCAAATTTTTAAAAGTTTGACATAAATGTACTGGCAAATTTAAAATGAAATCTTTCATCTGGAAACAGAGAAACATTCTCTGTGGCTCAAATTACTGAATAATCTGCTGTTTCAAATGTATCTA
The DNA here is from genome assembly GCF_900747795.2 of Erpetoichthys calabaricus. Classification (NCBI taxonomy): domain Eukaryota; kingdom Metazoa; phylum Chordata; class Cladistia; order Polypteriformes; family Polypteridae; genus Erpetoichthys; species Erpetoichthys calabaricus. Next base: position 29,871,743 of record NC_041410.2, read on the forward strand.
AAGAGAGGATATTTGAGCTTTTAATTTTATACATGAGCCACTTGTCCAATTGCCGCTCCTGGCAGCAACACGGATCCTCAGTACAACTTATCGAAATGCTGTCAGAAGCTTGTGAGATACCAGAAACTCAATTTCACGTCAGTAGTGTGCGCGAACATCTGCCAAACCAGTCACTTCTGTTTGTAGCACATAAGTTAACTGATCTTCATCATTGTAAAAATGAAAATGGAAGAAAGCTTAACTTATCTAGAAGTGAATTGAGCAGGAAAGGTGCTCTCTAAGTGTGACAGGCCATGGTTGCTGCAACCAACAGTTTTACTGTGAGACCTCTTCATCAGGTGCTTCTTTCAAAAACTTTATTAATAACTATGATTAGTCATAAATAGCAATGAGAAAAACACGTACAATTTGCATACAGTTTAACAAAACTAACGCTAAAATTTGCTTTACAGGGATAGTGAGAAGACAAGCAAAATGACACCTTTTATTGGCTAACTAAAAAGATTACAATATGCAGGCTTTTGAGGCAACTCAGGCCCCTTCTTCAGGCAAGATGTAATCATAAGTTTGCCTCCAAAGCTTGCATATTATAATCTTTTTAGTTAGCCAATAAAAGGTGTCATTTTGCTTGACTTCTCACTACATTCATAATGGGTAACTAACTGAAAAGAGTGTTTTAGGGTTTAAAAGTGTTTTTTGAGGTGGAAACAAGAAATACTGCCCCCTAAAGTCTTGTTCACACACTGTGTCCTTTTCCACAGTAAAATCAATTTCATTTGTACCTCTCTGTCACATCACCATGGAGGAGTCGGTGTTGTCAAGCATTTTAGGGAGCAGATGCATTTATTGCATTTAGTTGTTTAAAATTAGGGCTCTGGGGGCAGAACATTCACTCTTTAATGCATTGAAAAGGTCAGCAGAAAAGTATTGACCAAGCTTTTTCTGCTTTAGGGAAGAACAATTAGTCATACTGATGGGAAAAAAAACATCCAAAGTTCAGATCAATGTCTAATATGACTTTTGGGCTGATCAAAGAAGGTGGTGGCGTGGTCGGCAGGATCATACCTTCAATGAAAAAGATTCCAGCTATTATGATTTTTCAACCCTTTCTTGATTCCATTTCTGACATTTTTTGATTTGAAGTTGCTTACATTTAGTTGTTAAAGTATTCAGAGTTTTTCCAATGCCTGTTTGTTAATATCATGGACAGTCGTTGTATATAGTTGCTGGGTGGCTGCCACCAATGGATGACCAGAGGTCACGACCTCTGATGTAATCAGGTCATCGCTAGACACTTCCTGGTTATCCAACATTGCAGATTCCACTAAAGACTTTTTAATGTTCCTTTGCTTAAGGTTTTCCCAGTGTAGATCATTTTGCTTTGTTTCCTCTGCTTAAGTTTCAGGCTTAGAGTTTGGGCTTCATTATTTGGTTTAATTGACTTCCTGGTTTAAGCTTTGGTTTATTTTTGTTTTGAGTGTGTTTCATCTTCTGGTCCCAAATCAAATCCAAACTGTCTCCTGGCATATCAAAGATGAACACAGGTACTCGTCATTGGAGCAGGAGCTGAGCTAGTTAGTCAGTGATTCGGGAGGGATGTACAACAGGAGCAATGTATGTAAATTATCAGACGACTTTATTCAGTTAGTCTTACAAGGTAAGAATATGTAATAAGAGCACAATGGATATATTTTTGACAGTTGTTACATGGACACATTAAGAGATTTACTTTTGGTAAGAAAACAATCAGAGAAAGGACTGAACATGCAGCTTTTCAGATCCAGTGCTTTAGCCACCAGATGTTATGGTCTTATGGAAAATAAATACCTGAGGTTGAAAATTATTAATTTTTAAATGACTTGGAGTTGAAAAACTGGATTGTTTCCCAAAATTGTCCTCAGAGACAAGGCAAGAAGTGAAAATATCAGGGGTTCAAACCAAAACTAAATGTCAGCAGAGTGACATCATTTGTTTGTCAAGCAGGACACGCCTAGTCGCTCACAAGAGTTGTGTCCATCACTGCTGCTCCGAGCCTCTCTAAAAAGAGGATGAAGGTGGACTAAAACTGTCATTAGAGAATAGGCAAAGGGTGAAAATACCAGGGAGACAAAACAATACTAATCATCAGGACCAAAAATATAAGAGAAACAAGCAGAAGTTCAAAAACTTATTAATTGCAAATCCTTTACTAAATCACGATGACAATTTGTTGTTTTAAGAAGATTTACCCATAAACCAAAACAACAGTGTGACTGAAGTAATGAAAAATAAAATGAACAAAATGTTTCAATAATGTCAAAAATATAATAAATTCATGCCATAACTTTTAAACATCCATCCTTTTTTTAAACTCGCTTTATCCAGAGCAGGGTCACAGCAAAGCAGGAATAATATCAGGGCAGGCCACCGGCCCACTGGAGGTTAAAAACACACACACAACAACAACAACAGTATTTCTTTATATAGCACATTTTCATACAAATGATATAGCTCAAAGTGCTTTAAAGGATAAAGAAAGAGAAAAAAAGATAAAATATAAAAAATAAAATTAGGCAATACTAATCAACATAGAATAAAAGTAAGGTCCGATGGCCAGGGAGGACAGAAAAACAAAATAAACTCCAGACAGCTGGAGAAAAAAAAAAAAATCTGCAGGGGTTCCAGGCCACGAGACCACCCAGCCACCTCTAGGCATTCTACCTAACATAAATGACCTCAATCAGTCCTCATTGTATTCAGGGTTCTCATGGAAGAACTTGATGATGATGGTCATGTGGACATCTGGCCTTTAGTCCATCAATGTAGGGACATCACACACACACATATCATGGGTCAATTTAGCATCATCAATCCATCTAACTTTGAGAAATCCAGAATAAAAATATGAAAATATTATCCAAACTTTGTTTATGTCTTCAAAATGTAGAAATACCATCACCAGGCAGGATACGCTGGTGCATCAAGCATTTACTCAGCATTAGTGGACTAAGCACAGAAACCCGAGGCGCACGACAAGTAAAACACTGCACTGATCTCAATTCTTGGCAAACAGATCCTGTGCAGTTGTGAGTGGTGCATACATTTCCATGCATTCATAAATCTTGACATGCTTGTAGTCACGCATTCACACGCAGCCTTGACATAACACATACCGTGCCCTCGATTTCTCCCTGGACATAATATGTCCCTGAGGATAATTTCCCTACACACTGCTCCATGTGGAGCTTTTGTTCCCCTGGGCTTTTCTGAAGTGCACAGTTTCTGGTGGTTCTTGTCCCCAGGTCTGTGTGACTGAATGTGACCTTAGCAGCTGCTGGCCCAGCTTATTTGGATTTGAGGCACATTTCCATTTCACACTCGGCACTGCTTGGCCTGTTGTTTTTAATACAGAAGCTCTTACCAGTAACATAATTGCAGACACGTTTCACTCATGCTAATTGTAATTTGCGCAGACGGGCAATTAAGACCTGCCAGCAGTTTGACAACATTTTTATTAAGGATGCGTGTCACGTTTCACTACACTACAAACTTGTCTAACCATTTTCTGACTGACAGTCTACTTGAGGGTTACTCACAGGGAGCAACGACAGGCACAAGGCAGGTGCACATCCAGGACGAGATTCCACTCCATCACAAACACCCAGCCAAATAAAGGAACAACAAAGCGCCACCCAGCTGACCTGAAAGAGCTCACATAAGCCACCCACTGCCTCTACCCCACATCAGTGTTCATTTCCTTCAGTTGTAGCTGCAGCTTGCAGGCCAGCAGGGGGCATTCATAGGACCCTGGAGGTAGGGCGAGGTGGAATATAAACAAATCATCAAAAGGTGGCTCCACAGGCTTGTGAGGGCAAGTGACTGGGGGGAGCTGTTAAATAGATCCTCTGCAGCCGGCGGCTTTCCTGTCTTCTCTCTCTGTTTCCTGGCACTCAACACCTGTCTTCTGGAAGGGCGTCATCCTTGCAGTTCCAGTTATTTAAAAAATGTTCTTCCAGTTCCAAGAAGTACTTTGTCAGCAGAGTGACATCATTTGTTTTGCAGGCGGGACGTGCTTGGTCACTTACAGATGTTGTGTCCACACTAAAAACATATGTGCTGCACCAAGCCACTCTAAAAGAAAAGAAGAATAATGCAGGAGCGTGAGTTCCGCTTCCAGTCCTTTCAAGGCTTTGTGCAAAAATGTACATTTGGATGAATGCTGTGGTAACTGATGGGATTTTTATATAAAATTGTAATGGGCCACTTTTACTTCATTGAGTGTTATGGATTTCTGAAATACTACAGTGATGTCAGATATAGCCAAGGTCAAAACATACAACTCCAATTCCAATGAAGTTGGAACACTGTGTAATACGTAAATAAAAACAGAATACAATGATTTGCAAATTCTTTTCAGGATTGACGGGCACTGAGCAGGCTCCTGTCAATAATGGAGAATTCACTAAACAGTGTCATCTCCAGACAGAGGAGCAGCTTCAGCGACAGACTGCTGTCACTGTCCTGCTCCACTGACAGACTGAGGAGATCGTTCCTCCCCCACACTATGCAACTCTTCAATTCCACCCGGGGGGGATAAACGTTAACGTTATTCAAAGTTATTGTCTGTCTGTATACCTGCATTGTTATCACTCTTTAATTTAATATTTTTCTTTATCAGTATGCTGCTGCTGGAGTATGTGAATTTCCCCTTCGGATTAATAAAGTATCTATCTATCTATCTATCTATCTATCTATCTATCTATCTATCTATCTATCTATCTATCTATCTATCTATCTATCTATCTATCTATCTATCTATCTATCTATCTATCTATCTATCTATCTATCTATCTATCGACTTAGTCAGGTCTGCATCTTTACTTTGTACAAAAAGAAGAGTCGTGAGTCATTGTTATAAATTAAAGTAGATGTTGTTTATTTGAGCTGGCCAGTGAAGTGACGCCTGTATGGTATGACTGGTAAGTCTTAAGAGAGCAGTTCCTTTTATCATTTACACTCATTTACATAACATTTGAATATATTTTAATTTGTGCCAATCAACACACAGATACTTAGATGGTAAAATGCCTTTTTCCATTATGTATTATGAAAAGTCCAAAAATCGAAAAAAGACTGAAGAAAATATTTGGTTCATAGAAATAAGACTGCTTATATGTAAAATGTTATCAGAGAACAAAATCTAAGATTAAATGTTACATATGACCTCATCTTCCAATTTAAATGTGTCTCCTAACAATCTACACATAGCGTGGAATAGAAGTTGAAAGAACAAGGATATTATGTTTGAGAGCTGACAACAGATCTGAATGGGTTCAAAATAACTCCACCAATCAGGAAGACCACTTTTATATACTGTGCCCTGAAGCCAACCAGAGAGCGAAAGAGCCATTTTAAAAGTGAATCTGATCATCTTGATGAAGCATTTCCGATGCATGCATGTTTCTCTACTCTGAGAAGCTGCAAACCGGCACTCAAGGGGTTAGCATTTGTGAGGAAAGTACAGGGCAGCTTTGAGTGGCAGCCATGCACTTCATAGCACGGTTACCATTAGTCTCTCGCACGGTGCTTCTACTGTTCTGAAATCTCACGTTGAATTATTGACGAGAGCGTCCATCCCGAGAGAGAATGCGTGTGTTAGAAGGTAGCCGTGCACTGCCGTCCTGTGAAAATATAACCCTGATCTATCAGCCCCCCAGCAGAAGCACAAGTTCATCTTTCCAGCTTGCAGTGTGCTTGCTCAATTAGAAAAAGTCAATGCAGGCCATATTGAATCCTGCTCCCCACCTCCATATTAGGCGTTTAACCCTTCCTCTCCTGTTTGCAGTACTGTTTCAACCCTGATAAATACTGTACTACAGGCTAGAGAGCATTGCTTCAACATGAACATTTGTGTAAAGTGATCTGAAATCAGCCCCCTTCATGCTTTGTAGAAGATTGGTTAAGTGTTGTACTCAGGTTGGCACAGTGTGAACATAATAAATGTAGACCCTTACAGTAATTCTGCTCCTGACAAGGACTACCACCACACTCCCTGGGCCAGCCTATTGCCACCAACATTTTGTTTGGCCCCTTTGTTCTTAGCATCACCTCTGCTGGTGATTGGCATCATTGGGACTGCCTTCAGGTGGTTTGGGTCCTACCTCTTGGGCAGTTCCTACTATGTTGTTCCTAGCGTGGGGAGATGTCAAGCATGCACCAAGTAAGCACGGGGCTGTCCCAAATATAGGTGCTGGATCCTATCTTCTTCTGCCTATACACCTCCTCACTAGGCCCTATCATCCAGTCCCATGGTTTCTCTTACCTGTGCTGATGATACACAGCTGTTCCTGTTGATCCCTCCAGAAAACCACAAGGTATCAGCTAGAATCTCTTCACATCTCACTGATAGTGCAGCGTAGATGAAGGAACACCATCTCCAGCTCATTTTAGATAGATAGACTTTTTTGTCATCCAACTCATCTTTTTTATTCTGCTTATTTCATTATTGATAATATCCAACAAGTCTGGGGTCAGCTTTGGGGTGATGATCGATGACCAGTTTAATAAGGAGACAAAACACAGAAAATGATTTGGAGTACCACCTTGGTATCCCAGTATACTTGAAGTTTTGGCTGCAAAATAATAAGCACACCTTTACAGACAAGAGTCCAATACAGAACCGAGGGATGGAAGTTTAGTGCTGTCTTACAAGGTGTGATGACAGGAGAGGGGATGGTCCAGGAAGGCGGAAACCGGAAATGATGTCAATGGTGGTAGGGTTGTCAGTCAGCTGGTATACAGAGGGACAATGAGAGCAAGAATCAGAGAACATTGCTAGCCCCTGGTTCGGCGGGTAATCACACTCAAGCCTGTAAACTGTCTCAAATGCACACGCGTTTGACACCAGCTTTGTTGCTACGGTCTCTTGCTCATGCAGATTCACTCTGCACAATATCCACAAGATCAGACTGAATCTAACAGAGTATGCAACACAACTCCTGGCCCAGGCTTTGGTCCTGTTACATCTGGACTACTACAATATTCTTCTGGCAGGAGTACCAGCATGTGAAGACCAGGCCATGGCAGATGATTCAAAATACAGCAGCACGTCTGGTGTTCAAGCAGCCGAGGTGGGCATATGTCACCCGTCTCTTCAGATCACCACATTGGCTTTCTGTAGCAGCACATATTAAGTTCAACTACTTAATGCCTGACTTATGAGTAGTCAGTGGGTCTGCACCTATGTGTATCGAGACCCTTGTGAGGTCCAATGCTCCTTCTCAACTACATAGGTCTGCTGACAAATGGCATCAACTGATTGCTGCCTCTGTGTGGTATTAAATCTCAATCCAGGCCTTCCTCATGTGTAACTCCTAGCTTGTGGAAGGAACTACCCACCTCCAGAAGTGTTTGAAGACCCTCTTGTTTGGTGACTGTCTGTCAAACTGCTGTTAGGTTTTGTAACCTGGAAACTGTAACTTGCTTGTATTGTCTTCTGAGCTGTTCAATTGTGAGGATCAATTTTGTCGCCTTGTTCTTTAACACTTGTTCCCAGATAGTCCCTCAGACTGATATTTACTCAATTACGTTGACCTCTTTCATAAGTCACTTTAGATTAAAGCATCTGCTAAGTAAATCAATGTTGTCTCACAGAGTCATGTTGGGGTGAGTGACTGACCTTCTCCTACAGCCACCCTATCCCCCACTACCATCAGGACATGACTTCTCACCGCCTCTTTCACATCAAGTCAGCCAGTTGTCCTCACATGGGGTGCCTGCTCTAATGGTGTTTCAAACACCTCATGCTGCACGGCTCCTCTCCTGGAAACAGCGGTTGAAAACAAAGCCTTGATCCCCAGGAGTGAGGAGCGTGGCACATTTGTCACCCTGGCGCATGTGGTTTGGTACGGCTGCTTAGCACCTGCAGCTGCCAGATTCTGATGGAGGAGACGGATGCAAGCAGAACAGACAACAGGTAGGCACTTGAATTTAAAGCGCCTGATTTAAGACAAACAATATGCTGTGTGCCGCAACTTCCGAAGCTGCAGGAATCTGATTTGTGAAAGTAAAGGAAACAAAAGCTGGGGGGATTTGAAAAGCTGGCATTGTGCTCAAGGCTCCTGCATCTTCAGCGGTAGGAGTTGGAGTGAGGGGGTGGGGGAAATGAAGGCACACAAACGGTAAAAGAAAAACATAAATAGGCTTTGTGTAGCACATAATGAAGCCGTTCAGATGTTTTCATTCAGGCGACCTTGGTTCCCTAGTGCGGGCCTTCATTAGAACGTTTGAAGGTTGCTGTCTGTATTGAGAGTGAGGCCTGTTGAACAGAGCTGTGCTCGGCACCGCATGTCCATCAGAGTGACACATATTAACTCTTTAGTGACCATTGCCTTCCTACGGCCATGCGCACCTTGCACCTTATCAGGTGTTGTGCTCAGTTCATGGAGTACATTTGACAGGAGGAGACACATTGCTAGTTCTTCAGGCTACTGAATTTCACTGTGTTATAAGGTAGTGTGTCATTTCAAGAAGAACCAAGGATACATTGACTTTACAGTATGTCATGTGGGCCAGAAGACATCCCATAATACCTGGAGTCAATCAACGTGCTGCAGCATATTTATTTAACTCCACTGGCAACCAGTCGGTGAGTGAAACGTGGACAGCCAAGGCTTGGTAGTTTTTCATTAGCTGCTTTTCTATGATGGTGTCTAGTCATACCCACAATGTCTCTTCAACCTGTTAGGGCAGTGATGTGCAGGAGCCAAAGTATTGTCAGTGATAAACTAAAGGAGCTAAAGAAGGTTACAAGCAAACACACCAGGAGATGGGAGATCTCCTGCTGCTTATATGATCACAGGGAGTGTGCAAATACACTGGGTAGAAGACCACTGTGACCGTGACATCAGGCTTGTGCTCATTCTGCAGCAAGTCATCACAGTCTGGATGAAGGCTCGGTTACAAACTGTCAAGTAGCAAATCGAGGGTGCAAAGTAGCAACTCGCAGAATGCAGTGTCCGTTTGAGTGACGGCACATTCGAATTCCAATAGATAATTACAGTTGTGGCTGTGGTTTGGCAACAGGCCATTATAATGATGCAGATGCCTTAGGGCAGTGAATGAGCAATGCTGGAAAAAGTTGTATGAAAATCAAGGGTAGGTTCCATCTCCCATAATCCTGAACTATGCTAGATTACGTTAGATCTTTATTGTCACATACACTGCAAGGGCACGTGGCCAATCATGGTGGTGTCATACACAAATTTGATGATGCTGTTGCGCTCATTCTGTGCTACACAGTCATAGGTGAATAGTCTGTATAGCAGTGGACTGAGGTAGCAGTCTTAGAAGTCAAACACTCAGCCACAGATGGTGAAACTCAGACTAAGGTCTGTGATCTTCAGCACCAGGATGGTGGGTACAGTAGTGCAAAAAGTAGAGCCGTAGTTGAAGAACAGCATCTTGACAAAGGTTTCTTTTCTTTCCTGATGTCCTGGAACAGTGTGTAGGGTGAGGGAGATCATCCATATATTTGTTGTGTTGGTAGGCAAACTGTTAAGGATCCAGGGCAGCAGGGATGTTGAGGGTAATGTGGATCATGTCCAATTTGAGAATGGTGCATTTAATTCACAGGTGATGTCATTGTTACTTCATTCACCCTTGTTATCTTATTTAACCTTTTGATGGTGTTTACCTTAAAGAGTTACAAATAAATTTACTCAACTGATGCATTAAATATAACATCTTCAAAATGTCTCTTTCTTCCCCATTAGGTGATGGAAATTCCTCCAAAAAGAAGCGATCCTACACGAGCCATCCTCATCAACAACTGGCACGTGTCCAGGCCTGGTAAAGAGGCCATCACAGTGATCTTGCATGGTGCCACCAATCTGCCACCCCTGAGTGATGGTGCTGTGCCACAACCCTTCGCCACTGTGTAAGTGTGAATGCATTCTTGTTATTAACTGTGGAGGAGTGATGAGCTTCCTCTTTGTCTTCTGTAAGTTTCACAAGTGGTGGTTGTCCTGTTATGCTTTGGTTCTCAGAGGCGTTCAGGAACATATTCCAGCCCGAGTCTCACAGTAGGCCTTATTAATATGATCACAGAGAAAACATGGGCAGCATTTGTAGAGCCCTTGGTGAGGGATTCCCCACAATAACACACCTTCAAATGTCATATATTGCATGTCTAGTCAGCCATATCTGAACATGTGCTATGATGCAGTGGCTAAGGCATTGGACTTTAAAACTTTTCAAGTGCTGAAAAAGCCCATGTTTGTTCCTGCAATACAGACACTTACAGCAGCAATCTACTATCTAGCACAATCTTCTACCCCACTTTGAGCCTAATGATTATAAATCTATCCAATCAGACTTAGATAAATAGATTTTAAAAGAAAAAAGTATGATTCATGGTTGGCTGATATGGGTGGGCCACGACCAAAGCAGATGTCTGATGGGTCATTTTTATGAGACTGTAAATTTAATATTACCATGCAGCAAAGGAGAGAAAGTCCACATGAATATTTATTCAAATCGAGGGCCCTGTGGTGCAGCAAATTGAAAAAAGAGAGAGAAACAAAAGATGCAGCTTTGATTAAAAAAAAAAAAAACTAAAAGTGACATTTTCAAAAAAATAAACTGGAATAATAATTTGAACCAACACTTTGAATAAGCTGTAAATACTGCAATGGAGGCTAATCAGGTCAGGAAAAGGCCAAAGCAATGTGTGGTCCAATTCTGTGGCATCCCATAACACCAACGTAGATGGGAATAACAATGTGAAGGAAGACAAGGCCACTGCAGGAAATAAGACGCACCTAACAATGCCAATGTCAATGAACCGTGTTTGTTTGTTTTTTTTTTTTTTTTATTTGGTGCCAATAAGAAAACCCAAGCTGCTCAGTTATATATTACCTTTATCCATCCATCCATCCATCCTTTATCCAACCCGCTATATCCTAACTACAGGGTCACGGGGGTCTGCTGGAGCCAATCCCAGCCAACACATTGCGCAAGGCAGAAAACAAACCCCGGGCAGGGTGCCAGCCCACCGCCGTATATTACCTTTATGCCGTCAAATATTCAATGTTCGTTACCTGTGCTATCAGAAGAAAGCTGATTTCCCATAGATGTGTTGTAACACTTCACAGTTTGTTTATTACATTCATTGCAATAATGAGCAAAAAAAAGTTAGAAACCATTGATCCAATTGAAAGTTTTGGAATGTTTTTTTCTATTTCAATCCCTACGCCAAGTTTACTATTAACATACAGTATGCGATGATGATAATGAAAGTAAACTTGTGTGCCTAGTGAGGGTGATGAGGTGAGCTGAGGGGTGCCTGTATTGCTTTTAATCCGGCCTTGCCCCAGACAAGAAGACAGAGTACCAAGAGAGAAGATTTTATGTTTAATTCATGCATTATATATTAACTTAAGTTTCTAAATGTGCCCAAAACAGATGCTAAGCAAAATGAGTGTGACAAAATAAGGCCAATACAACCTGAATGGATAGCAGCTGTTCCTGTAGAAGTCTAGGTTTCCAGTTTTCCCAGATAACCAGGTGGCTCCTGGTTTTAGTAAACTGACTTGTCTCTAATCCAGCATGGACTTTGGATGGTTGCACTGGTAGAGACAGAAAGACTCTTGAGTTTCTCTATTAGTCTGGATTTATGGCGGTCTTGATCTTCCTTGATGAGTCTCTTTGACCAATTGAACATTATAGTTGTGGGGGCTGGCTCCCCTGCCATGTTTAGACCTCATGCCTTTTGACCAATTCAATATAGGTATGTGAATCTTCAGCTTCTTTTCATTGTAGCCCTTGTACTAAGTCAGACTTGTTTTTTGTCCTTGTGTATCTTCAATTTTCATTTAGGCGTTCCTAATTCCTAGTTTATGTTGGTTCTGATCTGGTATTTTCTGAGTAGAGGAGGTTTGTCTTCATAAATACATGATCACTACATTAAGAAAGCAAATCACAAAATGCTCATGTCACTCCTTAAGGTAAATGTCAAAAGAGAGGGGCGCCCTGGGATATGGACATAACTTCAGTGTTCATGGAGGATGTCTGTAGCTCATAGATTTACTATAACATAATAGTGATAATTTCACTCTCTGTGTCTGAGGTGGAAATATGCTCCCTCCTTTCATCTCCTTGTGATGATGAGCTGTATTAAAGTGCACCGCAGTGGAGAGCATGGCTTTAGTCTAAACATAACATTAAAGGGTAGACTGAAACGTCTACTGACTGACTTTTCAATTCAATGAAATGAATGCAACATCTTTCTCCACACCAGACCCTCAACTTTTCCATAAAATGCATCAATAATTAAGTAAATAAATAATGGATATCTGCTGCTATCCTGACAAAGAGTTTAGGAGGCTGGCTTTTGTCTTAGTCTAACTGCAGGTATAACTGTATAGTAGTAGTATCTTGTTCTCTGTTGCGTTTAATGCTAGCACCCTCTAATCATTCTTGTATCTATTATAACTTGCTTTGTAAGTCACCTTAGAAAAAAGCATCAGCTGAATAAATGATAACAATAAATAAATTATATATCTTTCCTTTTTTTAACCAAGAATTCAATTTTCCTGTCTGTTGTTAGAGTAACATTACCCATACAATTCCAGAAATGTGCGGCATGTGATGCCATTGACACAACCATTTAATGACATTCTTGGATCGTCCAAGATTTGGATACCTTGAGTGTTTAAGTGAGATTCATTCTGTAACTCTCTAACTACTTTGCATTTCAGGAACTTTGATTTTCGATTTAGCGATTTTGGTTTGGTGAAATATTTAATCGGTTTCCTTGTAGTAACGTTTGTTCAGACTCGACCATATTTTGTCTCCCAGTCCTTTTACTGGCTCTTGTTTTAGTTGCAACACCCGGCTCCAAACTCATTTGACTCTTCTGCATCACACCATTGTACATCCAGACTTTAGGCTGCCATGTACTGCTGCCACCTGGTGACTCCACCGGTAGCTGCATCCCTGAATTCATACAGTCTTAAAGAATTTTGATTCAAAGTCTGAATTGAACTGAACAAAGCTTTGATTCACTCTGAGGATCAAAACTTCTCTTTTGCAAATAACCACTTATAGATATCAGTAAGAGCCGCCTGGTACAATATTCCTCTTGTGCAGGGATGGCAAAAAGATGCAAATTTAATGAGTCACTTTCTTTCCTGCATAGCAGAACTCCTTAGGGTGCTCTGTTACTGAGAAGTTAATTTGAGCCGACGTCTGCTACCTTGTTAAAGCAGTTGATATGAGTCCTGGTGGCAAACACAGATGGAAATAAAAGGCCAAGTTTACTTGTGTTTGCTTGTGTTTGTGTTGAGCTTCTATGCAGTTTCACCCTTTGTCACCAGCACTGGCAGCTAATTGTTTCTGATGACTTATACCAACTAACAGGACAATCAAGGCTTCTAAGGCTGATTGGTTAAGAAAATCAAAAGAAAGAAGCACTGGGCTGGCTGGGAGTGGACACTCAGTGACAAGGATGTCATTCATATTTGGAACGACGCTACTAATTAGAAAGCTTATCTCATTCCTCCACCTCTGCTGCGTCTAACTTCTTCTCAAGAACACTTCATATTTGTGAAATGTCAAGGACCTGCACACTCTGTACATAAGACAAACACTGTAACAGACAACCAAAAAGTCAGTCAGTCATTATCCAACCCTCTATATACTAACACAGGGTCACGGGGGTCTGCTGGAGCCAATCCCAGCCAGCACAGGGCATAAGGCAGAAACAAACCCCGGGCAGGGCGCCAACCTACTGCAGACAACCAAAAAGTGAAAAGTTAATAACAAGGTCATACGAAAAAACAATTTCTTCTCAGGATTAATAAAATATACCAAAATACATACATTCGGAAACACTGAAAAATACAGCAGTGTGTGCTAGTGTGAATGTGTCACCCAAGCAGATATTCAAATAATCAAGTAATAACCTCTGAAATGCTTTCTAAGGCCACTGTTCTTGTATTAACTTTCTCCTACCTGCTGCCTAATTGTGTAACAGCATTATCTTGTCTGTAATTCTAATGCTGTAATTTCATTCATGCTAAGACAACGATTAACAAGTCAATCATCTTCTAGCTTGGTAAAGTGGATGTTCAGAAAAGTAATCAGTCAAAATGTAAAATGTAGTAGACATTATGAAAATTCAGCAGTAGCTACATGCTGATGACACACAGCTATCTATCTATCATCTATCTATCTATCTATCTATCTATCTATCTATCTATCTATCTATCTATCTATCTATCTATCTATCTATCTATCTATCTATCTATCTATCTATCTATCTATCTATCTATCTATCTATCTATCTATCTATCTATCTATCTATCTATCTATCTATCTATCTATCTATGTTAGATAGCTGTGACCCTCTATGAGATAAAAAAATACACTAAAGCCCCCAGTTGCTTCTTATTGTATAGTATATCCAGCTATAGTGAAATCAGAAAGTATTCAGACCCCTTCACTTTCTACACACTTTATTGTGTTGCAAATTTCATTTTAAATGAAAAAATGGCCATTTTTGCCCATCAGTCAACATAATGACATAGTTTTTAGAAAGGTTTGCAAATTTATTAAAATTCAAACCATAAATCTCTCCTTCAAAGAAGTATTCTGATCCTTTGCTTTGGCACTCCAAATTGTGCTCTTGTGAATCCTCCTGCTTGGTTTGATTATATGAGATTGTGTCTAGAACTTGATTAGACTCCTCTTGTTGCAAACTGAACTGATTGGACATTGTTTAGAAAGGCACACTTGCACCTGTGTATTTAAGGTACCACAATTTACAACACATGTCCAGAAAAAAAAATCAAAGAACTCTCTGTAGACCTCCATGATTAAACTGTGATGATATATAGATCAGACCAAGGGTATAAAAACATTTCTAAAGCTCTGAGTGTTACTAGGAGCATAGTGGCCTCAAGATCTGTGAAATGCAAATGAGTTTGGAATCAATAGGACTCTTCCTGGAGTTGGTCTTCTGGCCAAACTGAGTCACCGGGCAAGAAGGGCTTTGATCAGGAAACAACAACAACATTTATTTATATAGCACATATTTATACAGATAATGCAGCTCAAAGTTCTTTACATGATGAAGAAAGAGGAAAAAGACAAAATAAATAGGAATTAAAATAAGGGAACACTAATTAACATAGAATAAAAGTAAGGTCCGATGTCCAGGGAGGACAGAAAAAACAAAAAAACTCCAGATGGCTGGAGAAAAAAAATAATAAGGAAAATAATAATAATAAGGAAAGTGACCAAGAGAGCAATGGTTATTCTTAAAGAGCTTCAGAAGTCCTCAGCTGAGATTGGAGAAACTGTTAGAAGGATGACCATCTCAGCAGCACACCATTTGCAGTAGTAGTTAAGTAGTTAAGGCTTTGGACTTCAAACCCTTAGGTTGTGGTTTCAAATCCTGCCACTGACACTGTGTGACCTTAAGGAAGTCACTTGTCCTGCCTGTGCTCCAATTGGAAAACCAAAAGAAATGTACCCTATTGTATCACAAATGTTGTAAGTTGCCTTGGATAAATACGTCCACCAAATTAAATAAATGTAAATTTATGAGGTGTTTATGGTAGACAAAAGACTCTCAATTAAAAGGCATATCTTGGAATTTCAGAGGATAAGGAAAAAGATTCTTAAAACTCCAAGCACAACTCATCACCTGCCTAATGTGGTAGTTACTCACCAGCAGGGACTGAGAGACAGTGCAGAATTGAGGGAAGGATGAATGCAGAACAATACAGAAGGTCCTTGAAGAAAACCTGCTAGAGAGTTTATGCAACCTCAGGCTGGAGTGACAGTTAACCTTTCAGCAGAACAATGACCCAATGCATACAGCAAAGACAACACTGGGGTGGCTTCAGGACACGTCTCTGACTATCCTTGAGTGGTCCAATCAAAGACCAGACTTAAGTCCCATATAGCATTTGTAGGTGTTTATAGACGCTACCCATCCATTTTAATGGAGCCTGAAAGGATCTGCCAGGAAGTGTGGGATAAACTGCTGAAATCCATGGGTGTACAAAGTTTATAGGGACTTACCCAAGAAGGCATGAAACTGGAATTGCTACCAATGGGGCTTCTACAAAGTGCTGAATTAAAGGTCTGTATACTTCTGTGAATGAGAGACTTCAGTTTTTCAAATAAATTTGCAAAACATGTTTTCAATTTTGGGCGGCACGGTGGCGCAGTGGTAGCGCTGCTGCCTCGCAATTAGGATACCCGGGTTCGCTTCCCCTGGTCCTCCCTGCGTAGAGTTTGCATGTTCTCCCCGTGTCTACGTGGGTTTCCTCTGGGCACTCCGGTTTCCTCCCACAGTCCAAAGACATGCAGGTTAGGTGGATTGGCGATTCTAAATTGGCCCTAGAGTGTGCTTGGTATGTGTGTCCTGCGGTGGGTTGGCACCCTGCCTGGGATTGGTTCCTGCCTTGTGCCCTGCGTTGGCTGGGGTTGGCTCCAGCAGACCCCCGTGACCCTGTGTTAGGATTCAGCAGGTTGGAAAATGAATGGATGGATGGATGGATGTTTTCAATTTGTCATTGTGGATAATGGAGCGTAGATTGTTGGTCAGTAATGTCAAATTTACCCATTTAATATTAAATCTACAACTTAGCAAAGTGTGTACAAAGAGAAGTAGTCTGAATACTTTCTGAATTCATTGTATATCATATTAAACAAGAATAGACCAGAGTCATAAAAAAGGTTTGAGGCAGCCACCCGTAAATTATTTCCTGGCTGCAAAAATAGGAATAATTGCTGTACAGATGTGTACAGATTGGAGTCCAGAACAGAACTGACTTTGTGAAATAAAGATGGTGGCTTTAGAGACTAGCAGAGGAAATTAATCATCAATGGGCCCGGAACCGGAAGTGGCATCGTTTGTGGGGGCGGGACCGGGAGTGACCTCATCATTGGGGGCGGAACGGAAATAACGTCATCAGGGTCAGGCAGGATTTCCCGTAAGTGGTCTGCAGAGAAGTGAGATAAAGAGTTAGTGCACTCTGCCATCCCCTGGTTGGCATGGAATTACTCTCATTCAGGCATTTAATTGCTGCCCGTGGGTGACAACAGATTTTTGTGGATGACACAGTGGCATGTGCAAAATAGGTTAAATGGTGAGGAGTAATGAGTGAAATGATTTGCGTGAAACTAAATTCAAAGAAAAACTTGTAAAAAAAAAAAATCATTAAACAAAATGTGTTTCTCTTCAATTGAAATGTGTGTTATTGACGCAAAATCAAAGATGTTTAGATCTGTTTGGAAGTATCTACATGCATTACTTACACACTTGTCTGCCTGTCTTTTAGTATTTAAATAAAGATCTGTAGTGAAAATCTTGTCGATTACAATCCTAAAGATGCATAGGAGACAGAAAAAAGAACTTGATGCTCCACCACACTTGCAGACTGCACATTCTCAACCTCTTCTGGAGGAATCAAGACACAGGAATGGGCAGTTGCTAGGTAACTAGAACAGAGGAAGGCTTCTTGTGGAGTGAGATTTTCCGGTAGAGGAAGCACAGTAATGTGCATGATAGGGCATTTTGGTGTGTCTTCATGTGGACAATATGCAGCATGTCACATTTTTAAAAAACCACTACGAGAGTCGTAAATCAAATTTATTTCACAGGTGTGCCACAGATTACATGCTTTACACAGCTACAGAAAATAACACAGGTAAACAGCAAAGGGTTTAGGTAGAAATAATCCTTGTTTTCCACTTGAGAAAACCATTAAAACCTCCAAAAATCTGTTTAGTGATTTACATATTTCACAATTTCTGTATGCGCATTGGTGGCTCCTAATTTGGTATGTGAGTGAGTAGGCAAGGCTCTAGGATTTGTCCAGGGTTGGTTCCTTTATTGCACCCTGAGCTTTGGTTCTCTACAACTCTGAATTGGATTAAAAGGGCTTCAGAATGCTATGTTATTATACAGCTTATATGATGCATATTGTAAATTTTTGATTTCCTCTTCTGAAAATGTTCTCAATTTCTATTTTCTTCCAGAAGTAGCTGACTACTGCTTGTAAAGCATGCATTGTATTTGCCATAAAGACCATACAATGTGTCTGTCTTGTCTGTTGCTAACTGAGAAGCCAATAGCTGACTTTCTTCACAGCTCCTCATCTCTGATTGGAGTTCATAAATGAGAAGAGCTCCATATACTAAGTGCGCATTTCTGTGGACTACCACAGTGACTTTCCCTTTGAGATAAAACTTACACGTTTAGCTTTGTGATGCCAAGTAATAATGCTTATTTGTCTCTTCCTCCTCTGCAGCAGCAGCGGCTCAGATGAAAAGCAGAAGAAGAGCGCCCAAGGGGTCACACATGCCACCCTGCAGCCTACGCATTCGCCATCGTGGGAGGAGAAGGTGACGGTGGAGGTGGATGATGAGCTTGTTAAAGATGAAGGTGGGCTTCCCGAGGGGGGCAGCGTTCGCTGGCACAGGGTTCAGCAGATCTGATCAAATCATTTGCCCTCATTTACTGCATAGCCCGCTGTGTCTCCCTCACAGGCAGAAGTAAGGTGCCCTGGAAGCATGGCTCTTTAGGAGGAGGCGTCACCCACATTGCTAGGTGCCGCTGTGAGAGAGTCAGGTTTATCTCAGGCAGTCTATTAATTTGTCTGCTCAACTGCACGTGAGCTGCAGAGTTCATTAGGCAGCAATGGCCGTGGTAAAACAAGCAAAGTGCATTAGTGTGGCTAACAAGAAAGCACCAGTGTTAGGAGATAAGTATCCCTCGTAATTACCTACTGAAGGCAGCAATAAAAAGCTCTTGTGTCCCTGTCAGGCTCGCATCATTATCTCCATCTGTTTGCTTTATCTTCACGCTTCCCTCCCCAGGTGTCTTGTCATGCTAGTCACTTTCAGGTGTCATCCAGAGTGCAGATCTTTGATGGTAACTGCTTTCTAAATTATGGGACTCTTACACTTGGGTCTGACCTGCCTGCATTCGATTGGCACTTTTAATTATTAAGGTGACATCCACATTGCAGTTAATTATCACCAATCTACAAATTTTCTTTCTGAAAAGGGTGAAATTACAATAAAAAATGTCACTGAATGTTTCATGTAAACTTCACTTATCCATTATTTGACAAAGCAAACACTTTTAAAAACAAATAATGTGTGGATAAAACACAGGTCATCTGTTGTATTTTGCTGCAGCCCTTCCAGGTCATGTTGTCTTAACCTCACCAGTCAGGATTTACGACATCCAGTGCAGTGCTGCATAAATATTTACAGTATTCTGAAATAAGAGTCTAATGAGTGCAATAATTGGGTCTGTGGTGTGTTACTAGAGCTAAACTGATGTGCCTCAACCTTAAGAAAAACTGATTAAATGTACAAAAAAAAATTGAGAAACAATACATTGAGAAATGAAAGCATTGCACTTCAGATTGGAGCCTTTGTTGGTATCGATGGCTCAGTTGTGCTGCTGGGTGAGAGGGGCAGGTGAAATTATGAAGAGATGAATTCAAATTAAGACACTGAGATGTCAACACATCACTCTTTGGTAACATCCACATTACTATGTTTTCATTTAAAAATGTCATTTTTATACTAAAATGATCTCTGTCCATACTAGCGTTTGCACATTATTTGCAAAAGTATCTCCATTCATACTAAAATAACTGAAAATACATACAGTATGGCATATGAGTATTTGCCCACACAGAGCATACAAGCATTGGTGGAAAAATCCCTGAAGAGATGGTAGTGCCGTCAGCCATAGGATTTATCACATATAAATCATTTGCCTTTTGCACATGTATGCAACATTAACTGTACAAAACACAATTTAGATCTATACAGTGTGGACGCTAGGTGGTGCTTTAACCCAACAAACAGATACGCAGGACACTAGGTAAAAGCACTAAGCAGATTTTTAATTGACTTTCTTCCTTCTTACAGTGCTCTCCAAGCACCACAGCCACAATAAACAATTGTCTTTCTCCTCCACACCTCCCAGCAAGCTTTGTTCACCTCCACCCAACTCTGGCTTGTTTGCTGGGTTCACATCAGTCCTTTAAATGGTCCTTGACCCGGATGGAAATGGAGAATTCCAGGTCTTTGATCAGCCCGTAAGTACTTTGGGGGTTCCATCTTCATGACTTCCCAATACTTCCGGGCTATAAGGGAAGCATGACTCCCCAGGGACTTTCACAGAACCCCCTGGCAGCACCCACAGCACCCAAAAGGGCTTAGAATCCGAACTCCAAGGCCCAGGATGCCCTGTGGGGAATCCGGGCACTGCTACACTCTAGGGGAGCTGCCATCTAGCATTTTGGGGGAGGCAGTGTCCTAAAGTAGTTGCCTTCCCCCATCCTTCCATCTTTGGGCATCCCGGCCGTCCATCACAACAGGTAAGAACACAACTAGTACAACTCTTCTATGCATGCTACCTGACTGCCCGACTGTACGGTGCCCGCAACAACAACAACCTCTCCCTGAATGTCGGACATAACAAAGGAGGTCATTGTTGACTTCAGAAGGAACAAAGGCAGTCACGCTCCACTCCACATCCATAACTCTCCTGTTGCAGACAGTTAGCAGCTTCAGGTTCCTTCGTGTCCACATCACTGTCTGCCTTTTGGTAGTCTGTCAACACCACTCGTATACCAAAAAAGACTCAGGAAAGGCTTTTTGCCTCAGGAGGCTAAAGGGCTTTGGGGTGAGACCAAAAACACTACTGAACTTCCTGACCAGATGCATCATGGTGTAGTTCGGTAATGTCACTTACCAGGATTGCAAACTCATTCCAACAGACTGTCCATACAGATTCTAAAATAATGGAACTGACCTTCCACAGCGTCATTCCATCTACTTAACTAAATGTCTGAGGAGAGCTGACATCCATCATCTTTGATGGCAGCCATTAAGCTCATCCCCTGTTTTTAATTCAGCCTTCTCAGAAGTACTACTGGAGCCTCACCACTCAGGGACAGCTTCTTCCACCAAAGTCAAAAGGTCACTGAACTCCCAGTAACCTGATCCTACCTGCCCTGCAATGTATTCTGTACCCACCTGCTGGTTTATGTACACTTGTACTGTATGTTACTTTTTATTTCACACTTACTTGCTTAATTTGACTTCTGCTACTCTCCTTTATTCACAGTATTTATTTATACAGCGCTCCAGCTGTGGTACAAGAATTTCACCATGATCTTGCAGTGTATGTCAGAATAAAGATCTCTAATATGGTTTTCTTCTGTGAAGGGTGACCGATCAGGGAATGAGATGTTGTAATGAGCAGGATCCAATCAGGGAAAGGGCGCATAATAAGAGCTCAATTAGAATCTGTGTTTTTAAAAGACTACGTTGTCAGCCATCCACACTGCAATACTGAGGCTGAATATTCAAAAGTATACAACTCTGGAGAAAGTTTTCAGAGGTCCCCATTTTAGGGAGTTAAAAATGCTGGGGTAGTGTGGACAAAAGGTGAAAACATAGAAAAATGTTTGTGTTTTTAAACACAAACATAGTAGTGTGGAACTTAGGCCAAAGTCTAATTGGTCCATTAAATTGGCCTCTGATGTTTTCCTAGAGCTAATCTAATGTGCCTCAACCTAAACAGGAGGAGAAAAGGGAGAAACAATGCATTGAAATGTGAATGAATTGCACTTCGAGGTTGGAGCCATTTGTGTGCATTGATGGCTCTTTTGTAACACTGGATGAGAGGGACGGGTTAAATTATGAAGAGATGAATTCAGATTATTAAACACAGATTGAAAAGATATAATCCGAACAAGAAAACACCTAATGAGTGTCAAATGAGGCGAACCAGAATGTGCTCAAAAATACATCTGTCGAGATGAAATCATAAGGAGCTCCACATAAACAAAACCATAGAGTTAGGTTTTCCTGAATAATTTAATAAACCAAATGTGGTGTTGCCTGAGAAAAACTGTTTTTGGGAAAGTCCAAATGATGCACTCTTAGACATACGCTGTAATCCTGTTAAACAGTGCTAAATTAATTCAGAAGAGAATGGCATACTCATTTTTGGTCTTAGATGAAGTTTCACCTTTGCTGCCTGATGTGAACTGTAGTCTGAACGTTGCCAGTGTTATTGAGTTACCCTCCTCTCATTTTAATCCCTCTTCCTAATATGACATATAGTCTATATTTTAAGTTGAACAAATGTCAAGGCACATACATAATTTTGTAAAAATCACATTTTTCATGGTTAGCAAACAAAAAAACAAATAGCCAAACCAAAATGGCTTATGATTTTGTTTAAGTAGTAAAACACTTGAATGCTGGGAGCAAAAATCTGAAAAAGTGAGGCATCTCAGCTGGCTGTCGTGCAACTGTAGTAGCCTTACAATTAAAAGATTGAGGTTTGGCCAGAGATAAACAGCATGTGGTAGACGTGACCAATGATATGGGCATATAATGGACATATCTGGAACGTGGCATGACAACCGTGGTGTCTTTGATTTTCAGGGCTGGGCTCTAATCTCTTGTACCTTATGCCAATGAGACAGGATCTGGCTCCCTAAGAAGCTCTAATGGCAAAACACTGAATTCTTTTATGGATGGATGGCTGCAGTTATTTGATTTAATTATATGAGTAGTTGTATGGTTTGGAAGTCACAGGTCTGGAGTAGAGCAGTCTCATCTGGGAAGCTCCTGCCGATAAAAGCAAATGCTTGTCCAGTAAAGCCAAAGGAAAAATGAGCAGCTCAGTGGGGTCAGGTGAAGGTTATTTTAATCTCTAAGAGTAATACAATAATGGCTTCCTGTGTTTCGTATCAAATTGTTTAATGGCTTTTCATTTTGATGTTTCTTAAAAGGTATTTTTTTAATTAAATACATTGCTGTGCAATTATAGAATAAGTTTATGATTAAATCTTTTTTAGTACCATCTATTATAAACATTATTTTAAGGTTAATAAGTCAATTTTCCTGAACATGCTTATTTATTACATGGTCATAGGAAGTTAGAGCATATCATAATGGCATTGAGCAGAGATCAGTCACTGGGCACACAGCTACCCTGCATAGATTGGAGTCATCACTCAGCCAGACAGCATGGCTTCTCACTGTTGAGGGACAGACACAGACAAGCGAGGTCCTAGCCAATAAAAGAACTCGACTCCTCACTATACCACTCCATTACGCACCTTTTCAAATGTTCAGATTAATTTAAATGTTACTCCCTGCATTAAACTGAATGTGCATACATTTCTAAACGTGCCTAATCCAACTCCAAACCTTTTCAAGAAACAACCTGGACAGAGAGCATGGCACACACATAGACCTGCTGGGTCTGATTTAGAGTCTCCAGTCCAATCCAAATGCATCTTGGGGGCTGTGGAAGAAACACCCACACAGACAGTGGAAGAACATTCAAACTCCACATTGACAAAGACCAGGGCACGGGTTATGTGAAAAGTAACTACGCCCTATGAAATGTTGTGGACATGCTGTATCAAAATTTGATCTTCATTTAAACAGTATCTGCAGATACAGGTTATATAATACAAAAAAATAAAAATTTGACCTTACAATAATTTACTCAGTGAAAATGAAGGACTTCCGTAGATATGCACGTTTCCGTCTGTTGAAAAAAATAAATAGTCCTTAGGCTCTAATAGCTGATCTTACCCCTTCAAGTTAGCATTTCTATAATTGTCTAGGAGTCTTTGACCTCAACTGGCAGGTTTTTCCCAGTCCTCCATGCAGAATTCTTTCACCTGTGTGATGTTTAAGGAGATCTTGCATGCATAGCCTGTTTAAAATCTTCCACAGCATCTCAAAACAACTGAGATCCAGGCTCCGACTTGGCCATTCCAGAATCCTTCATGTTACATGGTCCAATTTTGGCTGAACTTCAGTTTTCTGACAAATGGCACCACATTATTCTCAGGTACCCCCTGGCACAATGAAGAAATAATAGTGGATTCTATGATGGTGAGCTTCCCCAGCCCTGATTCAGCAAGCAGCCCCAAAACCATAACATCTACACAATCATGCTTTAGAGGTTCTTCACTGTCAAATGTTTTCTTTGGTTTTCACCAAACATATCTTCAGATACTGTGGCCAGATAATTCTCTCTTTGCCTTGCCTGGCCGTACCACATTATTCTAGAAATCCAAATTTTAGTCTTCACCATGAACAGGTTCACCTTCCATGTAGTTCTAATTTGTGCAGCCTCTTTTCTAATGGTACACTCATGGACTTTAACATCGACAGTGGCAAGAGCTACCTGGAGGTCCCGTAATGAAATTCTGGGGGTCTGGGAGATTTCTTTCACCATCTTATTCTCTTCTTTTGGGCTGAACTTGCTGAGGCAGCCTGGCCCTGGACCAGTTGGCATTTGTATCAAATCTTCTCCACTTGTAGATGATTTTCTGGAGAGCAGAATGGTTGACTTCTAAATGTTTTTTGTGACTTTTTTAAATCCCAGACTCATAGGCGTTTGTAACTTTCTATCTGAAGGCCTCAGAGACCTCTTAGCAATGGGTGATTACACACTCGTCAAGAGCAAAGCAAAGTAAATATTTGAGGTTTCAATAAGCAAAAAAACACGGGACCAGACAAGACCCTCTCTAATGACCTGCTGATCTGGTGCCCCTAATTGTAATTTGAGGTATCTGAGGTAGTAATAAATGGATGGGTGGACTTACTGTTTCACTTGCAAAATTTGCATTATTTTTATTTATATTAAACAATTGACTACAAAATGTAATTCTGCCATTGTCAGTCAGTCAGTCATTGTCCACCCCACTATATAACACAGGGTCACGGGGGTCTGCTGGAGCCAATCCCAGCCAGCACAGGGCACAAGGTAGAAACAAAATCCCAGGCAGGGCACCAGCCCCACCACAGGGCACACACACACACAACACCAAGCACACACTAGGGACAATTTAGGATCGCCAATGCACCTAACCTGCATGTCTTTGGACTGTGGGAGGAAACCAAAGCACCCGGAGGAAACCCACACAGACACGGGAGAACATGCAAACCTCCACGTAGGGAGGACCCAGGAAGTGAACCCCGGGGTCCCTTACTGCGATGGCAGCAGTGCTACCACTGCACCACCAGTTATGGCATTGTGTTTGTTGTATTTATCACTCTTATCTGGACATATGTCTTTAAATGAGATCAAAATCCTGATCTGTCCACATATGTTAAAAAGAAAAAACGCTTCATGAGGTGTACTTAGTTTTTCACATGATTGCAGGCCCCTCAAGCAGCAGGGCTGACACTAACCACTGTACCTTGAGCAGTCCTGGTTATTGTCTTTTATAATTTAAACATTCACATACGCAGTTCAGCAGAGCACACACCATGACAGCAGATTAGATATGCAGCGCTCTCCGTTTTTTTCCTTTTTTCTCTCTTTTCCCCTGCTTGCCACGCCCCACTGCGCTCCTTTCAGCAGCGAAGTTCCTGTAGAGTTCAGCGGGAGAACCTCCCTGTGACACAATCATAAATGATCTCTTTCGCTGACCCGTGGTACTCCCTGCAATTACATACGAAAGCAACGTTTATGAGCTTTTTCGGGTTATAAATATGACAGTAAGATGGTACAATTAGGGGTTGGCGCCCTGCAGGGTCCTGTGTCAGCATGGCTGCCGGTCTTAAATCCCGGCGTCAGTGCGCGTACTTCGCTCGCTCCTGCGGTGTTCGCCTGGCTTTCCTGCTGCTGCTTTCTCAAAAACGCTTTCACTGCTGAAGCTGCCAGCACAAGCCTGACATGTCAGGACGCACGTCTGGGATGTGGAGATGCATCCATGTAGCCATAATTGCTACAAGTAACGCTGCATTGGCGCGCCGATTGTGTTAGAAAAGGAAAGCAGCAGATTAAAGGATTGCGCAGGCTCTGCCTGTTTTATTGCTCTGCTTCCGTGCGGGAAAGGCAGACATCAAGTAACTCAAGAGAAAGGACCTGTTTAAATTAGAAACTCAAATAATAAATCTGGGAAGACAAACGCTGTAAATCAGTCGATCAGTTTTTATATAGCGCGCTGCTTCAATGTCCATTCCTCCCTCACGTTCTGCACTCCACTGAGCAAATAATTGGGAACACCTTTGTACATGCAATGATACTCGTCAGCCAATCATGTTGCAGCAATTCCAATGCATAAAATCTGTAGATACCGGTCAGGAGCTACAGTAATGTTCACATCAAATTCAGAATGAGAAAAAAGTGATCTCAGTCATCTCTAGTGTGGTATGATTGTTGACTGTCAGAGGATAGGCTTGACTATTTCTGTGACTGCTGATCTCATGGGATTTTCCAGCACCAACAGTCTCTAGAGTTTACTCAGACAGGCGCAAAGAATAAGAAAACATCCAAGTGAATGGCAGTTTCTATTGATGAGAGGGGTGAGAGGAGAATGACCCAGGCCTGGTTTAATGTGACAGAAAGGCTGTGCTAACTCAGATCATCACAACTGTGGTGAAAAGAAAAGCATCTCAGAATACACAGCACAGCAAACCTTGAGACCGATATGCTACAACGGCTGAAGACTTTGTCGGGTTCCACTCCTATCAGCCAAAAACAGCAAAGCTGAGGATGCAGTGGGCACAGGCCCACCCAAAACTGGACAGCTGAAGAGTGGAAAACGTAGTCTGGTCTGATGAATCTCTGATTTCTGCTGAGGCACACAGATGGTAAGGTCAGAATTTGCCAACCAACAGAATGAATCCAAGCACCCAACCTCTGCCATGTGTCCAACAGTCCAGGCTGTATGGTGCTGGTGGATTCAATGGTGTGGGGAATGCTTTCTTGGCACAGTTTTGATGCACTAGTATCAATTACTTGAATTACACTGCCTATTTGAGTATTGTTACCACAATCATGACCACTATTTACCTGTCTTCAAAAGCAAAAGTCATCTCAACTGATTTCATGAAACATGAGAATGAGTTCAGTGTTCTTCAGTGACCTTCTCAGCCACCCAGATCTTAATCTAACAGAACACTTTTGGTATTGTGGCGCAGAATGGGAGATTCGCAGCATGAATGTGCAGCTGACAAATCTGCAGAAATTGCATATGCAATCAAATCAACACGGACCAGAATCTCAAAGGAATGTTCCCAACATCTTGTGGAATCCATGCCACGAAGAACCAAGGCTGTTTTCAGACCAAAAGGAGGCCCTGCTCAGTATTAGTATAGCGTTCCTAGTAATTTGCTCAGAGAGTGTACATCTGTTAGGTTAATTAAGTTGACCCCGTGTGTGGGATTATGAAACTATGTTGTGAGATGGAATGCCACCCCTTCCCAGGATTGATTCCTGTCTTACATCTGATGTCGCTGGGATAGGCACTGCCCTTGGAGATTGGGACCGAGATTGAAGATGCTCAAAATGGATGGCTTTTCATAGAGCACACCACTGTCAGAACATGAACACTGCATTCTTTAAAATAAAGGTGCCAAAGTGGTTCTTCAGAGTGACGCCACAGAGAAAACATGTTGGGTTCCCAAAAGAACTGTCCTCATGAAGACTCCATAAAGAATCTTTTGTTTATATACAGTATCTTACCTGGTGGGCGGCACGGTGGCGCAGTGGGTAGCGCTGCTGCCTCGCAGTTGGGTGATCTGGGGACCTGGGTTCGCTTCCCGGGTCCTCCCTGCGTGGAGTTTGCATGTTCTCCCCGTGTCTGCGTGGGTTTCCTCCAGGCGCTCCGGTTTCCTCCCACAGTCCAAAGACATGCAGGTTAGGTGGACTGGCGATTCTAAATTGGCCCTAGTGTGTGCTTGGTGTGTGGGTGTGTTTGTGTGTGTCCTGCGGTGGGTTGGCACCCTGCCCAGGATTGGTTCCTGTGTTGGCTGGGATTGGCTCCAGCAGACCCCCGTGACCCTGTGTTTGGGTTTAGCGGGTTGGAAAATGGATGGATGGATGGATCTTACCTGGTCCATAAATAACCATGGATAGATAGTAACAGATTTCTCTTGAGCTGTTCCTGCACAGTTGCCTACTGTAAATTAAAGATTTCTGTCTTGTTCACATATTAGGATCCTTTTTAAAGCACAGACGACCAATTTCATATGCAGAGAACTCTTCCAATAATGAAACGGTTCTTTGTCAAACAGTGGATCCACGAGGAACCACAGAAAAGTATCATTTTAGAACCGTTATATTGTGGAATTCAATCCAGAATGCTCGGATGCCCTCCAAGTTTATTATGGAGGGTTTGCATAATGACGCAGTCAAATTCTCCTCCAACTGCGCAGCGCTGTGCAGGTGTCCTGCCTACGAAGGAGAGCCATCTCCATAGCCCACAGATAGTCTTGATGCCTTTGCACGACATTTTCCTCAGCCCCGGAGGGATCGTTTCGACACGGCACGCACATACATTAGTGTCATGATTCCATTTCTGGAAAACACATTCAATAAACATCTGTTTAGCGACCAGCCAGATGCACCTTTGCCGTCGCCTCGCGCGGTCTGCCCAATTGAGAACCTGCGGTGTAGACAGGGAAGGAGGACTCCCCATAGCACACCTGTTCTGCCTTCTTTTATTCTACGAGCTCGAAAAAGTGAAATCTGTCTCGCTGAAATTGCTTTCCTGATCCAGCGGTCTGAAAAGCTCTTCTGCTGATAATAATTGCGGAGTGTGGAGCTGACTATTTTAGCAGCGTGGTTTCAGCATGTTAAGTGACAAAATAATTACATGTGCGGCTTAATGGCTTCTTTGAAAGAGCGAGCGGGCTGATTGCGGGAGTGTGAGCTCCATACTGATGCCCGGTGGTCCCGCTGCGGGACGTGGACGCGACTAAGCGGAAGATTTGAACCGATTGCAGCGTTGTAGCTCGCTTTAAATACCTGACGCATGCTGCAGACAGGGGCAGCTGCTGACCATGCCACTTGTGCTAATGATTTCTCCATTCAACCCTCTCGCAAATTGATTCGCTTTGGATGTGTGTACGGGTGTGCCCTGGAGATGGCCTGGCACCCCATCCGGGACTTGTGCCAATTCTGCACCAGATGCCCCCATGTCTAGTAATTTATCTGTCAAAATCGGTCTTTAAAAACAAGCTTATCGCACGTGAAAATCAATTCCTGCAAATAACCTAGTCAATCATTGTTAACCTCATATAGTGACTTTTGTGGTGATTATAGTTTCCAAGCGACTGGAACTGCAGTTGGACCGCCTCATAAATAAGATTACCAGATGTCCTCCTTTTAGCATCGTGTCATCAGTCCGGCAGACAGCTAAAAACCTGCAAACTGTGCGGCTTTTTAATGGTCTACCGTCTCCATTCTGCTAACGTGGCTTGAGTCCTTCCGATCATCGAGGGGGACTTCTTGTCTTTGTTTTTTTTTTTTTTTGTTTTTTTTTTATAAATATGAGCACGCTCTAATCTTCGTGGGGGACACCCAACCAATAGTAATGGTCTTTGATGTATGATTGGAAATGACAAAGTTGATCTCCGAGGGGGACCAACCTCCACTCGGACTTCGAAGTAACTCTCAAAGTGTAACGTCCTGCGACCTCGGAGGAGACCACGCTGCTCTTCATATTCATCGTCAAATAAGATCGCGCTCCGATCTCATAGGGGGAAAGAACTGCCCCTGCTCCGGAGTAAAACTTTCACTATGTTCTCCTTTGCTGCCTTCAGTGTCCTCCTTTGGCTACTCAAGTATCTGGCAACCCAATTCATAAACCATTTGGCACATTCCATAATAGAGAGATCACAAGAGCAAACTTTTTGTCCGCTCTACCCCAGCGTTTGAACCCCTGAAATCGGAGACTTTTGAAAACACTTTCTAGAGACGTGTGCTTCTTTAATAGTGAGAGACAATTAACGAATGATTCCCTCTTTTTTCCTTGAACGACTCTTTTCAGTGGTTTATGAAAATCGATTCAGTAGTACAGTACATAGTAGTAGTAGTAGTATCTATCTGCAATGCTAAAGCGCATGCGTGATGCTGTCGGCGTCTTTCATGTAGGTGATTAATGCGCATGTGTTAAGTGTCGCCCGGCTGTCGGCTGATTCTTGATTCTTTCCAGTTAAAACTAAATCATCATGGGTGAACGAGAGCTCTGTTACTGATGATTCTCTCATTCATCATTAAAGTACGGTACAGTAACAACACACTTATATTAGAATGTATTAATAGGTTGGTTTTTACAGTTCATTATTGGAAATGTTTTAAGCAGAATATTTAAGCATAATTGTAAAACTGATACGTTTATGTCCTTTTGCACAATGATCAGATTATTCACACAAAACTGAACCTAATTAAAATCTTTTTCTAATTTGTGACAATGATTTGCTTCCACGATGCACAAACCAGTGTTTTCTTCGTGCCCGGTCCCAAGCCCGGATAAATGGGGAGGGTTACTTGTATGCTTTGTGCACTGGAACAGGACAATGTCATATGAATTAATATCACGTTAATTATATAATTAATTATACACACAAGCATATACACAAAATAATGTACAAAACAATAAATTATGTATTTATGATGCGATTAGAGGGGAATATCTTCAGCTTCCCATATGTGTATTGTATTGTATTGTATTGTATTGACCCCCTTCTTTTGACACCCACTGCACGCCCAACCTACCTGGAAAGGGGTCTCTCTTTGAACTGCCTTTCCCCAGCTACATCTTATTCTCAGCAGGTTCTACTAAACCTGTGGGAAGTCTGTCCATCCCTCCATTTCCTCTGCTAGGGTCACAGCAGCTACAGTCTATTTGGGCAGCACTGAGTTCAAGCCTGGATGGGATACTGATAAATATTTATGTGAAAAGAATCAATAAAGACAGTCATCATAGTCAGAAGGCAGAGAGCGAGAAAAGCCATCACTCACTTGAGACGCTGACGCTTATTACTCAGCTGGCAGCAAAGCAATTCCACAAGAAAAGCCAGACTGCTACTGGAGAATACTGACACACAACATGCACTTTAAATCAGCAATAATGATGGCAAAAACCAATCATTTGTTCAAATCAGCTGAAAAATAAATGTGAAAAACTTGCAAAAAGGTGCTGAGACCTCAGGAGTGATTTATTGTAAGCCGATGACCCGCACGCTTCATACACAGGATCACAGCATTCTTCCCCCTTTTCTCTTCTCTGGTCCACTTTCTGTTTTTTTATGCCTGTCAGTGCCCGTGAGGCTGGCATGTAACCTTCCTATCAGGTTTTGTAGTTATACAATACAATCAGGAATTTTTTTTTTTTACAAAAAGCATAGTTAAGACTCGAGTTGTCGCTCTTTCTTTTGCACTTTATGATGCACCACATGGGAATTCTCACCAGTGGTCTTACTTTCCATAGGGAAGTCACCATCAAAAGTCTCACCTCTCCCACAGTTTGCTGTATGGCTCAGTTATACCTTAAATAATTTTGACTTCTGCAGCCCCCCAGTGCTGCTCTTCAAAACACTGACACTTGACAAATTGATTAGACCTCTAAGACTAGTTGTCCAGCCTCCATCACAAAATGCCTTTGGGCCATCCACTGGCCTCAGTCCTGCTGCTCCCTGCTGACACGTGGCGTTTCGACCAGAACTGACACACTCCATTCATATTCATCTCCCATCCCATCCAAGCCCCATATCTGCGCAAACACTAAAATTATTCCTGCCTATAATGTAAATCATAAGTGCACATCAGACCATGAGACCGAAAGTCCCAAGAGCCTCAAAGGCAAGAAAATAAGCCTGTGATATTGAAATGCTTTGATTGAACTGCAGGCTTATCTTGAGCTGTCACTGGCACCCCTGTAGGACTAAATGGAAGACTGTTAGGACTGTGACCAGCTCTGCTTTCTTTCAGCTTCTCTCATTGATCATGATATCAATTGTACTTAGTCATGCTTTTGTCATCTCTCGGCTAGATTATTGTAATACTCCCCTCTTTGGTACTTGAAGAGACTACAACACTTACAGAATTCTACAGCCAGAATTTGAACACTCAGTAAACATTGGGAATGCATAACCACTTCACTGATTTCCTTGCACTGGCTGCCAGTTAAATATTGGTCTCTTACAAGATTCTTCTGTTAACATACAGTATAAGACTCTTCATGCCAGTGGTCCTATCTATATTTTAAACATACTATAAAGCCCTGTCCCAATTTGCAGTCAACTGATGTGGAATTTTGCGCTGTCCCACAAACTAAATGCAAGTCAATGGGTGATCGATTACAGAACTTTATGTCTTTAGATAGTCTTCCTTAGTTGCTGCTTTTATATTAAACGTGCCTTTTTAAGCAAGCTTTTATGTGGTGAGTGTTTTTGTAATGTTTACTGCCTTTTTATCGTTTTGTCATCTTAATTGTCTTACTTTTATGTTTTTCATTTACCGTATATACTCGCGTTTAAGTTCTCCCGCGGATAAGTCAGGGCTTGATTTTTTTATTTTTGTTGTTCTTTATTTCGCCTTATACAATTTTTTGTATTAGGAACTTGTTAGTTTTCGCATACCCCTTGGGGTCAGAGCGCAGGGTCAGCCATAGTACAGCGCCCCTGGAGCAATTACAGGTTAAGGGTCTTGCTCAAGGGCCCAGCAGAGTAGAATCTCTTTTGGCAGTGACGGGGATTCGAACGGGCAACCTTCGGGATACCAGCACAGATCTTAGCCTCAGAGCCACCACTCTGCCTATACTGTATAATTACCGTATAATTTCCAGTATTTTATAATGTTGGTCGTATAAGTTGAATGCTGAAAACCCACGCTATTGGTCCAAGAGATTACAATATGCTAATGCCCACCTGAGAGAGTAACCACAGAGCACACAGCCTTTTATTTCTATGTATTGTGCCTACGTGACCACACGGTAAAACCCAAACTATTCCGAAGCGACGTTTGCACTGTTTTGTGTTTTTTGCATCTCACACCCTCATACACCTTTATCGTAAGAGCATCCCTTATCTACGATGGATTGTTTGATCAGAAGAAAATATGAAGTTGGTTTTACATTAAGAGTCATCAAAGTGGCAAAAGAAATTGGCAAGTGCGCTGCTGCAACAAAATTCAATGTGTCTGAGAAACTGGTGCGAGATTGGAGAAGGCAAGAAGATGTAAAAAAAATTAATTAATTAAGTGTCGTATTTTTGAACGGGTGAATAAGTTGAGGTCTGATTTTATGACCAATTTTTCGGGTTTCAAGACCCGACTTATATGCGAGTATATACGGTAAGTTATTTGTAACTAGTGTCCTTAAGTGTATTTATTTGTTTATCATATGGTCATATAAGTCATTCTTTTAATGTCCTGCTTTATACAAAGGGGCTTAGGTTTGTTATTTTAGTATGGATTTTACTAGAGATTTCAGTTGCTTTTAGTATAGTGCAGTGAGGCCATGCCACATACCTGGGCCACCATTTGTACTAGTTGGGGTGGAGTGTGGATCCCCCCCATGTGAGGAGGTGTGTGATGAGAGGGGTTTGTGGAGTGTGCATTTTAAATAAATAACCAGGAGTCCCAGAGCATGCAGGCTCGAGGTGGGTGTACATGGGAATGTGCTCACGCCTCTCCGAGGTTGATTGGGGTGCTTGGCTGATTGTGTATCCACATACAAATGTAAGCAGAGTGGTCAAATGCTTCATTCAAATCTCAGAGCTGATGATGACAGCATTGCTCCTGACTGGTGCTATAAAAGAAGCCTGCACTGTGAAATCAGGGGGGGCAATAGAAAGAGAAAAAAGGATGGTTAGGAGGACAGTTGAAAGGTGAACAGTTGTGAGAAAGCCAGATGGCAGAAGCCTCAAGCACAGAGGTCAGGGCGATTGTGCTTCACAGCAAAGTGAATGGCGCCCCAAAGGGTGTCCCTGATGAACAGTGTAGGAACAAAGATCACGAAAGAACTTCCCATGTAGTACTGCACTGGAGTATGGAATGACGGAGATCTGGCTGTGTGCGTCCCAAAGGATGACAGTCGATGCAGGTGGATGGGAGTTAGGTGAGGTGGTCCTAGGTGTTGACATCTCTGCCAGTTAGAAGACGTGCTGGGGTGCGCTGGGGAGACGTGGGTTGAAAGACATGTTGGGCTGACTGAGGAATAACTTGATTTGGGGATGGTTTTGTCTGGATTTCAAATGACTGTTTTATTTAGATTTCAGAAATGTTGCTTTTATCCTGCAGAATGTGCACTGGATTTTTATGGATTATTTATTTATTGAGAATACACTGCACTTTAGGACACTGTTTGTTTTAAGTAAAAGCACTAAGCACTTGCACCTACCTCTTACTGACTGTATGTACCTCTGATGTTTGCATTTGCTCAGCTCATCC
Organism: Erpetoichthys calabaricus; assembly: GCF_900747795.2. Lineage (NCBI taxonomy): Eukaryota > Metazoa > Chordata > Cladistia > Polypteriformes > Polypteridae > Erpetoichthys > Erpetoichthys calabaricus. The sequence goes on from NC_041410.2 coordinate 29,905,989, forward strand.
TAGGGCAGCGTTTCTCAACCTTTAAGTATTTGCCACCCGAGTTTTCATAACAGTTTTAATTGTGCCCCTCCTAAGGTTTTTTTGAAAGGAGCCACTTATGCCAATTTGTTCTTTTTCAATTAATGATATATCATAGATGCATATTTTATTATACCTACTTAACTTTTATCAAAATTTATCTAACTCTATATCTATTTTTCTAGTATCAGAATGTAGTTTAGGTTAATTTGTTTTGGTTTCAATAGATGTATTTTTCATATTTTTGATTCTTGTTTTCTTTTTTTCACATCTTCGCACCCCCCTTTTTGTTACTTTGCGCCCCCCTAGGGGGACCCGCCCCACAGTTTGAGAACCACTGTCCTAAGGTATGTTATGGAAGGTATGTTATGGCTCTCAGAATCTGCCAAGGAGTATGGGGCTAACCTGGACCATCATGGAGAGACTGATAGATAGATATGTAATAAACTAAACAACAGATGAATAGAGAGACAAACATTTAAACCTGCACTCTGACCCCCAAAAGATCATGCAAAAAGACAATTAACCCTTGAAGATTAAAGTATATCAAATCAAGAAGATCAAACCAAAAAAAACACCTGATTATATAGATAGATATGAAAATCACTATTTAGATAGCACAATATGATATATATATATATATATATATATATATATATATATACAGTGCATCTGGAAAGTATTCACAGCGCATCACTTTTTCCACATTTTGTTATGTTACAGTCTTATTACAAAATGGATTAAATTCATTTTTTTCCTCAGAATTCTACACACAACACCCCATAATGACAACGTGAAAAAAGTTTACTTGAGGTTTTTGAAAATTTATTAAAAATAAATAAAACTGAGAAATTCCATGTACGTAAGTATTCACAGCCTTTGCTCAATACTTTGTCGATGCACCTTTGGCAGCAATTACAGCCTCAAGTCTTTTTGAATATGATGCCACAAGCTTGGCACACCTATCCTTGGCCAGTTTCGCCCATTCCTTTTTGCAGCACCTCTCAAGCTCCATCAGGTTGGATGGGAAGTGTCGGTGCACAGCCATTTTAAGATCTCTCCAGAGATGTTGAATCGGATTCAAGTCTGGGCTCTGGCTGGGCCACTCAGGGTCATTCACAGAGTTGTCCTGAAGCCACTCCTTTGATATCTTGACTGTGTGCTTAGGGTCGTTGTCCTGCTAAAAGACCAACCGTCGCCCCAGTCTTAGGTCAAGAGCGCTCTGGAGCAGGTTTTCATCCAGGATGTCTCTGCAGTCATCTTTCCCTTTATCCTGACTAGTCTCCCAGTTCCTGCCACTGAAAAACATCCCCACAGCATGATGCTGCCACCACCATGCTTCACTGTAGGGATGGTGCCAGGTTTCTTCCAAACGTGACGCCTGGCATTCACACCAAAGAGTTCAATCTTTGTCTCATCAGACCAGAGAATTTTCTTTCTCATGGTCTGAGAGTCCTTCAGGTGCCTTTTGGCAAACTCCAGGCGGGCTGCCATGTGCCTATTACTAAGGAGTGGTTTCCGTCTGGCCACTCTACCATACAGGCCTGATTGGTGGATTGCTGCAGAGATGGTTGTTCTTCTGGAAGGTTCTCCTCTCTCCACAGATGACCTCTGGAGCTCTGGCAGAGTGATCATTAGGTTCTTGGTCACCTCCCTGACTAAGGCCCTTCTCCCCCGATCGCTCAGTTTAGATGGCCGGCCAGCTCTACGAAGAGTCCTGGTGGTTTCAAACTTCTTCCACTTATGGATGATGGAGGCCACTGTGCTCATTGGGACCTTCAAAGCAGCAGAAATTTTTCTGTAACCTTCCTCAGATTTGTGCCTCGAGACAATCCTGTCTCGGAAGTCTACAGACAATTCCTTTGACTTCATGCTTGGTTTGTGCTCTGACATGAACTCTCAGTTGTGGGACCTTATATAGACAGTTGTGTGCCTTTCCAAATCATGTCCAATCAACTGAATTTACCACAAGGTGGACTCCAATTAAGCTGCAGAAACATCTCAAGGACGATCAGGGGAAACAGGATGCACCTGAGCTCAATTTTGAGCTTCATGGCAAAGGCTGTGAATACTTATGTACATGTGCTTTCTCAATGTTTTTATTTTTAATAAATTTGCAAAAATCTCAAGTAAACTTTTTTCACATTGTCATTATGAGGTGTTGTGTGTAGAATTCTGAGGGAAAAAATGAATTTAATCCATTTTGGAATAAGGCTGTAACATAATAAAATGTGAAAAAAGTGATGCGCTGTGAATACTTTCTGGATGCACTGTATATATATATGAAAGCCAGTTGGTAGATAAATAGCTAACATGCCAATTTCATACAAACAGCTCTCCAGGACACTTGGGCTATGGGCTGGCAGTGCTGACATTTGTGCCATCCAGCAGTGTAAAACATGAATTGGTCAATGTAGTGAGTTTGTTCAGCGATGTTCAAAAGCATATGTCTTTATTCTTTTATTCTGATTTTTAAATTGGAATATGTGGGTGTTGGGATGGCATAGTGCTGTTTCCCAGCTCTGTGGACACATCTCTTTGGATTTGGGACATTCTCCCTGTGTTTATGGGTTTTCTCCTATTTCTTCCATTTCCTTCCTTCCAAATTCCAAAGATGAGTTAATGATTATCTTGTATTTACTCCAGTATGTATGAATTGCTTGCTCTTGCCTTGCATTCAGTGGTATTGGAATGAACTCTGACATTTCACAACTCTGTATTGGAAAAAGCAGCTTCTGAAAATGGATGGATGAATATTTTGTCATTTACTCACCTACACATCACTGATGCCACTGATGTAGACTCATAGGCCGACAATGAAGTAACGTACAAGTATACAGGTATCTGAGCTCATTAAACTCTTTGGCTCTAATTTCCAGATATGGTCCTGAATGTGGCAGACAGCAGAACCAAGGAGCTTCTTGCCAGTTACCGTCTTCCTGTGCGCCTACTCCACCCTTTCTATCACTATCACTTGGAGCTTGTGCAGGTGAGTATGAAATAGAGATTAAAATTCACATGCTGTTACTTTGTGGCTTCCATGAATGTATGTGACGTGTACTGACTGGCCACAAATTCGTTCCTGGCCTCTGTTGGCCTGTATTGTTGTGCCAAGGAGGCACCTTTCAAAAATGTTGGTTAAAGATGGTACTCCTAAAACAACACATAAAACAGACAGGTCCTTGTTTTCATCAAGAATTTGATTATTCACTTAGAAATATATTTGTGGCTACTGTATATACTCATGTTTAAGTTCTCCCATGGATAAGTCGGGGCTTTATTTTACCGTATAATTTCCGGTATTTTATTATGTTGGTCGTATAAATCGAATGCGGAAAACTCATGCTATTAGTCCAAGAGATTATAATATGCTAATGCCCACCTGAGAGAGTGACCACAGAGCACACTGCCTTTCTTTTCTATGTATTGTGCCTACGTGACCACACGGTAATACCTGAACTCTTCCGAAGTGACGTTTGCACTGTTTTGTATTTTTTGTATCTTACACCCTCAAACACTTTTATCTTAAGAGCATCCCTTATCTACAATGGAGCGTTTGATCAGAAGAAAATATGAAGCTGATTTTAAATTAAAAGTCATTGAAATGGCGAAAATAATTGGTAACTTCGCTGCTGTAACACAATTCGATGTGTTTGAGAAACTGGTGCGAGATTGGAGGAGGAAAGAAGAGGTAAAAAAAAAAAATTAAGTGTTGCATTTTTGAACGGGCGTAGTATAATTGGGGTCTGCTTTTAGTATGATCGACTTTTCGGGTTTCAAGACCCGAGTATATACGGTAATCACTGTGAATCCAGAATGACTCACAGGTAGTAAGGGAGGAGGGTAAATTCCACCCTTACCACTAACCTCATTTTTGGAGCCTGCAAGTTGCTTTAACTTTTGCTCTTATTCATTTACCTTTTTACAATTAAATTGTATTCTTGTCTACTTTGTAAACCAACCTTCTGATGATATGCTCTGTGAAGTACACCATATAATAATGAAAGAGTGAATGATTTTTATTTCATTAGTGATTTACAATGGACACTCCAGTCTCTCTTATTATTTGCTTTAAAGACATGAACTTATCTGGTTAAATGACCACAGGCATTGAGTGGTGTTTGCTTATATACTGTAAGCAGGACTGGCTGTATTAATTAGAAAAAACGAGGTAATTGCCCAGACGGTAAATTTGGTGGGGATGTTATTGTTTTAAAACAATACAATTTCTGAGTTATTTATGAACGCTTGGTCTCAACACAAGGGGGATCAGGATGTTCGGGGTGCGCAGCCATGGGCCATGATGTGATGGGGCCTTTTCACCAACCATGCTTGTTTAAATGATCAAGTATCCACGAGTCAAAGTGACCAAGTATTGGACCAGAACAAAAGTGAGAATTGCTGCTCTGCATTAAAAGACCCCGATATCCTCATGCCTCATTGTTAAAAGTACGATCAGCTATCTTTTAAGGAGCCTAAGTCACCCAGGGTCCTGTGAATCTCTTAATCTGGGTTTATGTTAAAATCTGATGACCGAAATGAGGCAAATTCCCAGTGGTCTTCCAAATCCCAGCTTCACTTTACATGTAACATTCTCACTTCTTTATTTTCTTCCGATGCAGGTTTCTAGTTTTAGTTTTTTTTTTTCATGGATGTCAAACTCGGGAGGTAGGGGCAATGATCATAGGCTATCAGCATTGATAATTAATCCAAAAAATAACAAGAAGAACAACAATAATAATAACAAACTGACAAAGCACAGAATATGCAATAAAAAATTATTATAATTTTATAAAATTAAATGATCAAACAACAAATAGATGCAACTGTTGAATGTGTTGCTAAATGCTCATTTAATTCAAAGTATCTCCCAAAATGGGCTCATTCAAACTTTATTTTGTCATCATTGTTCAAAAGCATCTCTGATATTCTCTTCTGGCATGCTAAAAAATTCTCCATAGTCCGTCTCTCATTAGAATGAACTCTCTGAGGTCATGCGTTGATTGGATAGTTATACTGCAGTATTTGCATCATTAGAGAGGATACAGTAAGTAGAAATCATGAATAAATATTTCAGCAATAATCATTAAACTTCATTTTTTTAAATTTATAATTATATTATGCAAATTATTTCGGGTAACATAATGAAATGTAATGTTGCCAAAGATTATAACTAGATTGTCACCATCATCATAAGCTCACCTGTTAGGCTGATGGTTTAAATAGAGAGCTACAGAATATAATCATTGTTTAAGTGGTAATTTCATTATTTGATAGTGTCTATTCTTTTCTTCTTTAGAGAAAAATTAAATACAAAAAAATTAAATAAATAAAGTGCTCACCAGTTCTCATGTTACTTCTAAAATGTCACCCCCTCAAGTGTGTATTTTCCTGAGACCAGTCTTGTAAACAGGACCGTTGCTATAAGTAATCAAATGTCTCCTTCTATATTCTCAGCTTGTAAAATTTTTTATATCCAAACTCTCCATACCTTGTATTCCCCATTCCTGGCTCCCTTCTTGTCTCTCCCAGGTTTCTTTGTAGATTGTCCTGGATGTGATGATTTCACTCAAAGCTAAGGGGTGGTTGGGTGTAATTTACAGCTTCACCTAAGGCATCAAAAATGGTAGAGTGGGCCCAAGCTTATGAGGACAGCCTGTTTGTCAAGGGCAGTCCTATAGTTAGTCTGGGCCTTGTGAACACAATTGGGGAGGATTTTTAGATAAACTGTGCAGGGTCTGTAACCTCTGACGCAGCATTAAACAAACAGTTGTACTTTTTCCCTAAACCAAGCCAAGAAACAGGTGAGATCAGGTCTGCTAACACAGATAGCTGCTGACCTTTTAATGTTCTAATAGGGCCCTATGAATGCTGGGTCACTACCCCTTCTCTGATAATAACAGAAAGAATCCTTCAAACAGTCTGTCAAACCTACAGTGGGGTACTGAAAAGTATTTCAGACCCCCTTCAATTTTTCACTCTTTGTCATATTGCAGCCATTTTGCTAAAATCATTTAAATTAATTTTTTCCCTCATTAATGTATACACAGCACCCCCATATTGACAGACAAAAAAAGAATTTTTGAAATTGTTGCAGATTTATTAAAAAAGAAAAACTGAATATCACATGGTCCTAAGTATTCAGACCCCTTTGCTCAGTATTTAGTAGAAGCACCCTTTTGGAGCTAATACAGCCATGAGTCTTCTTGGTAAAGATGCAACAAGTTTTTCACACCTGGATTTGGGGATCCTCTGCCATTCTCCCTTGCAGATCCTCTCCAGTTCTGTCAGGTTGGATGGTAAACGTTGGTGGACAGCCATTTGTAGGTCTCTCCAGAGATGCTCAATTGGGTTTAAGTCAGGGCTCTGGCTGGGCCATTCAAGAACAGTCACAGAGTTGTTGTGAAGCCACTCCTTCATTATTTTAGCTGTGTGCTTAGGGGTCATTGTCTTGTTGGAAGGTAAACCTTCGGCCATTTCTGAGGTCCTTAGCACTCTGGAGAAGGTTTTTGTCCAGGATATCCCTGTACTTGGCCGCATTCATCTTTCCCTCGATTGCAACCAGGTCGTCCTGTCCCTGCAGCTGAAAAACACCCCCACAGCATGATGCTGCCATCGCCATGCTTCACTGTGGGGACCGTATTGGACAAGTGATGAGCAGTGCCATGGTTGTCTCCACACATACCTCAGTGCAAGACACATGACAGCCCGAATGGAGTTTGCTAAAAGACACCTGAAGGACTCTGAGATGGTGAGCAATAGATTCTCTGTCTGATGAGACCAAGACAGAACTTTTTGGCCTTATAATTCTAAGCGGTATGTGTGGAGACAACCCAGGCACTGCTATCACTTGTCCAATACAGTCCCCACAGTGAAGCATGGCGGAGGGCAGGAGCATACATGCTGTTGAGGGTGTTTTTTCAGCTGCAGGGACAGGACGACTGGTTACAATCGAGGGAAAAGATGAATGCGGCCAAGTACAGGGATATCCTGGACAAAAACCTTCTCCAAGAGTGCTAAGGACCATCAGAACTGGGCCGAAGGTTTACCTTCCAACAAGACAATGACCCTAAGCACACAGCTAAAAATAACGAAGGAGTGGACTTCACAACAACTCTGTGACTGTTCTTGAATGGCCCAGCCAGAACCCTGACTTTAAACCCAATTGAGCATCTCTGGAGAGACTACAAATGGCTGTCCACCAATATTTACCATCCAACCTGACAGACACTGGAGAGGATCTGCATAGGAGGAATGGCAGAGGATCCCAAATCCAAGGTGTGAAAAACTTGTTGCATCTTTCCCAAGAAGACTCATGGCTGTATTAGCTCAAAAGGGTAGCTTCTACTAAATACTGAGCAAAGGGTCTGAAATACTTAGGACCATGTGATATTTCAGTTTTTCTTTTTTTAATAAATCATGCAACAATTTCAAAAAATTCTTTTTTTTTTGTCTGTCAATATGGGGTGCCTGTGTATACATTTAAATGAGGGAAAAAATTAATTTAAATGATTTAGCAAATGGCTGCAATATGACAAAGAGTGAAAAATTGAAGGGGTCTGAATACTTTCCGTACCCACTCCCCACGTATTAGATCATATTAAAAAAATACCAAACAAGCAAAATCAATGCAAATGTTGCCCTTGAAATATTAATCCATCCATCTCTTTTACAAACCTAATTATTTCAAGAGAAACCCCTCTAAGAGTAGGCAGCATCAAGGTCGCAGACTAACTTGCACTACTCACACAATTTGGGATGCCATTTATCCAACCCAGCAAGTGCTTGTGGTGTGAGAAGGAAACTGGAGCAACCAGAGGAAAACCAAACAAACACAAAGTGTGCAGACTCCGTACAAATAGGTGTCAGGTGAGACTAACCAATGTGCCTCTTTACCACCCCACTTGTAAGTGCTCACCGTTAATTGCTTTCCTTTTCTAATGGCTCCAAAAAATCCAATACATATTCATGGCTGTCTGCCTGAGGCTTGTCTTTGCACCCTTGGCTTTGTCATTTGAGCAGGAGGTCTGAGCTTTAAAATCCTTTTTTTTAAAGAAGCCATCAGTCATCACTCCAAGATTTCAGATTTGGTTGTTGTATGGCTGCCATCAACACTGCCACCATGCCACCCAATCTACTGTGCTTTGATGAGATTTTAAGTTTTGTGTGATGTGTGGCCAGGAGGTGAAAATGAAAGCTGCCTTCTAGAAGACATGGTGGAGGATGAACAAATGATGAAATTGAGGAGGCTGACAGACTGTGGGACCTGTCAGTTTTTCACAGTGTTATGAATGAAACGCAACATACAGCTGCTCCTCAGTAGTGGGTTCTGTCTGTAAATGAGGACCCCCTGAAGGGTCAATCCACACATCTGATAAAACTATATAAGGAAAAACTCAATGCAATTTTGCAATCACACCTCCACCATTAAGAGTATGTGTGTGTGAGTGCCACATGCATGAGCTCTTTAAGAAAAACAGAAAGCTAACATGAAGCGCCTGAATTTCCATCTCTGATGCTGGATCGTCAAGCGCGTGATCCCCACACAGCGTGGAGCTACAATAATGCTTGGATGTGCCCGTAAGGCAGCCTGATTCATCAAAGGGCCTTTTCAAACTGTACCGCCAGTCATGCATAATCAGGAAAGCGCAATGCTAAAAGAGCCTTGTCTCAGTCTGAAGAGGTCAAGGTTGTGCTAGCGGAAAGCGCTCTCATTTAAGGGCTGTTTCGCCAGCTTATTGGGGATTAGAAAAGACGATTACACGTCTAACTGAGCATTCGCCTTTGCCTCTCTGATATTGCCAAAATGTGAATCTATCGACTGAATAAGTTCACTCATGACTAATGTTATAGACACTTTATATAGCATCTTGTACAGTGATCAGAAACAACTTAGACAGCTTTGCAGTAGCTAGTGTGGCTCTCAGTAAAATCAGACATTTAGGAATGAATCGTAATGGTGGGTGGTCTGCACACCTGAGAGTCTGCAACTGTGCCAGAAGGGCCTGGCAAAGCCCTACAAAGGTGAGAGGATCATGCTTTGAAAACCATGATGTGTGGCGTCATAATAGTACAAAATGATGGGTATTGCCAGATAGCCACAATAAATATCCAGGTGGGATTAGAGGCAGGGATATCAAATATAAGGGCAAAGAGAGATGTGTGGCCAGGGAAGAACGCCAAAGCTGGAGGGCAGTGGAAAGAATACAGGGCAATAGTGAAGGACTTTGTTGAATGGTGCAAACTGAGCCATCTGCAGCTCAACATCAATAAGACAAAGGAGATCATCATAGATATCAGGAGGGCCAAGCCCACTATCCCTCAGGTTCTCGTCGATGGCGAAGATGTTCAGGTGGTGAGAATATATAAGCATCTTAGGGTGCATCTGAACGATAAGCTTCAGTGGAGAACCAGTACAGAGGCTTTATACAAGAAGGGCCACAGTCAACCTCTACTTCCTGGGGAGGATGAGGTTGTTTGGTGTATGCAGGCCAGTCTGACATATTTTCTACCATTCTGTAGTGGCCACTGCCATCTTCTGTGTAGTATTGTGCTAGGGCAGGGGTGGGCAATGTTGGTCCTGGAGAGCCACAGTGGCTGCAGGTTTTTGTTTCAACCCTGTTTCTTTATGAGACGTCAATTATTGCTGATGAAGCACTTATTCCTTAAGTGACATTTTGAGGCTTCATTTTTGTGGTCTTGTTTGTTAAGGATGAGATTGGCAAGTATTGGTTTCTAATTAAGCAGTTGGGTTGGAATGAAAACCTGTAGCCGACATTGCCCACCCCTGTGCTAGGGCAATTGCAGCTGATGCCAGCAAACTAAACAAAATAATTAAAAACACTTGTTCTAGGTTAGAATTGCAGATGATACCAAGCTAGGTGGATTTGCAGATAATGCAGAATTTCGTCGAACTGGGACAGCATACAGGCTTGGGCATATTTGTGGCAGATGAAATTTAATGTCAGTAAATGTAAATAATTGCATGTAGGGTGTAGGATGCATAATGGGAGGTCTAAAATTTGAAAGTTCTGCTTATGAGATGGACCACGGAGTCATAGTGGACTCATCACTCTCAACATCCAGGCAGTGTTCAGAGGCCATTAAGAAGGCCAATAGAAGGTTAGCTTATATCAGCGGTTCTCAAACTTTGGGGTTTGAGAAGTAACAAAAAAGGGGGCATGAATGTTGCCATATGTGTCGTAATTTCGCTATTCGTAGGAAAATTTTAAACTTGTAGCGGTGTATCGGCAGCAAAAAATATAGGAATAAATTTTATTAGGGTTTCAAACAACATTAGGGGGGCACGATTAAAACTGTTATGAAAACTCGGGTCGCAAATACTTAAAGGTTGAGAAAAGCTGGCTTATGTAACATGATGTGTGGAATAAAAGTCAAAGGAGATTATGTTTAAGCTTTATTATAACACACTAGTGAAGTCTCACCTGGAGCACTGCTTGCTAGTTTGGTCTCTAAGCTGCAAAAAAGACATAGCAGAACTGTAAAAAAGTCCAAAGTAGAGCGAGTAGACTGTTTCCAGGACTGCAAAAGATGAGTTAGGAAGAAAGAGTAAGGGACTTGAACCTTTCAATTCAAACAAACAGCTTAAGTGGTGGCATGACTGAAGTGTTTAAAATTCAGAAAGGAATTAGAAGAGTGAAGCGAGACTGTTACTTTAAACAGAAGGGACACAGCTTGTTAAGAGTAAATTTCATAAAAACATTACAAAGTTTTTCTTCACATAGAGAACCATATTTACATAGAATAAGTGACCAGGTAGTGTGGTACACAGGAGGACTTTAGGGATATTCAAATCTCAACATGATGTTATTTTGGACAATTTAGTCAAATGGAATGAATAAGTCTGTTGGGCTGAATGGGCCATTCTCATTACAATTAATAATATTCTAGTACTCTAATATGGGAATTAAATGGATAGGATTGGTAGGCCTTGATGAGCAAAATGGCCTGTTCTCATCAAAATGTTTCTAATGCCCTAATGTCTGTCCAGTGAATTGTGTTGGGCTCACTAGAGAAAGTGGTAGAACTAAGGTCACTCAGCAAGCTGCTTACTTTTCTGGACAATAACCCTCATCCTCTGTATGTGGTCTTGGCTAAACAGAGGAGCACCTTCAGTAACAGTTGAGAAAACTACATTTGTCCAAGGAGCAACATGTAAGGTCATGCCTTTCCTTAGCCACTAGGCTCAATAATGAAAAACCCCACGGTCAAAGTCATTTTGTCTTATTTAATGCCCAGCACACATAAGAGACAATAGTGCTATATGCAATATACTGTGGCAATGACTGACATATTGCATAATATTAACACTGTGAGATTATAACTGATATGGCTATGTGCAGTTGTTATCACTTTACACTAGTACTCTAAATACCTAAACTTTGTTAATACCTTTATAAATACTCATCATTCCTGTTATATGTACACTGCATTTGTGCCTTAGTGTCTACTACTATAACTGCAATCTACTTCAGGATTAATTCTATCTATCTATCTATCTATCTATCTATCTATCTATCTATCTATCTATCTATCTATCTATCTATCTATCTATCTATCTATCTATCTATCTATCTATCTATCTATCTATCTATCTATCTATCTATCTATCTATCTATCTATCTATCTATCTATCTATCTATGTGCATGGCATGTTTCACAATTCTGATGCGTCCGTCCGTCAGCCTGTTTTTAAGCGGCCTGAGGGAAGGCCAATGATCTGAAAACATGTGTGATTATACTGTAGGTCCTTGGGTAAAGCTACAACATCCATTGAACTTTTTACTAGTTTTGTTGGCACTGGATCTAGGGAACTAGTAGTGGTCTTCATTTTAGAAATTAAAGTTAAGACTTCCTGCACAGTTACAGGATTAAAATTACTGAAGTGCTTAATGCAATGTGAGACAGGGTCTGCTAAGCTAGTATTTGGTTTGTACTGTGATGCTGAGATCTGGGATCTTATATTTTTAATTTTCTCATTGAAGAAGTTCATAAAGTGTGTACTGCTAATATCTGTTGGTATTTTGCACTTTAGATCTGAATTTCCATTTGTTAGTTTAGCCACTGTTCTAAACAGTACCCGAGGATTTTTGTTCTTGCTATCTATTATTGTAGAATAGTATTCTGAGCGAGCTTTAAAGAGAGCTTTTTTATATTTTTTAATACTCTCTGACCATGCAATTTGAAAGACATGTAGCTTTGTTGTTCTCCATCTGCGCTCCAGTTTTTGACACTCTAATTTAAGAGCTTGAGTGTTTTCATTAAACCAGGGAGAGTGTGTGCTTTGATCACTTTTGTTTAAGGGGAGCCACTGCATCTAGAGCATCTCTCAAGGTCAAATTATAATGTGATGTTAACTGATCTAAATGGTTTTCCACAATTACACTAGACTTACTCAAAGTATCTATAAACTTACTCAAAGTATCTATCTATCTATCTATCTATCTATCTATCTATCTATCTATCTATCTATCTATCTATCTATCTATCTATCTATCTATCTATCTATCTATCTATCTATCTATCTATCTATCTATCTATCTATCTATCTATCTATCTATCTATCTATCTATCTATCTATCTATCTATCTATCTATCAGTGTGCGTGGCATGTTTCACAATTCTGATGCATCCGTCCGTCAGCCTGTTTTTAAGAGGCTTGAGGGAAGGCCAATGATCAGAAAACATGTGCGATGATACTGTAGGTCCTTGGGTAAAGCTAACAGAAAAATATTAATTTTGTTATAATTACATTTTCTTGCAGAGGACCTTCAGAACTCAATTTTTGTTTGTCTACCTATAGAGTAGAGAATGCAGGAAAGAATAAGAAGCGGGGAAACAAATTACATGAATGGAAAAAATGAGAATGTAGCCTGGGGGCTGCGCTGAGCCTTCCACCAATATCTTGATAATAGTAATGCCGTATCTGTGCTCAAAAGCCCACCTGACGTTTTTACCACTATGACAAGCTACTGAGATTAATATATTATCTGCAGGCTTAACTGCAGTGGGCTTCTGGCTATTTTTATAAAGTTCTAGGCACCCAATCATAAAGCGCCTTCATGAGAAATTCCCTCCAGTGACACCCACAGAATAACAAACTCAACAAGAAGGACGTGTTTCTTTCAGAACATGTCAATATTCATAAGTAACGCGTGTCACATTTCACACGGCTGTCGATAGACAACACATTCATTTGTTCACCCCCTAAACTGCTTGATGGCACACGTTTGCTTTGAAATGTTCCCTCAGCTGTTTCTCAGTATTTATTTTCATTTGAAGAGGTAACAGCTCCACACCCTGACTACAGTCTCATAGTAAAATAGCTCAAAGATTGTCTATGTAGGATACATTTTCATAAAAGTAGCCTTAGTGTTTTTTAGATCTAATTCTACTTCTGTTTTTCACAGATATGCATAGTCAAGGTTGCAATTATTATTAATGGAGGGCGTCCTCCCCCATTGTGCCACCCAAGCGCTCTTTAAAATGGTTAATGAATGCATTTATTTGGTGTTTTTTACAATAACTGCCGACTTAGCATGTCTCATATGTGCAAAATATTAACAAGATGCAAATCCAAACATTCAAGTGTGCAAGATGCACTCTTAAAGTGGTTTATTTATACTATATACATAAAAAATCAATAGTTATTTCGTGTGCAAAAAGCTCTTTCTCATCTTGTTCCATCTTTCCACATCACTGCACCCCTGTTGTTAGTGTGCTTCAGGGGCTTTGCTTTGGTCTGCCTCTGTAGCCTAATGCAAACGTGGCTCAGGCGGCAGGGCCGATGAATTATTTATCAGCCAGCCGGTCTCCTGATTGTGCTCGGCAGCTCATGCTGTTTCTACAAGCATCACACTCCTACTGCGGATGAAAACTAGTGTGAGAATAATCAAAAGGGTGGCGCTCAGTGAAAGTGGAAAAATCTAACTTTCTGGGAGTGATCATCCATGTGGTGGGATAAGGTTATTTCAGGGTCAAATTTAACTGGGATGCCATTTGCAAGAATTGTTCACTGTTACATAATCATTCGCTGTGGAAGACAAGCTTTGTGCGATGAGTGCAGTGGCCTTCCTACTAGTATCAATGGCTCACTGTCTTCCATGTTTAAGTGTGGCCAGGTAAGTAAGAAATGGATTGAAAAGACTGAGGATGTCAGTTCAAAACCTACCACTCACTCACTCCATGACCTGAAGGGACAACTAATGATGGTTCTGTCTTATTATACACATAAGATGCTTTGGCAAGATGTTCACCATGAGAGACGTTATATACAATAAAGTTAGGTAAATTACCTTAGACTGTAATGGCTGAGGCAATAAATTGGAAACTATAACAAAACCATCTGCACTTATATCACATTGGATTCTGAATTACTTACCTGCCAATGTACACTTTATAGAACTATAGGGGTGATGATTGCCCTGAAAAGTGTTAGATAAGATGAAATGGGGTTGATTTTAAATATTCAAATTTATCCGTTGATTTTAACCCTGCAATGGTCTAGTGCTCCATCCAGGGATCAATCCTCCCATGCACCCTATGCTTGCTGGGAAAAGCTTCTTTCCCACAACCCTGCTCAGGTTAAAGCTGGTGTAGCCACTGGATGAACTGATGGATGATTGATGTTAATTATACCTGTCCTTGTCGCCCCCGTCTGGTTAAGACTTTGAACAGCTAAAAATCTGTCAGCTAATTTTATTCCTACCATCAACTTGCTGTTTGATCATCAGACAGAATCAAAATATAATAAATTTTGTCCTTTTGTGCATGTTTTGGATTGGTGTTGCCACAAAAAGCAACATTATATATACAGTATAGTCCTGCGGTGTGTTGGCGCCTTGCCCGGGATTGGTTCCCTACCTTGTGCCCTGTGTTGACTGGGATTGGCTCCAGCAGACCCCCGCGACCCTATTTTCGGATTTATTGAGTTGAAAAATGGATGGATGGATAAATGTGTGTATATATATATATATATATATATATATATCTATCTATATATATATATATATATATATATATATACACACAGTGCATCCGGAAAGTATTCACAGCGCATCACTTTTTTCACATTTTGTTATGTTACAGCCTTATTCCAAAATGGATTAAATTCATTTTTTTCCTCAGAATTCTGCACACAACACCCCATAATGACAACATGAAAAAAGTTTACTTGAGGTTTTTGCAAATTTATTAAAAATCAAAAAAACTGAGAAATCCCATGTACATAAGTATTCACAGCCTTTGCTCAATACTTTGTCGATGCACCTTTGGCAGCAATTACAGCCTCAAGTCTTGTTGAATATGATGTCACAAGCTTGGCACACCTATCCTTGGCCAGTTTCGCCCATTCCTCTTTGCAGCACCTCTCAAGCTCCATCAGGTTGGATGGGAAGCGTCGGTGCACAGCCATTTTAAGATCTCTCCAGAGATGTTCAATCGGATTCAAGTCTGGGCTCTGGCTGGGCCACTCGGGGACATTCACAGAGTTGTCCTGAAGCCACTCCTTTGATATCTTGGCTGTGTGCTTAGGGTTGTTGTCCTGCTGAAAGATGAACCGTCGCCCCAGTCTGAGGTCAAGAGCGCTCTGGAGCAGGTTTTCATCCAGGATGTCTCTGTACATTGCTGCAGTCATCTTGCCCTTTATCCTGACTAGTCTCCCAGTCCCTGCCGCTGAAAAACATCCCCACAGCATGATGCTGCCACCACCATGCTTCACTGTAGGGATGGTATTGGCCTCGTGATGAGTGGTGCCTGGTTTCCTCCAAACATGACGCCTGGCATTCACACGAAAGAGTTCAATCTTTGTCTCATCAGACCAGAGAATTTTCTTTCTCATAGTCTGAGAGTCCTTCAGGTGCCTTTTGGCAAACTCCAGGCAGGCTGCCATGTGCCTTTTACTAAGGAGTGTCTTCCGTCTGGCCACTCTACCATACAGGCCTGATTGGTGGATTGCTGCAGAGATGGTTGTCCTTCTAGAAGGTTCTCCTCTCTCCACAGAGGACCTCTGGAGCTCTGACAGAGTGACCATCGGGTTCTTGGTCACCTCTCTGACTAAGGCCCTTCTCCCCCGGCCAGCTCTAGGAAGAGTCCTGGTGGTTTTGAACATCTTCCACTTACGGATGATGGAGGCCACTGTGCTCATTGGGACCTTCAAAGCAGCAGAAATTTTTCTGTAACCTTCCCCAGATTTGTGCCTCGAGACAATCCTGTCTCAGAGGTCTACAGACAACTCCTTTGACTTCATGCTTGGTTTGTGCTCTGACATGAACTGTCAACTGTGGGACCTTATATGGACAGGTGTGTGCCTTTCCAAATCATGTCCAATCAACTGAATTTACCACAGGTGGACTCCAATTAAGCTGCAGAAACATCTCAAGGATGGTCAGGGGAAACAGGATGCACCTGAGCTCAATTTTGAGCTTCATGGCAAAGGCTATCAATACTTATGTACATGTGCTTTCTCAATTTTTTTATTTTTAATATATTTGCAAAAATCTCAAGTAAACTTTTTTCACGTTGTCATTATGGGGTGTTGCGTGTAGAATTCTGAGGAAAAAAATGAATTAATCCATTTTGGAATAAGGCTGTAACATAACAAAATGTGGAAAAAGTGATGCGCTGTGAATACTTTCTGGATGCACTGTATATACAGTATATACAGTAGACCCCCGCAAAGTCACGGTTCAGGGTTTGCAGATTTTTACTTAGAACCCAACTATTAAATGACAGCGGAATGCGCAAATATCCTCCGCAATTTTTTATGGCTTTTTTCTTGGCAATACTGTGGTGTAGAGAGAACAGGAAGCAACCGCTGAGGGAAACGCGGTTTGGGATGGTGAAAGTAGCCAATCCGAGAGTGTTATTCATTTCTGCTTGCTGCTGAATGACTGCTGCCCTGTGACGCATCTCCAGCTGAGTGTCCTTGTGTTTTCCACTGGAGTACTGTATCTGTAAGTTTCTGTGATAGTGCCAAAAAGGTAACGACCATAAGGAATAAAAATATTGTCAGGATGGATTCTGCCTTGGCATTGTGGATCACCAACTGCAGGAAGAAGAACATCCTCTTGGACGGCAACATCATCCGTGAGAAAGCACGGAAATTGTACCAGCAGTTTGCTACAGGAGACAATGTAGCAACTTCCCATCACAATGTTCCTGAAACCTATAAAGAAAAGCCAGCACGAAACCCCACCAGAAGAAGACCCGTCCAAAGATACGACTCCTCCTGAAGCACCTGAAGAAGAGGCGCCACCCGAGGAGTTTTAAATCCTCTGCATCGTACTGCACAGCTACTTCATCATCATCATCAATATCATTCATCATTGGTGAGTACCCATACATTTTACTGTATTTTAATTAAATGAAATTATTATGTATTTACTCTACTTATAACAAAGAAAACGACAGCACATAACAAAGAAAACACGCTTGCATGAATTACAGTATGTATAGCGGTAACATCGGTATTTTACATTCTAGCACCGCGGGAGACATAGCAGTACAGTACTGTACAGTAGACGGGTTTACCTTTACATTCTGTTTTTAGGTAATGTATTAAGGTAATTTTTTAGGTAATGTATTAATGTATTAAGCTGAGTTTGCAACGAAATTAAAGTGCTTTGGGGGCATACTGTATTTAGGGTTTAAACTATAAAAACAGCTATTTAAAAAGCACTTTTTAACCACATCCATAAGTCACAGTTTTTCACAATTCGCGGGTGCTCTAGGAATGTAACCCCAACGAATTTTGGGGGTGTACTGTATATATATCCATCCATTATCCAACCCACTATATCCTAACTACAGGGTCACAGGGGTCTGCTGGAGCCAATCCCAGCCAACACAGGGCAGAAACAAACCCCGGGCAGGGCGCCAGCCCACCGCAGGGTGCACACACACACACACACACACTCACACACCAAGCACACACTAGGGACAATTTAGAATCATCAATGCTCCTATCAATGCAGACACGGGGAGAATATGCAAACTCCATGCAGGGAGGATCTGGGTAGTAAACCCGGGTCTCCTAACTGCGAGGCAGCAGCGTTACCACTGCTCCACCATGCCGCCCCATTAGAAGTTCATTAGACACCTGGAGTCCTTCTGGGTGCCCTACAAAAAGGGGCCAGTCACCAGGAGTTAACGGCCAGAGTCGGGTGGAAAAGGACAATGTCTGTTGTGGAGGACAGAAGGTGAAGGGACTGTGTAGGTGATTAGTGCACTGTGCTTTACCTTGTGCTATGGAGTGCTGAACTGTTTAAATAAAACTGTGTGCTGTGTGGACTTAACCAGTGTCTTGCCTGTTTCTGTCTGGGTTAGGATGGCTGTATGTGCCCCGGGCATCACAATATATATTTTTTGCCATTTTGCCTAGGGCATTGGAGTGTAAACCACAGGGTGGAAACCTCTGTTCCCATTCCAGTCTCCCAGTATAACTGTAAGCAAGTAAAAATCCCATTGGAGGGCACTTGCTATGAAAGGTGCTATATAAAGTACAGTTTTCTTAATTGAGAATTGACTTTAACTGTCATTGCTACCTCCTCCTGGCTAATTCTTTTAACTACTTGACTGACAGTTCAAATTCTTGTCAGCATCTTTTCATGTGATCTGAGGAAGTCATTCCACCTTTCAGAGCACCCATTGCAGAAGTAAAGTACCCTGGGAAAGTGCATGCCACAGAAGGTGCTACAAAAAATGCAGTTTATATTAGAGTATTAGAACATTATTATTTGTTATGAAAAAAGGCTATTCAGCCCAACAGACTCACCCATCTTATTCACCCAAATTGTTCAGAATAACAAAGAGATCTGAAGATCCCTAAAGTCCTACTCTCCACCAGGCTACTGGGTAATTTATTCTATGTGTCTTGATTTGATTAGATCAGATTACATTACATTACATTAGATCTTTATTGTCACATACACTGCAAGAGCACAGTGAAATTCTTGTGCCGCAGTTGCGTAGGGGATGGTGCAGCAAGGACATATATGCAGACAATAAATCAATAAGATGACATGAAAATAAATAAATGCCATTAATAATAGTAGCAATAGAATGACCTAATGCACATGGCACAACACAGAACTGTACAGACATGGTGAATGTATTAAACAGTAGAGGAATAAAATGTAGATGTCAGTACACCTGTACCATACAGCAGAGTTACTCATAAACTAACAGGTAGGTACAGGTCAGGGCAGGTAAGATGGGGTTACAGAGGTTCAGTTTCCACTGCTTGACCCACCTAAACTCATATTATCAACAATTGTTTCCTTTTATCAAATTAAATTAC
Organism: Erpetoichthys calabaricus; assembly: GCF_900747795.2. Lineage (NCBI taxonomy): Eukaryota > Metazoa > Chordata > Cladistia > Polypteriformes > Polypteridae > Erpetoichthys > Erpetoichthys calabaricus. Next base: position 29,925,325 of record NC_041410.2, read on the forward strand.
AATTTTTCTTTCAAAGACACATTTTAAAATAAAGTCTCTTTACTTAATGGCTAAGCAAGTGGACTGTAAATCACTGCCCTGCCAGTGATGAAATTTAAAATAATTGTATGGCACTCAGAAGTTCCTTAGAAAGATGTTTGCCAAGAATGATTTTATATTATGTGATGTTTTATGAATTTTAAATGATTAACCATTGATTCTAGCAGACACTGTGGTCACCTGCTGGCTAAGGTTTTGAACTTTAAAGCAGCTGAATGCTGGCTCGTTTCCATGACTGACTCTGAGTGAGTTACATTGGCATCTACCTATGATATATGGGAATAATTCTAATGAGCTTTGAAATAATGTTTGGAATTTAAAAATGCTTGACTGACTGTCATTCTTGTGCCAAAGTGCCTCACATCAAGGAGACAAGTGTTCACGTCCCACTTGCTCTCTGCGTGGGGTTTGTATTTTCTTTCTATGTCCATGGTGGGTTTCCACTGGGTGCTTTGGTTTCCTCCTAAAGTTCAAAGGCATGTAGGTTCGGTAGGCTGGTGTTGTAAAATTGTGTGTATGAGGTGAGACGCAAAAATAACCAGACTGGGCTTGGGGCTTTCCTGGAAAACCTTCTGGAGGTCAACCAGACATGAATCATAGAACTATATCCCCTCCTACATGCCTTCTCAAACCGCCAACCGGCTAGATATATCCTGTGAGTAGCCCAGTCAGTATTGAACAAAACGGCCACAGAAACTTATGAAATTATAAAAACAGTGTACAATGATAACAGTTTGTCTCACACACAAGTTTTTGAGTGGCACAAACGTTTCAAGGAAGGACAAGAAAATGTGGAAGACGTTCAATGCCCAGGTCACCCACGCTCGTCTCGGACGGATGAAAACATCAAAACGGTTAATCAGATTGTTCAAAATGATCGTGCTGCTTTTTCCTTAAAGTAGTTTTTGACTGACAAAAACATTCATGTCATCGATCATCCTCCCTATTTGCCCGATTTAGCTCCCTGTGATTTTTACTTGTTCCCGAACATCAAAAGTGACCTGAAGGGAACACATTTTTCTTCAAAGGATGAAGTCTAGACAAAAATGGCAAACCTGTTGAGGAGCCTCAAGCAAGAAGACTTCCAGCACTGTTTCAATCAATGGAAGATACGTATGGGGTGTTGTAGAGATCAGGAGAGAGAGTATATAGAAGGTGACTATGTTTAGAATTCTGTAATTCATCAAAAAATATAGATTTTTTTACCAATCCGGTTATGTTTGTGTTCACCCTGTGATGGTCTGGCATCCTGCCCAGAAGGTTGTTTCTGCCTTGCGCCCAATGCTTTCTGGGATTGCTTCACTTTTTCCACGACCCTGCTCTGGAAAAAGGAGGTTTGGAAGATGGATGGACAATCATCATTGATTATGTCCACTGATTGTTGTAGGCATTGTGGTAGCCTGGTAACTGTGCCATTGAACTGTAAGCTAACAAACAAACCTGGGAGGAAAAATGTGCTCTACGGGACTTGTAATTCATCTTCTTTAGTGTAAAAGTAAGTAAAATCCAGCATGTCACTTGTTAAATATTTCTGCGTCTGAATTGGAGTGATGCTGGAGAACTCCACTCCAAGTCTCTACATCTCCAGGCTTTGTTGCTGCCATGCGTTTTTCAGGTGATAAAATGTTCAGATGGCGCAGCACATTTTGATGAATGAGTCATGACATGAAACCCACCATGCTGCTGTTCACCAATCCCACTTGTTTATGCCCTCTATAAATATTGATTTGCAGTGTGTTATTCTTATAAAGGGCCCTCCAGAGAGTGTTGAGCTATAATCACAGCTCATTTATCCTCCTAGTCGGTGGCTATGCTGCAGACAGTCCAAGCCTCGTGGTCTCTATTGTATTTTGAGGTAATACAGTAAATGCATTTAACAAATTCTGCTGAAATTTTATTGTGAAGACAGAATGTACAAAAAATAAAGAAGGCAAGTGCTGAACCTTACAGGGCTGCAAGCTCCAACTACGTCTTAAATGCATTGACTTTGATTTGGTGGCCCCAACAATTTAAAGCCAGAGGACCTTATTACTCTTTGGTTCATCTGCTCGCTGCTCATGACTGCGGCTCAGCCATAAATCCACAGCACATATGGGCGAGTAAGACGTGAAAAAATGATGAACTCTGCCTTCAGACTGTTTCAATAAAGTGGCCATTGATGTTTAGGTAAAAAAAAATAGAAGACGACTGAGAGTGAGATGCGGTGGGATGAATTAGGCAGCTGTCCAGGGGGCTCAAATCAGTCCACAGCACACCCGGCTTCTCAGCGCTTCTCCTTTACTCAGGCTGACTTGTTTATTTCACTTCTAAAGTTTCACTTAGTGTCTCTTATTCTCTTTTATATTTTGTCGATGGTTCAGCTAGCAGGTCTTGATTTGTTAATGTCCATTCAGACATACAAACCTTTCAACCTGAGCACTGTATTAAAATGCTTTACAATATAAAACTATAGTACAACAGTGTGTGTGTGTGTGTGTGTGTGTGTGTGTGTGTGTGTGTATGTGTGTGTGTGTGTGTGTGAAACAGTGGTCCCCGTGATAAACTAGAGTCCTATCCAGATCTGTTTTTATCATTTTGCCTAGTCCTGGTTGGATAGCCTCTGACCCCCACAACCTTGAAATGGATCAAGAATGTTCTAGAACCTACCTGCTGAAGTCAGTCCATTGAGGACTACAGTACCTGCACAGCCCTCAGATATACCTGAATGTTATGTTACGCCATGTGTGCGTTTTATAACTTGGTGCTGTTTGTAAGTGACAGGAATCACAACAATCATATGAAAATTTGGTGAAAGTGCATCATGAGTCACGATAAGATGTACAGTAGTGGAGAGTGTTGCCAGGTCTGCAGTTTTCCCCAAACAATTGGGCTATTTTGATCAGTGTCTGTGGGGACAAATGGGTTAGGGATTCCACGGGCTGAGGTTTTTTGGACTTGTTTTATAAAAATAATGCTGTATTTTTGGCATTTTTTTGAACTCTCATGTACTCTTTATTAGCATGCTTTTCCCCCATCAAGGGTACCCAGGCTCTTTGGACCTTTATACAGTACCTACAGTACTTTATTATTCTATAATCTCTGAGGGGGACAAAGGTTCTTCAATTGCATGTATCTAATCTCTCACTCTTAAATCTTCGTGGGCGGGCCTGCCGCCTATTTTTCGATATGTCAGTTTGTATATGTCCGATATTGGGCTGGTTTATTGTGCTGCTATGCCGGTTTTGAGATATCATTGAACTGAAAATTCTTTCAGGACCTGGCAATCCTGATAGTGGAAGTTCTGAGTAAGTGATTCTTGTACACATATTACTAATCTATGACTTTTTTCACTATGCATGAGTTTTACAGCAATGTGTATATGTGAAAAATCACCATTTTCCATTTCTTTCAGGGTCATCGGAGTGTGCCTTCTGGAGTCAGATTGTATATTACTGTGGTACGGAAAGGAAACATCATTCCACGACAAGCCGGCTTCTCCTTTACTGGATTTGAGGTACTTCTTCCCACTAAATGCTAATTTGAACAGGGTTTCATTTAATCCCACCATCTTTAGGTAATATAGGTGGGCACATGTTACTCCTCTCTTCAGATGACCACATTGGCTCCCTGTAGCAGCACATATTAAGTTCAAATTCCTTGATCCTTGCCTACGAAGTAGTCAGTGTGTCAGCACCTACATATATGGAGGCACATGTGAGATCCTATCTGGGAATACAACCTCTGCGTTTCATCAAATCTCAGTCCAGACTCTTTTAATGTGTAGCTCCTAGGTGGTGGAATTAGCTGACCACCTACTTTTGGGACTCTGGCTCCCTCAGTGAGTATAAGAAGTGTTTGAAGACCCTTTGTGTTTGGTGAATTTCTGTCTAAATGATATTAGCTGTTAGAATTTTATAATCCAAGAATTGAAACTCATTTGTATTTTGTTGGAACTCTTCAGTTGTGGTGATCAATTTTTACCATTTATCCTGTAACACTTCTTTCCAAACAGTCCCCTAGACTGATGTCTCCTCAATTATGTTGACCACTTTTATTAATCGCTTTGGATAAAAAGTGTCCACTAATCAAATAAATGTGAATATAAACATGAGGACCTTTGAAAAACTTATCTACACTCCACCACTGCCCTTTCAGAAGGTTTAAGTGTGCCAACACTGAAGCCTGAAACCAACAGCCACCACAGCGTCAATAAACCAGAAAATCTCTGGCTGTCATGGTGTCCCCTCCGGTACTCAAATACTTCCACTCATAGAATCCAGCAGTTATAGTGACCTCTTTCCCTTCCCTTAAATAACCATTAAAGAAATATGGAGAAGATTCACATGAGAGCGTCATAGCCTGTAGTGAGACTAGATAGGCTATGAGGCCAACAATATCTAGGTACAAAAAGCCCAGAGCTCTTTGATTTATTGGTCAAGTCCTCCTCTATCATTGTAATCTTACCATTCAAATGGTCATTAATAGCTTCTGCAACTTTAAGTATCTTTATTTTATATAGTTCCTCTCACAGAATGAGTGCTACAGTGGTTAGCATTGCTACCTCAGAAATCCAACATCCCAGGTTCAATAATTGACTGTTGTGTGTGTGTAGTTCACGTGTTGTTCATGTCTGTTTTAGTTTTCTCACACATTCCCCAAAGCCAACTGGTTTAGGGGGATTGGCATTGTGTTGATGTGTGCGCAAGTGATGGGCTGGCACCCCATTCAGGACTGAGTCTTGCCTTTCACCTGACACCTCCAGGTTAGGATCAGGGTCTTGTAGCCCTGCATTGGATTACATTTACATCTATTTAATTAGCAGATGCTTTTATCCAAAGTATGAGCTGATATTTGATGCTATGCAGAAGTGACATCATCAGACACCATTCATCAACAGACCTGAGTGGTCAATAGGACCATAGGATCTCACAAGTGTCTCCATATACAGAACGTGAGTGTTGACTCACTGACTACTCTGTAGGCAGGCATCAAGAATGTGAACTTAATACATGCCTCAACAGAAGCTAATGTAGTGTTCTGAAAAGAGGAGTGACATGTACCCACCTCGGCTGGTTGAACACCAGACATGCCACTGCATTTTGAATCATCTGCAGCAGCTTGGTGACTCATGCTAGTACTCCTGCCAGCAGAGACTTGCAGTAGTCCATATGTGGTAAGACTAACCTGGACCAGGAGTTGTACTGCATACACTGTCAGATATGATCTGATCTCGAGGATATTGTATATAGTGAATATGTAAGACAGTGAGACCATTGCAACATGGTCCCTGAAGGACAACTGGTCATAGATCACCACCCCAAGGTTGCATAAAGACTTGACAGGTGTTAGCTATATTGAACAGAGATGCCTGGGATAACAAGAAGGTCTCACTTTGCCAGGTGAGGCTGGGGATGGTGTTCCTTCACCCAGGTTGCAATATCAGTGAGACATGCAGAGATTCTAGTTGATATTGTATGGTTCTTTGGATGAAATCCTAGATTCAGATGTGTATCATCAGAAGAGCACCAGTAGAAGAACCCATAGGACCAGATGATAGAGTCTAGTGAGGAGGCGCATAGAGAGAAGACAAGTGGGCCCAGTACCTATCCCTGGGGCACCACATGCCTTCCTGGTGTACTGTTAACATTTCTCCACACAAGCACACCTGCTCAAGGACTCAGACCATCTTAAGGCAGTCCCCATGATGCCCCCATGATGCCAAGGTCAGAGATGGTAGTAAAGAGGATTAAGCAGGCCTGAGAGTGATATTTTACTGTTCATGGTGAGCACCTTCACGTGGTGCTTTTCATAGAAGGCAGCAAGATAATGTGTTCAATGCTATGTGAAAAGCATATAAAAATTTAAAGAACCAAACTGGAAATGAGGGGACTGAGTAACCCAGTGGAAAGGTTGCTGCCTCATAGCTAAAGAGTCAATTCATACCTATGTGGGTCAATGATGTGTGTGACTTACACAAAAAAATGCTAAAAACTGGCCAAGCAAAAATAGTTATGTGCGTGATTGAGACATGGTTCCCCATCCTAGGTTGGTTTCTGCCATGTAACTGCTGATGCCTGACTCCTTATGGCCCTAAACATGAATGAAATGGTTTCAGGAAATGGATGGATGAATGCATCAGCGTGTTTAGTAAAATGTGGAAGGTGCTGAAGCTGTAGAGATGACTGTGTGCAGATCAGGCCCTGCAAACCCTGTTCCATGCAGACCTACACTGCGTATCCCTCATTTATTGGAAGGTGACGTCTGGATTTCATATAAACTATTACAATTTGGAGCTCCCCTGAGGCAAGGCTGTCTTTTTTCATTATACATTCTTATTAAGACTGCCTTTCTCCACTTCCATTCAATGCCTGGTTTCATTTTCTCTTGCAGCTTCAAGTTACGTCCGCTCAGTGGCATGAACAAGTTAACTAAATCATTGCCCACTTACATTTCTTGTGTGGATGAGGATGTATTGATCCTCTTAGATGGGGAAGGGGGGTTCCAAGTAAAATAATTCCTCACAATGAAATGTCAGTAGCCTGTGATATTGTTACACCCTTCTTCCTTCAAATAGTAACATGAATCTCGGTGCTGATTGCAGGTTCTTTTGTTGGCCCTGGAGAAGCCCCTGAAGGAGCCAGTGGGACCCTTGCTGACAGTAGCGCGTGTTGTGCCTGAATATGAATCTTACAAGTAAGTACAACACTTGCTCTAATTAGATCTGCGGACGATGTCAATCAAAATTTCATATTTTTTTTTTCATTGTTTGGTTTCTGTTATATAGTTACATTAGGCATTTTGACCACCACAGGAACTTTGTTTTCAGGAACCAATGAGTTCCTGTACGATTTAGGTGCTAGACCTCATATAGTCACTGGCCACTTTCATATGTTATGTTCCCACCACACAACAGGAACTGTAAACTTAATGCAAAATATATGACATGCAAAGAAGAGAGAGGCGGTGTGAAGTGAGTTCATGGGGGAGACACCCACTTTATTGCTTGGAAGTAATCGCAGTTTCACAGGAGAGACTATTACTTCAATACAGTGCATAGTGTGGCGCACCAGGGAGATGGCTTTAAAGAGCGATGAGGTACAAAGTGCAGTGCTCCATTTTTACCAATAATTCTTTGAAGTCCAGACAACTAACAGATTTGGAAGATGGTACTAGTGCTTGTGGTCCACCAATCAGCACAATTCTTTGCCTGAGCCCCACCCACAATAATTCCTGGTTAAATAAAAAGTGCACACCCTGGAGTAGGACCTAAAAAAAAGTACCAGGAATTAGAAATGGTCACATTCCTGCATTGGGAATGCTACACAAAGTTCCTGAGTTTCTAAAAAGTCCTTGGTTCCTGCGATGGGAAAACACCCATGTTTAGTGAAAAGCACCCCCTGAAGTCCAAGCTTACGTCCCTCTTCTCATTTCCTCATGCTGTATATTTCATTATAGAGTCGGAGGGAGCAATTCAAGCAGCACTGGGCACCAGGCAGAAACCAACCATGACTGAAGTTTAGGTCTGTCAAAGTGTGCATTCACACGTACACACACATGTGCACACTCACACGTACACACACAAAGACCCAGCTTACAGGCTGCCATTAATTGTGATGGTGAGCAGAATAGCAGTCTAATCTCCATGAGAGGGCACTTCCCAGATAAGATGGTGTTACCTGATTGTTGAAGGAGGGCCTGGCACTCCCAACAAGTGCACTCTGTTACTAAAATAAACCTATAATAAAAGGTCCTTTTTTAAATCCACAGATATATATATATATATATATATATATATATATATATATATATATATATATATATATATATATATATATATATATATATATATATCTATATATATATATATATATATATATAATGTCAATGTCTATTTATTTATATTGCACATTTAAAACAACATAGTAATGCTGTGGCCAAAGTGCTTTACAATAATAGAATAAAAAAAACAAAACAATAAACATAAAAACATAAATAGAAATAAAATATATGAACATAAAATAAGATGCATAATAAATAGAAGTAATGTTATATAATCACAAAGAGGAAACCATCAGTATTACTGAAGGTCACGGAATGCAAGTGAATAGAAATGAGTCTTTAATCTTGTTTTGAACAGTTCAGTTGTAGACGACTCCTTTATATGATGAGGTAAAGAGTTCCACAGACGAGGCGCAGCAGCTGCAAAGGCCCTGTCCCCCTTAGTTTTACACTTGGTACGAGGGACAACCAGAGACAGCTGATCAGAAGATCTAAGCACTCTAGATGACTTGTGTAAAACACACAGTTCAGATAAATAGGCAGGAACAAGCCCATGTAAAGATTTAAAAACTAGCAGCAAGATTTTAAAATCAATTCGAAAACTGACAGGCAGCCAGTGTAAAGAAGCTAAAATAGGAGAAACAGAGTCATATTTTCTTGTCCCAACCAGAAAGCGAACGGCAGCATTTTGGACCAGCTGTAACCTTTGTATCAGAGATTTGTTAATCCCAGAATACAGCAAGTTGCAGTAATCGAGGCAAGAAAAAATAAAAGCATGAGTAGCTTTCTCAAGATCCCTAGAAGATAAAAAATATACAGTATATGATAATAATCAACCAATATGTTAATAAGTCTATCCTACCCTAAGCAATTCTGTCTTGAATGTTGCCTTTCCTTAAAACAGAGAAACTTCCTGTACGACTTGGATTAAGAATTAGTTCATTGTTTCATATTTAGGTTGAGAGAGATCAATTTAATTTGTGTACCTGTCAGGGAGCCACTCCTGTCGGCGAACAGATCCTCAGGACTCAGTCTTGTGTGAGTCTGCATGCCCATGGCTTAAGCCTGTGGTGCATCCTGTACAAGCAGCGAATTTAGAAAACCTCAATGACGCCTCACACACACCACTGTGACAAGATCTATATACTGTATATATAAAATATGTCTGTCTGTCTCTTCGTCTGTCTGTTCCCTATATAATCCTACACCTTTTGACCAATCTGGACCAAATTTTACATAGTTGCTCTTTAGGGCCATACAGACAATACAGACTACCTTAGAAACCAAATTTTTGATCCTGGGGGGGGGTCCCAGTGTTTTTTTTTTCCTGTGTGCTGCAGTTTGTATACCAGTGCCACCTGCTGGCTCTGAGCAAGTTAAACATCCAAACAGGCTGAAGTCAGACTAGCAGGCACAATGACCTGAGCTTAATATTACTTACCTTGACAATGTCTTGTGCTTCTTCAAACTACTGTAATATAAAGAGAAGTATCATGTGCTTTAGCAGGGGGTTGTTGCTAAGGCTTGACTGAGAGTGGAAGTGCAGTGCAGCACAAATGACAATCACAAGGTTGTTGTTTAACTTCTGCTTTGTAGACATTTCTTCATAATTTAAGCACTATGAACTGTCCTCCTTAATCTAAGAGGATGAGTCAGACATAACAGCATTCATGGTTACAACCCAGCATAAATTTACCACAATTCAATCAATCCCAAAAAGAGCACATTTTTTGACTCACAAGAGCAGAGACATTGACAGAGCGGCAATGCAGATGACGGATCAGACAGCTAGCAGTAACAACAGGGTCACCATTTAAAAAATACATTAACCTTTGATATCTTTCCTTAACCCACTTTATTTTGGCTAATATTTAATAAATAAGAATGTGTCTTTGATGAAACAAATGAAAAATTAAAAACACTCCAACTATATAAAGTGTGTAAATGCAGTCCCAGAATGCATCTGAATGTTACACCACGCATACATTTCCAAAGTTGTTGAAAGTGCTCATTTTGCTACAATTATAATAATTAGACAAACTAAAGAAAAGCTTTCTATTATTTAAATATCGTTAACAACATTTGTATACTTTTTTAATAATTTTAAAATGTTAAACATATATATTTAAGATTTAGTTTATATTCTAACTTTTAGAGTATGAATAGTTAATAATATGTAGCATGGGATATGCTGTCAATGTGAAACAGTAACATTGTGACTAAAAAAATGCAATCACTTTTTATGGTACATTTGCTTCCATCAACCCCAACCTCTGAAATGTCCCCAAAGTCCACCGATGGACATTTACATGCATGCAGATATTTTGTCACATCATCAGTGAGTCATTGAAATTCATGCACATACATGAACAAATGTGTGTATGCTCATATTTACGTGTATCTGTAGCGGTATTTATGGGTATCTGTAATGGTAGATTTGATACAAACCTGCCATCCAATACAGAACAACAGAATCCCATCAATATCAGATAAACCCGCCTATAACACTTTCCCCTGCCTTTTCTCTCATTTTGAGTAGCTTTGAAAATGTTATTTTCAATAGTTGATCCCTGATTTGGCTAACGCCTGCAGACACGAACATCACTTTAGGCCTGCCCTGACAACCTGAACGTAGTGCACTATACTTGATATACATTTTCAATCCTATTCATGTGACTCTACTCAATGCAGCTCATCATTCGGCCGTGTGTTTGACTTCTGCCAATGAGATGAGTGCAGATCACATGATTTTTTTGGAATCACAAACCACATGCTTTACATTTTTTCTGTATGTCAAGTGCATTCATTTAAACTGTGAAGGATGGAGACATTCCATTCCCCCTTGGCATCAGAATTACATAAGTCACTTGGAGAACAACAGAAAGACCTAGCAAGTTCTTTCAGTCAGCCCAGAGTCAACTTCACCATGCCACGCAAACACCCTGCCAGGCACTGATGTGACTGGCAAATTAGTGGCTGGCTGCAATGGGTAGGCTGAGTAGCATAGCCAGCTCATTGCTTTTGCTTCAATACTTGGCAGACTCTTCTGTTATCTTTGAGATGTGATCTCTAAAATTGAGAGTGATGATATTGTGAAAGTTAGCTTGTCAGTCACCTTCATTATATTTCCATTCACAGGGACACCATGCTGACGAGAAGCCCCCGAGCTGCTGGCATTGCAGTGAACACCCTCAACTTCCCTATCAGGCATGATGCCCCCCTTCAGGTCTCCCACATCTCTACCCAAGGCTATCCTCAGGTAAGCCGCAGCTGTTTTGTATCAGAGCTACATGAATGTTGGTCATTATCCAAATTCTGTGAAGAAAGAAAAATCAAACCAGCCAAGCCTGTAAATGGCAAAAAAAACAAAACACTGTGCCACTTAATAGCACAAGTCTAGTTAAAACAGCCTGGGATTACAGCAAATCACGAGGTTGAGAAAAACAAGAATGGCACCAGCATCTATAACACCAATGCTGCAGCTGATTCTTCTGTCAGACTGGCACTACAGTGTTCACAACATGCTCAGCATGGGGCATCCTTGCTGCCTCTGTGTGTTATCATCATCATCATCACTACACTTAGGCTCATTCCACCAGGAGTTGAGCCAGTCATGATTTCACTAAAAAAATGATGGCTAATGAGCTGTCCAGATGTGTAATCTATCTATCTATCTATCTATCTATCTATCTATCTATCTATCTATCTATCTATCTATCTATCTATCTATCTATCTATCTATCTATCTATCTATCTATCTATCTATCTATCTATCTAGATGTCAAAGTGGTTCTGCAGAGCAATACCATAGGAGAATTGTTTTGGTTTCCAAATGAACCATCTATGTGAAGGTTTCAGAAAGAACATGTATTTATTTATATCTGCAAGGGTTCTATAAATAATTATAAATAAATTAGGATAGATTAATGAAATATGAGTGCAATAACACAGACAATAACAAGCGAAGTTCAAGTTTTCTTGATCTGTCAGTATCCCGGCAGTTAGCATACTGCACATTATAGATTTCTGTTTTGTCTACATACTGTATTAAAAACCTTTCCAAAGCCCAAAGACCCAATTTCATATGCAAAGAACCACACACAGAATGAAACATTTTTTTTTATCAAACAATATTTCAGTAAGGAACTAACACAACCTACTAAAGTGCCATTTGATTAGATTAATCTTGTCCCGAGGGCAGGTCTTTCCTGGGAGAGGAGCGCTCCTGCTATGTATTTCATTGACACAATGTTGCTTTTGTGCCAATCTGCCATAGACATTATAATATTCAGCTCTGTGCGGCTTTAGGAGTGACTTTGTTTTGCTTCCGCTGGTCCTGGACAGATCTGAGCTTAGACATAAGCTGATAGCTGTAACAGTAGATGACTTTGGTCAAATTCACACAAGCTTGTCACCTGATACAGAACAACAGAATCCTGTTGATATCAGACAAATTATCTATCTATCTATCTATCTATCTATCTATCTATCTATCTATCTATCTATCTATCTATCTATCTATCTATCTATCTATCTATCTATCTATCTATCTATCTATCTATCTATCTATCTATCTATCTATCTATCTATCTATCTATCTATCTATCTATCTATCTATCTATCTATCATCTGTTTCATAGACTTTATCACTGTGGATAGGCACCAATGGTGGCAAAGTCAACTGTTTGCCAGTTTCTGACTTTCAGTGCGATCACTGCAGGACATACAGCAGGAGGCTGCAGGCAAGGTATCTTCGGTTTCCCAGAGTGCCACACACAGACACACAAGAAGTCGGACATTGACAGGCCTTTTTTCTTTGAACTGCTGCTTGAAGTTCAAGCAGGCTGAACATATTTAATGTTTTTGCCTGGCTTCCTTTGTCCAATTTTTATCTTAAATGAGATGTACGCTGATCGGTTTCACTTCAGTATTTTCCCTCTCGGTGTTATGGTTACGTGGCTATGCATTTTCCAATCCCTATTATGTGTCCTTAAAGAGCTGTTTTACATTTTAATGACTTGCTGTACTGGGCTGGATTGAGGATCGATAATGAAATGACTAGTCTGTGTCAATACTGACCTTTCACCAAAATATTGTGACTCCCAGGGTGGCAGCCCACATGTCATTTTGCGGTCTGCTGCCCTGCGGGAGATGGACTTAATTTGCATGTGTTCAAATTGTGCTCTTCTCAAGCTGCTATAACCTACAGGCCCCCTGGCATGTCATGGAGAATACCAATGTTTGCCCCAAAAGGAGAGAGGGGCACTAGATTTGGAGACAAAGTATGAGAGAGAGAGAGAGAGAGAGAGGAGTCCATTGATGACTTACTCATTATTGTCCTTATCTGCTTCAATTATGCAAATAATTTTAATAATCAACAGAGAATGTACTGTTGAAATGCATAATACTCTGAGTTATGATTTGAGTCTTTTATAAAAAGCTCTTTTCTTTGATTTAATCTCTAGTCAGCCTAGTGGCTGTTGTAAACAGCATCCCTCAAATTGAAGTGTTCCACAGATTGCTGCTAGGGGGCGCTCTTGCTTATCACTAAATAGATAAACCCACCCACACTCTGAGCCTCTGTCCCTGTTCTCCAGGGAGTGAACTGGAAAGGCGCAGCTCCTCATTAGAGTACAGGAATGTCCTTACTGAATGGTGAAAACATCAAACAGGAAGCCTTCAGCTCAAACATGCTTTGCATGAGTTGCTGTATGTTGGTCAGCCATGTGACGGTGACAGTGGCAGGCACAGAATGAGTTAACCACAGTTACGTGAATGGACCCACAGAGCCAAGAAGGTTTCTTATATGTGAATCGTACTGTCTGGTGGCATTGTCAACTAATCACAAACTGCATCAAACAGTCCAACTTCTAAGTGTAGAAAGAGCAGAAAAGTCACCCATTGTCTTCAATCTTGGAGAGCAATACTGTTGAAATTTGCTAGGTGGTTCCAAAAAACTGCTAATTAGGCAACTAGATACGCAAAGTAGTTTCAGTACAGATGCCCCAAAACTGCATTTTTCATTAACATCAGGATTTAAGAGAGAGGTGGTGCTCTTTGCTCAGTCTTGAAGCCACCATGCTTGACCTAAGCCACGTGTCTGCCTTTACTTCATTTCACAATTTTTTTCACTTATCCTTAAAATAAGTCGTCACACCAAATAGGAAATACACATCAGTTGTCCAACACCAAATTTGGATTCTTCATTTTGCAAGTTTCTGCTTAGACCCAACTATTCAGAATATTCAGGTAGCAACATTACACCAAGAGGAGGAGTATGAAATGGCCTTCTTCATCCCGTTAAGATAGCTGCTTGCCTTGGTTGGTAACAGGAAGCTAGAGAGTAGGGGTCTTTTTTATAGGTGGAACACCAAACACTTGGATCCAGAAGGGGGTAGCAGTAGGACTTAAGGTGAAGTTCACAAAGGAGCTTGTAGGACAAAGATTGATGAAGCAGGTGGGAGGTCATGAACCCATAAATGGGCATGTGGATCAGTAATATAGCAGTGACTAGAGCCAGAAGGGCCTTGCCTTTTACGGGAGCCCCCTAAAGTTGGTAATGTGACCCCTCCAAGCACAAAGAGTAAATAAAAATGGCTGTGACCCAGCCACTGACTGAGTTGTAGTTCTGGCAGTGAGCTACGGCAAAGGCTCATTGGTGATGTAGAAGGAGCAGCCATATAGTATTGGAGAATGAATGTTTTAGTAAAAAATTGACACTTTTGATTCCCTCATTTTCTTTGTGGGCAAGTAGGTTATCCATTAATGGTAATTATCAACTGCATGTGTGCACTTCCACGTCCTTCGTGATCTCTCTATCTGTATGGGGTAGAGACATAAAGTGCAGGTGTGTGAACATACTGGCATGTGCACTTCATCCCCTGACACCCAAGGCACATGGATTAAATTAAAAAATAAGCACGCCAGCCATCAACTAATAGTTAGAGATAAAATAGCAACCCTTATCGACAATACAAAGTCTCCTCTCATCTCCCTGCAGGTGTCTCAGGCAGGATTTCCTCAGGAGCAGCCAGTCTGGAATCACTCGTTCCTGTTCCATGGCAGGGACTGCGCCACCATCTTCTCCGGGGGTGCGGCTCTCGTGCTGGAGTACTACCCCATTACCACAGGTGAGCCCTCTGATTTTCTTGTTTCTGGTATCTTTATAAGGTAAGGCTGAAGACGTTGTTTATTGTTAATACGTTTAGAACTATATTTTAACTATTACAGATTTTGTGAGAATTTGTTTATGTAACTATTGAGCTCAGCAATTGCGTTTTGCATGTCACCTGTGCTGTCACTTTGGTCGTGATTTCGCAATGTGCTTATTAAGGACACAGCAACCTTAGTGGGATCTGTAGCTGGAACAATCTCAAAAATGCCAAATCAGAACCAAGAGAGCAGGCAGCCCCAGCTGTTGTATTTTAGCCAGGGGTTCTCCCCTGGCTAGGGTTCACATTGTTGCTTTTTTTATTCATTGTTGAGTCTTTGATTTGTGTTGTTACTTTTGTTTATTATTTGCTTTATTCCTTTCTAGCTGTGCTACCCATCTAAGAGGGGGTTGAAATCTAAATAATCAACATAGACCTCAGCATTAATGTTTTCAGCGAGCCATACAATGTCTCTGTTACAAGCCATTTGTTATGGGATTCGTAAAAGCAGTGTTAATGTTAGTGATGCGTCATCTATTGGAATGACAGAGACATATCAACCAGACAGACACACAGACACGTATCCTTTCATTAAAGGGAATGTTTGTGTTATGTGGTTTATGTTTAGTGGGTGGTTCCCTAAGACAGCGTTTCTCAACCTTTAAGTATTTGCGACCCGAGTTTTCATAACAGTTTTAATCGCGCGCCCCTAAGGTTTTTTTGAAAGGAGCCCACTAATACCAATTTGTTATTTTTTAATTAATGATATATCATTGATGCCTATTTTATTATACCTACTTAACTTTTATTGACATTTATCTAACTCTATATTTATTTTTCTAGTATCACAATGTAGTTTAAGTTAATTTGTTTTGGTTTCAATAGATGTATTTTTCATATTTTCGATTCTTGTTTTCTTTTTTTCACATCTTCGTGCCCCCCTTTTTGTTACTTCATGCCCCCCAAGGGGGGCTCGCCCCACAGGTTGAGAACCACGGGGCAACCTGCCAATCACTGCAAGGGACTGTCCTCAGCCCTATAAAGGTGGGAGTGACCCCCTGTTCCTTGCGGTTCATTCGAATGCACTTGGGAGTGGCGAGTTCTTGGATTTGTGATTATTTTTTGTGCTTTGTGAATTTCTGGATTTTTTCACCTCTTTGCTCAGCATTTCAAGCACTCTTTGGGTTTGTGATTGGGACTTTGTTTTGTTTTGGTATTGTCTTTTTTGAAGGCATTACCTTCTGTGCCTTCATGCTCCTCTAAGCTTATTTTTGGTTCCACAGTGCTTTTGAATAATACCTCTTTTGTTTATAAAGATTCTAGGTAGCCCTCTGTGTTACTAGCCGGGGCTTTTGATAGGATTTTCCTCTCTAGTGGGCATGTTTTGAACTGTTCAGGACTTACATGCTTAGGAACTCTCAGCCTTCACAACAGGGCGAGTCTAGATTTTTTTTTTCTAGGAATATGTCTGAAGAATCGGTAGGGCTAATTTTAAAGCAATATCTAAAACATTGCATCATTTACCTGTAAATATTTTTGAGTTTAATGTCTTTGCCCGACTATTGTGCTTGTGCAGGCCGTAAGCTTGCAGATCGAACTTGGAGATAGACTTGCACCTTTGGATCAGACTTGTATGACGGTTCAGGTCTGACTTTCATTGTTGAAGGCTGTTTCACTTTATTCAATTTTATGAGCTGGCAGAATCTTAACACTGAAGGTCCTTCATGTTGTCATTTTTCTTTCCTTTCTACAGTAGGTTTGTGACCCTTTTTTGTTTTATCCCATCTGAAGGTTTATTAATTAAGACAGAGGGGACAGGGCTGGGATTTGTGTTGGCTACCTGTGTGCTGCTCTTCTTTTATTCAGCATTGCTTAATGGTTCTTCTCTCTTATTTGCAGTTATGAACACCGTCAGCTGGCATATCCGCAGCCCCCTGGGTTTCTCCATTTTGCCACTGAGTGAAGACGTCTACCGCAAGCTGATGGCAGAGAGCAGCCAAAGGGGAGTACGTGTTGAGCACCTGCCCGTTGAGGTGAGATGGCAGCAGAAGTGGCACACGTTGATGGATTCTCTTTGATTACTCCTGAATGATACCTTTTCTGTCATGGTCTGATGTGCAGCTTTTTGTATTATGAGCATTCTCTATGAAAGAATTGTCAGCAAGGAGCACTACACCTTCTCCAAATGCAGCATCTTATTAAGTCTCTAGATGTTTGTACAATCACTGTAGAAGACTTTCATTTGGTGTCCTGCATCAGGCTACATGTGCAAGGCAGAGAAGTTAAATCTCACAGAGATACTGAAAATAGAACTGCATGAGATTTATGAAGGACATAGGAAGGGGGACTCAACTGGACCCTCTACAGGGGAAACGATAAAAGAAATATTTATGACATTTTGCAAAAATGCTTCAAAACAAGATTGGTGACTTAAGAACTACATGAATATTTGCTGACATGATTAATGTATTTGGCTTTTACAGGGATCGACCCTCCAAACAACATCTAGCGGCACTCCAAGTGTTGGCATCATTCTTCGACTTATCGGTTCTGAGGTACGTTGTGTCTCACCTCCTCCTCTCTCTCTCTGGAGAAACAAATCATTGACTATTAGAGATGCTTGTGTTGAGCCCAAGGAGAGGACAACTGATCAGCAGCTGTTAGCTGCTCAATTAACTGAATTATAAGTAGCATGTAGAGGTGCCGCTTCACAGTATAGCTCAGCTTTGAAGTTTGAACAAGGTATAGTAGCGGTAACTCTGCTTGACTGTTTACCAGCATGAGGGATTATACAGAAGATGGCAGCACTGCCTGATTTTACATCTGGTCTGAGCAGTAAGAACAATAAGCAGTAGGGTGTGGGGCCTCTCAGCTTTATATGTGATTTGTGCAGTATGAGCAATGAGCAGCAGGGGGCAGCACCTTCAAAGTGCAAATTGACAGAATACGGAAGAGCCCCCCCCCCCCATTTGTGGATTGTGAGTAATAATCTGCTGAAGGCAACTTCATAACTCACTTGTGTCAACTGAACAACGAGCAGCCAGACTAAGCACACCTTGTCCATACGATTTACTGGTGTAATATGAACAAGCATAAGCAGGAGGAGGCTATTTAAAAGGCTTGTGCATAATGAACAGTAAGTGATGGGGGACTCTACTGCTGCACTATATAATGGATATTTGCAGTGTAAATAGTAAGAAGCAGGGGGTAGCACTGTTCAAGTTATGAAAGAGTGGCAACATCTTACAAGTTGTCTGGACATGCAAGCTGCGGTGGGCTGGCATCCTGCCCGGGGTTTGTTTTCTGCCTTGCACCCTGTGTTGGTTGGGATTGGCTCCAGCAGACCCCCGTGACCCTGTAGTTAGGATATAGCGGGTTGGATAATGGATGGATGGATGGATGGACATGCAAGTCAGAATTTCATTTGTGTGTCCAGCAGGGGGCACTAGCTCCCTGGGAATGAGTGCTTTCATAATTGCCTATAAAGATATAACATTAAAGGTGATACCCCTCCCTAGTGATACGGCGGTAAGAAATCACGCAGGAGAAATAACTTAGCTTTGTTTAATGTCGGCTTACACTGCATATCAGATGAATGAAGCCAATGACAAAACCGGTCTAGGATTGGGGGTCCAAGGCATAGAGTCTTGAGTGTTGTCAGTCAGGAACAGTTGACGGTATCTCCCACCCGTTCATTGGCTTCAAAGGTGTACTTGGCAATGTTCCAAGGCTTTATACTCTTTCTTCATGTGCAGGCCCCCCCCCCCCCCCCCCCCCCAGGCGAACATGCAATTCACAATAAGGCAACAGTGCTTAAATGAGGATAGAATTCCGTGCTGACTTAACAGATAGAAATAGCACACAAGCATGTCATAGTCTGACTACACGCTTTCCAGTTCTTCCAATCTGTCTTATGTCTTATTACTTGTTTAGCAGTTCTATGTGGTGAACCCTTGTGTTTAATCTGGCTATGTGTCAGCTATGCATGCGAGCAGAAAAAAAGCAGATTTATAAGATATATTTGCATAGAGAGCAGTGACATATTAATAATAATAATAATAATACATTTTATTTATATAGCGCCTTTCCCATGCTCTAGGCACTTACAGAATAAATAAAGAACGGCAGAATATACAGTATATAGCATTGTACAAACCAGATAAATAAATAAAGAAGATTAAGACAGTAAATTCTGAGAAAAAAACAGACAACATAATTGATGGTCTCGCACACACACATACAGGTTACATTAGCAACTTGACAGAGAAGTAAACTGAGAGAAAGGTAATAAAGTCAAGTAGAGCTAAAAGCCTTCCTGAACAGATGAGTTTTGAGTTGTTTTTTTAAAAGAATTCATGGAGTCAGCTGACCTGATTAATTTTGGTAGGTCATTCCAGAGTCTGGGCGCTATACAGCTGAAGGCCCAGTCACCCATGAAGTGTAGATTAGTGAGGGGCACAACAAGATTACCAGAATCAGAGGACCTTAGTGAGCAGGCAGGCACATAGTGATGGAGAAGGTCACTGATGTAGTTTGGTGCGAAGTTATTTAAAGCTTTGTAGGTTATTAGTAGGTTTTTATATTCGATTCTGTAGGACACAGGGAGCCAGTGAAGATGGAGCAGGATGGGTGTGATGTGCTCGCTGCTGCTGGTTCGAGTAAGGACTCTTGCAGCTGAGTTTTGAATAAGCTGGAGCTGTAATATAAGATTAGAAGGGGCACCTGCCAGTAGGGAATTACAATAATCGATGCGGGATGTGATAAAAGCATGGACAAGTTTCTATACATTTACGTGCATTATGGAAAATGAGCACTGCTGAACCATAGAAATGAGTTCAGCAGTAGGAATGGTGAACAGCGTAGGCTTTACAATTGATGTGTGCAACATGAAGACTGAACAGCAGGGGGCAGTGCTGTGGACTGTAAAAATCAATTACATAGTCGGAGAAATAAGCAGACTGGCAAGTGCAGCTTGAACACATAGATGAACTATTCATTGTGGGCAAGCAACTACATGGGCAACACTGGTAGACTAAATAACTAAGATGGCATCAAGGAGAAGAACAACTCAACCATACTGTTGATTCAGGAAGTATTCAGACTCCTTCAGTTTCTGCACATGCTGTAGATTTATTTTACTGGAATAAATTTGCCATTTTTGCCCATCAATCTTCACTTAACCAGTACTGATAAAATGAAAACATATTTTTATATCCGTTTGAAACTGTATTAAAAATCCAAATATTAAATCTTTCATTTACATAAGTATTCAGACCCTTAGTTCAGTACTTTTTATAAACCCCTTTGGCAGGAATTACAGCTTTGAGTCTTCTTGGCTGTCTCTACAAGCTTTGCACACCAGGATTTGGTCAGTGTATCCCATTCTTCCTAGCAGATCCTCCCAAGCTTCATTAGACTTCACTGATATTCTATGGTGTTAAAGTCTGGACTTTGGCCGGGTCACCTAAGGACAGTCAGTGATTTGTCCGAAAGCCACACCATCTTTATCTTGGTTCTGTGCTTCAGGTCATTGTCATGCTGAAAGGTGAACCATCACCACAGACCCAGGTTTTCTTCAAGGACCTCTCTGTATTTGACTACATTTATCCTTCTTTCAATTCTGACCAGTCTCACTACTGCTGAGAAGCACTGCTGTAGCATGATGCTGCCAGCCCCATGCTTTACCTTAAGAATGGTATTAGGCAGGTGATGAACTGTGCCCAGTCTTTGCCAGACATAGTGCTTAGAGTTGTGCCCGAACAGTTCAATTTTTGTCTCACCAGACCTGACAATATTTTTCGTCCTGCTCTCAGTGTCCTTTAAATTGCCTTTTACTCAAGACTGGCTTCTGTCTAGCCACTCTGCCATAAACACCTTATTAATGGAGTGCTGATGAGATGGTCATGTGTTCTGATAGGTTCTCCAATCACAGCAGATGACTCTGTTACAGTGACCATTGAGTTCTTGGTTACCTCCGGGACTAAGGCCCTTCTTGCCCGCTTGGACAGTTTGGCCAGATAGAAAATACTAGGTAGAGTCCTGATGGTTCCAGAATTCTTCTATTTGGCAATTATTAAAGCCACTGTGCTCCTGGGAACACTCAATCAATTCAGTTTGCCACAGTTTAATTACATCCATCCAAGATAATTAAAGCAAACACTTGACCACAATTTGAAATGCAACACCAAGAATCCGACTACTGTATATAAACGAGAAATTTAGTTTTTTAGTTTTAATAAATTTGTAAACCTTTCTGAAAACAAGTTTTCACTTTGTCATTATGGGTTATTGCGTATAGATTGATGGTCAAAAATGTCAAAATTATCCATATAAAGTGTGTAGAAAGTGAGAAGGTCAGAATTCTTTCTGAATCTACCATGCATCTTACTTGTGCTGCAGTCTGAGCAATGATCAGGGGGCCATGCTAGCTATACTTATATATATACAGTCATGGCCGAAATTATCGGCACCCCTGGAATTTTACTTGAAAATGCACCATTTCTCCCAGAAAATTGTTGCAATTACAAATGTTTTGGTATACACATGTTTATTTCCTTTATGTGCATTGGAACAACACAAAAAAATAGAAAAAAAGTCAAATCTGACATCATTTCAGACAAAACTCAAAAACCGGGCTGGACAAAATTATTGGCACCCTCTACTTAATATTTGGTTGCACGCCCTTTGGAAAAAATAACTGAAATCAAGCGCTTCCTATAACCATCAACAAGCTTGTTATACCTCTCAACTGGAATTTCCGACCACTCTTCTTTTGCAAACTGCTCAAGGTTTCTCAGATTTGAAGGGCGTCTTCTCCCAACAGCAATTTTGAGATCTCTCCATAAGAGTTCAATCAGATTTAGATCCGGACTCATTGCTGGCCACTTCAGAACTCTCCAGCGCTTTGTCTTCAACCATTTCTGAGTGCTTTTAGATGTATGTTTGGGGTCACTGTCCTGCTGGAACACCTATGACCTCTGATGCAGACCCAGCTTTCTGACACTGGGCCCTACATTGTGCCCCAATATCTTTTGGTAGTCTTCAGATGTCATGATGCCTTGCACACAGTCAAGGCATCCAGTGCCAGAGGCAGCAAAACATCCCCAAAACATCTTAGAACCTCCACCATGTTTGACTGTAGGTACTGTGTTCTTTTCTTTGTAGGCCTCATTCCATTTTCTGTAAACAGTAGAATGATGAGCTTTACCAAAAACCTCTACCTTGGTCTCATCTGTCCACAAGACGTTCGTCCAGAAGGATTTTGGCTTCCTCAAGTACATTTTGGCAAACTCCAGTCTAGCTTTTTTATGTTTCTGTGTCAGCAGTGGGGTCCTCCTAGCTCTCCTGCCATAGCATTTCATTTTGTTCAGATGTCAACGGATAGTTCGAGCTGACACTGTTGCACCCTGTGTCTGCAGAACAGGTTGAATATGTTTTGAAGTTGATTGGGGTTGTTTATCCACCATTCGGACTATCCTTCGTTGCAATCTTTTATCAATTTTTCTCTTCCGTCCACGTCCAGGGAGATTAGCTACAGTGCCATGTGTTGTGAACTTCTTGATTATGTTGAGCACAGTGGACAAACGAACATGAAGATCTCTGGAGATGGACTTGTAGCCTTGAGATTGTTGATATTTTTCCCAAATTTTTGTTCTCAAGTCCTCAGACAATTTTCTGCTCTTCTTTCTGTTCTCCATGCTTAGTGTGGCACACTCGGACACACAACAGAAAGGTTGAGTCAACTTTTTTTCCATTTTAACTGGCTTCACGTGTGATTGCTATATTGCCAGCACCTATTTCTTGCCACAGGTGAGTTCAAACGAGCATCATATCCTTGAAATAAAATGATTTACCCACAATTTTGAAAGGGTGCCAATAATTTTGTCTGGCCCATTTTTGGAGTTCTGTGTGACATGATGTCAGATTTGTTTTTTTTTCTCTATTTTTGTGTTGTTCCAATGCACATAAAGGAAATAGACAAGTATATACAAAAAACATTTGTAATTGCAATAATTTTCTGGGAGAAATGGTGCATTTTCTGGGAAAATTCCAATTTGGCCATGACTGTATATATATATATATATATATATATATATATATATATATATATATATATATATATATATATATATATATATAAAACTGTTTTTTGTCACCTGAACAATGACTAGGAAATGTCAGCACTTTGCGACTGTATAATTGACTTGTGCAGCATGAACAAGGATTAGCAGGGGGCATAAGCTGCTCACATTTGACAAAAAAGACATGTACATAATAAAGAATAAGCTGCAGCAGGCGGCACTGCCCATCTGTGTAATTTACCTTCTGAAGTAAGAGCAGTGAGTAGTGGGAGGCAGCACTGCCTGGATTTTTAATTGACTTGTGCAGTATGAACAATGAACAGCAGGGGCAGTGCTAATGGACTGCAAGACTGAATGGCAGAGTCTGAGAAGTGGGCAGAAAGGGGAAGTGCAGTTTGATTACAGAGATAACCTATTCCTTATGAATGAGGATCGGCAGGGGAACGCTGGCTGTATAAACCAACTAGCAGAGTGTACATCAAGAAGAGGCACTCGACTGAACCTCTGACTTGTGCAGGAACATTACAGCCATGCTGTTCATACATATTGCTGACTTTTGTCTTTGGACATTAAGCAGCGCCTAATTGATTTGTGCAATATGAAGAATGAACAGCAGGGGGCAGAGCCACAGGGTTTCAGTGTATAACTGAGTGGTACAGTATGTGGTGCATGTGGTAGTGGTGCTCATCTCTACAGGGATATGTGCAGTGTGAGAAAGACAGCACTATTGGACTAGATAAAAGTGGTTAGATGATGATTATCTTGGTATGGTGTAGTGGAGGGACACTAAGTCAAGTTATACAGCCATCAGAGTGGTGCCTCTTTGATGAAGAAGAAACTAATTATTTATTTTCAAATTATTTTTTGCTGGCCACTTGACTGCCAAGGAATGGACGCGTGCCTCTCACTATTGTGATATATTGTTATTGCATATACATTTTACATTCTCTTCAATACCACTAAAATAACTACAGCATAAAATGAAGATGTCATAACAGCGTGGCAAAGCAAAAAAAAAAAAAAACAAAAGTCTTATCCACGGTTAAGGTTTCCCATCAGAATGATTCCAACCTTCCTCTCAAAGTTCCAGTTTAAAAAAAGAAATGCCAATCATGAGGCAAAAATAGGAGTTGAAATTCAGTCTCAGGTGGCATGATGTTGGCAGCACCTTGACACTAATGGCTACGCCGTGATGTTCACAGTAAGGAGAGCCCCAACTCACTTGCTTCTTGCTTTGGTAGGCATGGAACATTTTTCAAAATTTCAGGCCAACAGACAGAAGGGGTAGTTATGATGGCAGCCGGACTTCCTGATACTGACAGCACGCCTTCGGGTTTTGTGGTGCGTCTCTATTCTAGCTATCCAGTGAGTGCCTGATTTACTGCTTTTTAATAAATTGTCTGATGTGTCATTCTCTTAATGCACAGTTTTTTTATGGGCTCAGCGGGACAGTAACGTGTTTACAAGCCGGGCTGAGCCTCATTGCCGCCATTCATCACTGTTGGCTATGGCAGCTCCCAAGCGCTAATAAGTCTCCCGTCAGAACAAATGGCTCTCCTCGGTATTTCTCTCTGCATTATGTTTATCATAGCAGGCTTGGGAGAGAAGGGCAATAATGGAAATAAATTGAAGAGCTGTAAACTCGAGTAAGCGCTCAATGCGGCCGCATGCACGCCAGCCAGCTTAAGAAAAGGAAGCTCGATGGGCTTTGACATCTATGCACTTCTCTTTTATTTTATTGCTTCCTTTACACACTGCCTTTCCTCATTTGTTATTTACTTAAAGCATGAAACTTTATGATTGATCCCAACAACCAGAATGACCTCCAATTTCAATTACATTCAGTCAGCCTCAGACTTCACAATGGCTCTGTGATGCACTCATGTGTGCTTTAAGATCCATACACCAAACCAACAGGGAGTTATGAGAATTAGCTGCAAACAAACGTGGAATGTGTTCAAAAATTGTTCAATTTAAACACTGTGACCAGTCCAATCATGTGATTGTGCAAAAATCAGTTGTTCAAAAATGAAAACAAACTGTCCATCCATTGGTTTTCTTCCCTGATGGCATTGGGTGCAAGGGAAGGACTCATTTTAAATGGGGTGCCATTTCTTCTCAGGGCACGCTCATGCTCTACCTAATAACCCAATAATCCGTCAATCTTTATTTTACGTAGCTTCATTTACAGAGAATATCATTACATAGTACTATATAAGAATGCAGTTCAGAAGGTCTGGTCACGTTTTCCAGAAATCTAAGTCTACAATTACATGGGGGGGCTCTCTGTGAAAATCAATGTCCTGTGATAATTTCGTCCCATGGACTATGTTGGGTGTTCTAAGTATACTTTATAAAGCTGAATCCAAATATGGCTTACTTTTCTTGTGACACCATCTTCATATTTTCATCATTTAGATTCATTGCAGGATAAATAATATTAATAAATAAATATTTATTTTTCAAATATAAATTATTGTTACTTCATTTTTTTGAATGAAGTTATGGAGACTCTTGGCCATGAATGCAATATGAATGTTTCCTGCTTGTTCATTGACTTCTCAAAAGTCTCTGCAATGTAAATCATAGATAGTTACAGTCATATGAAAAAGTTTAGGAACCCCTCTCAGCCTGCATAATAATTTACTCTACTTTCAACAAAAAAGATAACAGTGGTATGTCTTTCATTTCCTAGGAACATCTGAGTACTGCGGTGTTTTCCAAACAAAGATTTTTAGTGAAGCAGTATTTAGTTGTATGAAATTAAATCAAATGTGAAAAACTGGCTGTGCAAAAATTTGGGTCCCCTTGTAATTTTGCTGATTTGAATTCATGTCACCTCTCAATGCTGATTACTTGCAACACCAAATTGGTTGGATTAGCTCGTTAAGCCTTGAACTTCATAGACAGGTGTGTCCAATCCTGAGAAAAGGTATTTAAGGTGGTCAATTACAAGTTGTGCTTCCCTTTGACTCTCCTCTGAAGAGTGACAGCATGGGATCCTCAAACTCTCAACTCTCCAAAGATCTTAAAACAAAGATTGTTCAGTCTCATGGTTTAAGGGAAGGCTACAAAAAGCTATCTCAGAGGTTTAAACTGTCAATTTCAACTGTAAGGAATGGAATCAGGAAATGTTAGGCCACAGGCACAGTTGCTGTTAAACCCAGATAGTCTGGCAGGCCAAGAGAAATACAGGAGCGGCATATGCGCAGGATTTTGAGAATGGTTACAGACAACCCACAGATCACCTCCAAAGACCTGCAAGAACATCTTGCTGCAGATGGTGTATCTGCACATCGTTCTACAATTCAGCACAATTTGCAGAGAGAACATCTGTATTGCAGGGTGATGAGAAAGAAGCCCTTTCTGCACTCGTGCCACAAACAGAGTCGCTTGTTGTATGCAAATGCTCATTTAGACAAGTCAGATTCAATTTGGTGGGGGTTCCATCATGCTGTGGGGCTGTGTGGCTAGTTCAGGGACTAGGGCCCTTGTTAAAGTCGAGGGTCGGATGAATGCAACCCAATATTAACAAATTCTTCAGGATAATGTTCAAGCATCAGTCACAAAGTTGAAGTTATGGAGGGGTTGGATATTCCACAAGACAATGATCCAAAACACAGTTCGAAATCTACAAAGGCATTCATGCGGATGGAGAAGTACAATGTTCTGGAATGGCCGTCACAGTCCCCTGACTTAAATATCATCGAAAATCTATGGGATGATTTGGAGCAGGCCGTCCATGCTCGGCAGCCATCAAATTGAACTGAACTGGAGAGATTTTGTATGGAATAATGGTATATATAAGAATGTTATATTTGCAAAAGGAGGTTCAACTAAGTACTGATGGAATATCTCCTGTTTGGATGCCCAAATTTATGCACCTGTCTAATTTTGTTATGATGCATATTTTCTGTTAATCTAATAAATTTAATGTCACTGCTGAAATACTACTGTTTCCATAAGGCATGTCATATATTAAAAGGAAGCTGCTACTTTGAAAACTCAACCATTGATAAACAAAAATCCAAAGAATTAAGAAGGGTTCCCAGACTTTTTCAAATGACTCTATATGAGAACATGAAGTTACTTTCTGAAAACATTCAGTATCAAAATTATAATTTGAGTACCTGTGGAGAGCTGAAGGTGATAGTATGTTTCCTTAGTTACACCAAACACTGTTTGTTTTTGTGTGAGTAGGACGTTAGGGGTAAGAAGAACCACTGTGATCAGAAAGAGCTGCAAAAACAGGCCTCACTTGTTCCAGTAAAGAAGGATGTGGCAAACAGTCCATGTGTTGACCCTGAGAAAGTTTACTTTGCTTCACTGCATATCAGACATGGACTTATGAAAAACATTAATAAAGCAATGGATAAAACAGAAACAAGATTCATGCACTTGAGAAATAAATTACCGGGGATTAGTGATACCAAGATTAAAGAAGGAATTTTTGAAGGCCCTCAGACCAGAGAGATGAGAAGAAAAACTGAAAGAGGTTGAAAAGGCTGTTTTGTGGATCTTCAAAACTGTCCACACAAACATTTTGGGAGATCATAAGGCTGGAAACAGTCCTGAAATAGTGTGGGGCCAAACAATGGGGTGCAACATGTCATTGAAGATTCATTACTTGGACTTTTTTCTGTGAAAGACTTTGTGCAGTCAGTGAAGAATGTGGAAAGCTGTTTCATCAAGACATTTCCAACATGGAAAAGCATCACCAAGGCAAGTGGAGTCCCAGTATTCTGGTGAACTACTGCTGGACTCAGTAGAAATGTTTCTGAGGTGAAGTACAGTAGAAATATAAATACAGACAAGTTTTAGGTTATATATTTGTTATTTTAATAAGCATGTAAACATACAAATATCTGCGGTGGGATGGCGCCCTGCCCGGGTTCCCTGCCTTGTGCCCTGTGTTGGCTGGGATTGGCTCCAGCAGACCCCCGTGACCCTGTGTTTGGATTCAGCGGGTTGGAAAATGGATGGATGGATGGACATACAAATATTTTCATATTTATGTTGCATGTAATTCAAAAACCTTACCTGTTTTTGGAACTGTGTAGTGGTTTGAACTTCACGTTCACAACATGACATTAGAGTGCAAAGTTCACTCCATATCTGAATTATTGTATACATTATATATCAATTAACTGGCTGATTATTTTCCAGCGAGGTCTGTAAGAGGTTTACCATGACAGAGACCATCTAATGACTGACTTACCACCAGCAGAGCAGATGTTTGAGTTGGGGATTAATCTGGTTATGTACAAATGGATAAACCAGTTGATAGCATCTGCTTCAATTTCTGAGGAGTAAGTCAAAAAATCAACTGCATGTAGTGCCTTTCGAAACATGGGCCCTTTGCACATGCTGCTAGTGTATTTTGTCTCTCATGATCCATTAATCTTACTTTTGGACACCCACTAGTCTCAACAAATCAACTTTCTATAAACAACCATTGGCTATTGCCTATGGAGTCATGGTGACACAGTGGGTAGCATTACCAACTCGCAATGGGTTTGACATCTGTGAGGAGTTTGCAGGTTCTTGTTGTCTTCTTGTGATATTACTTCTAGGGCCTGTGATTCACTTCCCACTCTCCATGCTCTGGTGCTCACAATCTTCCATTTCCTAATACCAACATAATGGCAGGTAGCTTTGAGTTTCCTATCGCAGTCCAGAATTGAACAGAATGATATTGTGATGGGTATTATGTACTCTTGGGCCCTGCTGCCCAGTCTGATGCATTTCACAGTCAGCTGTAGAATTATCTTGCCTTTTAGACCATTAAGCAGGTTTGTTGATTCCGATTATTTTCTTTAAAGGATATTTGCCTTTCTGACCATGATTTTGTTTATCTCCTATGAGGAATACAGACCTGAAAGGAGAAACCAACCATCATATTGCTGGATAAGACCTTGCAGTATTTTAAACACTGAGTACTTAGTTCAGAGTTCAGAATATCTTCTCAGTGCAGAACCTAAAGGTGGTGTGGTATATGGCCGGCTGTTCACCCCGGTCAATACCCATACGCCGCCAGATGGAGCCCTCCTGGCAACATGGAGGTGTCCCGAGTTCCAGCAGGGCATCATGGACCTTAGTGTTTTTCTTCACAGCCCTGCTGGATACCATGGGGGCTGCCAGGGGATGCTGCAGGGAGGCCCAGGGACTTGGAAATACTTCCGGGCTATATGGAAAGTATAAGTCACGGGAACGGAAAAAATGATATACTTCCGGGCTGAAGAAAAGGAGAAGTTTTTTACCTGACCCGGAAGTGATAGAAAGTCACATGGACTGAGGGATAGAAACACTTCCTTGTCAAGGACTATAAAGAATTCTGGGAAACCCCAGTGAATCTAGCCGAGTTGGGATGAAGGGTGACTGAGCTGCTGAGAGTGGAGGATTGTGTTGTAATTGATTATTGATTGTATATTAGAGTATTGTGGAGTGGAGGGTGCTTTGTGCACATTATTATTATAAAATAAATAATTATTGGACTTTTATCTGGTGTCTGACGTGGTGCTTGAAGGTTCAAGGGGACGACAGCGCCCCCTATTTGTCACAGTGGTCATCTCTCCAAAGTCTGATTGGTAACCCTAAAAGTAAGTGGGTGCATGCAGGTGCTTTATGATGTGATTCCCGCCACCCCCAGCGCCCCAACCACCATCACTATGGTGATTGCATCATTTACTGCCAGTACTGACTGCAGTTTCTCGTGACCCCAATCAGGAGAATATTGATGGACAGATGACACCCAGCTAATGAGCAGCACACTGTCCTAAAAGGTTCATTGCTCAATGGCTGACAATAATTCAGATGTCATTATTAATTTAATGATAAGTGTCAGGCTTTACAAAATCGTACACAAAAAAACATACCTTGGTGCTCATTTTCTCTTGGAGCTCCTATTCTTATCCATGCCTGCCTATTTAGCCTTTAAATATAACATGACTGCTATGTCCTCCTTATAGTTGTGCTCTGTTCTGTTTCTTCTGCTCAAGGCTTTATCAGCCCAGCTCTTGCTTCCTGGATAATTCTGTCGCATAAGTGCTTTGACCGTAATTAGCCTCAGAGGCCTCCTGCACATGGCAAATAAGCCAATCAAAGTTGTTCTAAGCAGCCTCACAGATGCACCCCCACAACACACCTCTCTCCCCATTAAGAGCTTACAGTATCTAAACAATCTGGCAATCCTGGCAAGACCCCTGATCCATCGCTCCATAAGTCCAGCTCCCCAGTGTTTTAACACCCACTACTTGCCATCTGAGTGCATGTGTGCCCCCTCACTTCCATTCTTTAGTCGAGTCTTTTTTTCCAGCATTATGCATGCCCCCATTCCTACACCTCCTCTATTATTTATTTTTATTTAAAGTCCTTCCTTCTTGAAGCTCAAGGGAGCTGTGGGTTTTATTAAGGCAGTTTTCCAGCAAAATGTGTTTGGAATGGCTTCCCTGTTTCAGTGGCAGATTGTCCTCAAGACAGGAACAAAATAAAGGTGTGATGAGCATGCATACTGTGCATGGATGGAAAAAAAAACAGAGCGAGTCCAGAGATGTATTGGGGTACCAGCTAGGTTGCCCCTTTTAATCCTTCAGGTGAATGTAAATAAAATAAGTGCATGAAGGCACAAAACACAAACAAACTAAACAGAAAGCAGCCTCCTTGGATTCAGAAACTATTGGCTCAAAAGGGCTGGTCTGGATTGGGGAGCTCCATCCACTAGCAAGTCTGGGTCCAACTGAAACATCACAATTTGGGGCCGTCAGGTTTTTATTGGTCTCTGACCAGAGGGTTTGGAGTCTGTTGCCCTCAGAGGGCGTCCTCTTGGTGTTGCGTAGAAGCAAAGAGACAATACCATCAGTGACAGCACCCCAGCTTGCCCCAAAGGGGTATTCCCTACCTTAGATGAGCCTGGAAGATTCTGTCTGACACTGTTTAGTTGGGCTTGGACACTGTTTGGTGACACCGACACATTGCAAAACAGCAATCGAACCAGATGTTGTGTAGTGTGAGGTTTTAGCAGTGCCCATATTGAATGAGCAAGTGAAGTAATAAACTACCCACTTTGTCAATATATGATTAAGAAGGAGCTTCTCCATGTAGAATATTTTTTAGTTGTAGGGGAATTCAGTTTTATTCTGTTATATTTCATGTGCTTTAAATTGTTAGGAAGGAAAATATATATCGAAAATATATATCGAAAATATTTCTTGATGTTAAAACTGAATGCTTAAACTTTAAGTGCACTTTTCTTATACTTGAATATTATAACCACAGAATAAGTGTTAGCAGAGAAAGCAGACCAAAGGCTAGCAAAAAGTGTAAAACAGGACATTCCACTCCCATATATCCTGATACCTTTGTACCCACTGTGTATCTTCCTGCATGCACATCTAATGAACATTCATTGATATGGTCTGTCAAAATGACACTGGACAGAGGGGGCCTAGAGGCGTTTGCTTTGTCACTGACAAGCTTTAAAAAAAATCAGCAGAAAGATGGAAGAACAAAGAACAGGGAGAAACAGAAGGAACACCATCACCAAGGAAACCCATGCAGTGGGACACAGCAATGTAACTTTAAGAGACTGAACTCCACACATATTGGGGTGTACTGACCGGCATCATTTGTGGCAGCTCCTGAAACACCAAGGTTGCAGAGCGGGATTTTGCTGCATCCATTTTTCTGGCTCATAAGAACTATTTCTGAATGCTTTGAAATCACTTCAGTCTTTCTGTTTTCAGTCTGGTGTCTCCTGACACATATGATATATCATTTGGCTCATCTTGAGGTCTTATTATGAAAAACATTGAGTGTTTTGGGGTTCCAATCTGTTTTTTGGCCAAGAGATCATAGTTTCTTAAACTGTGCGTCATGGGTTGCTTGATTTTGGGTCACACATAGTCGAGAGTATTTTATTACTAAAGTCTGCGTACAGCTTGTGGATCATCTCTCATTGGGTCTCCACGCTCAGTTTAAGCATTTGACATTACTCCACTATGACCAGCAGCGGCGAATTTCCAAGACAATACCCCTAAGGTTGATGACTATTAGCGACGATTCTGATACTCAATGTTTCTTTTTTTGCAAGAAAAAAGTTTAAGAAACGTTGCTCTAATCCAAAAAAACGAATTTTTAGGTCACATTTGGACCAATGTTGTGTAGGAAATTACACCATTATAATAAAGAATAAACCAATAGGTGTCTGCAGTAAAAATAAACAGACGTTCTATGTGCCACGTAAACCGACCCTAGAGGTTCACTCTCTAATGGGATACCTGGGGTTATTTATTCACAAAACTTTGAAAAAATGAATACAGTGATCCCTCGCTATATCGCGCTTCGCCTTTCGCGGCTTCACTCCATCACGGATTTTATATGTAAGCATATTTAAATATATATCGTGGATTTTTTGCTGGTTCGCGGATTTCTGCGGACAATGGGTCTTTTAATTTCTGGTACATGCTTGCTCAGTTGGTTTGCCCAGTTGACTTCATACAAGGGACGCTATTGGCAGATGGCTGAGAAGCTACCCAGCTTACTTTTCTCTCTCTCTTGCGCTGACTTTCTCTGATCCTGACGTAGGGGGATTGAGCAGGGGGGCTGTTCGCACACCTAGATGATACGGACGCTCGTCTAAAAATGCTGAATGATTATCTTCACGTTGCTATCTTTTGTGCAGCTGCTTCCTGAAACGACATGCTGCACGGTGCTTCGCATACTTAAAAGCACGAAGGGCACGTATTGATTTTTTTATCTGTCTCTCTCTCTCTCTCTCTCTGCTAATGACGGAGGGGGTGTGAGCTGCCGCCTTCAACAACTTTGTGCCAAGGTGCTTCGCATACTTAAAAGCTCGAAGGGCACGTATTGATTTTTTTATCTGTCTCTCTCTCTCTCTCTCTCTGCTCCTGACGGAGGGGGTGTGAGCTGCCGCCTTCAACAACTTTGTGCCAAGGTGCTTCGCATACTTAAAAGCTCGAAGGGCACGTATTGATTTTTTTTATCTGTCTCTCTCTCTCTCTCTCTCTGCTCCTGACGGAGGGGGTGCGAGCTGCCGCCTTCAACAGCTTTGTGCCAAGGTGCTTCGCATACTTAAAAGCTCGAAGGGCACGTATTGATTTTTGATTGAAAAACAAACTCTGTCTCTCTCTCTCTCTCTCTTTCTCTCTCTCTCTGCTCCTGACGGAGGGGGTGTGAGCTGCCGCCTTCAACAGCTTTGTGCCGCGGTGCTTCGCATACTTAAAAGCCAAACAGCCCTATTGATTTGTTTGCTCTTCTCTATCTCTCTGACATCTGCTCCTGACGCACACTCCTTTGAAGAGGAAGATATGTTTGCATTCTTTTAATTGTGAGACGGAACTGTCATCTCTGTCTTGTCATGGAGCACAGTTTAAACTTTTGAAAAAGAGACAAATGTTTGTTTGCAGTGTTTGAATAACGTTCCTGTCTCTCTACAACCTCCTGTGTTTCTGCGCAAATCTGTGACCCAAGCATGACAATATAAAAATAACCATATAAACATATGGTTTCTACTTCGCGGATTTTCTTAGCTTTTTTGGCTCTGGAACGCAACCCCCGCGATGGAGGAGGGATTACTGTATCAGCAATATAGTCACGTGGAGTATCCTTTTATGCTATTTTTGAGGTTGCTGATCATGAATATGATGATAGTTTTGATATTTGTTTCTTTAACAGTGGTCCTATCCCCTCTAAGAATCACTCCCAGAAGGTAAAAAATGACAAATTTCAAACACATGCATGTGGGGTATCATTTTAGACTATTTAGGGTTAGTATTACTATTATGATGTTTTCTAGACCTCTACCAGAGGGTACTAAATGACAAATTTCTATTATAATCAAAAATACTTAGACTTTAAATATTGAAAAAGACATTTTAATATTTCAAATTTATGACTCAGCTGTTTTTGTTTATTATGTACATCTATGTCATGAAGCAAATCTCTACATTTACACTTGTACCTAATGTCCATTTATAGGAATAATTTCAGTAATTATTAAATAAATCACAAAATATCCAATATTTCTGTTACACAAAGCTCATGCAGTAAAATCTATGGCAAGAATGGCTCTAGACTCATACTGGGCATTGCTGATAAACTGGGACCAAGAAAAGAGAGAAGAAAAAGATGAGAAAACAGAAAAGGCAAGCGACTGAAAGAAAAGAAGGGCAGCGGATTGCCAATTGAGATGTTCTAAATTGGAATAATCTGAAATAATTAGACAGACACAAGGGCTGGACAGCGATTCTCCAAGATAAAACAGAGCGGCAGACTGTTAGAGACACAAGGAGAGTGACAGAGACAGGGAAGAGGGGAATGCATTATTCACAAGAGGGGAATTTAAGTGCTGAATTAATTTGCTTTTCTTTCCAGCTGGCCGCCAAAATAAATTAACACTTCCAGCCATGCAGTAAAGTGTCGGGGAATTCATTTCGATGAGTGTTATTGCTGCGCTGGAACGCTTACAGTGAGCGCAAATCCAGGCTGCTGTTTGAAATCAAGGTGGTGTAATTGCTGGCATGTGTAGTGTTTGACGGGCCATCACACAGCTTACGAGGACTTTCGACTTTTATCCATGTCATAAGTTGTATTGAGTCCTCAGGATGGGCCATTACTGAGCTTACTCAGGTGTTCTTCTTTTATTTCTGTCTTATGTCGTACTTAAATCTCAAGCTCTGAGACAATTATTGTCAGGATTTGTCCTTTTATCTTTCATTATTTGAAACAGTTTCTTGGCCTGCAAAAATATTTGTTACATTGTTTTATAGGATATGAAAGGCAAGCAACTCAATATGTTAAAAATGAAATGCATTCTCCCTCAGCATCGTCTTATTTCTTCCATCACTTTGAGACCTTGCTGTTAATGACTGCTATGCCATTACTAAGCCAGGTCAATTGGAAGGGTTAAGGGTCAGTGTCTTACACTTCCTGCTTCTCCAAGTTTGTGGATACAACTTGAAATCTTCAGCTGATTTTCATTAAATTTAATATTCATTTCTGGTTATGAACCTGTTCTGTGATTTGACCGTGTCCTTCAGTTTCCTAGGGGCTTTCCATTGGTCAATAGCATGAGAGTAAGGTGCAGTTCTAGAATATGTCACCAGGTTAAGGTTACAAGTCTAGTTAGTGAATCTGCTGATCTTTTGGCATCAAGCTGTGTTGATCGAGTGCGTATTTACAGCATTTTGTTTGTTTTTTTTTTCTCCAAGTCACTTGTGGCACATTTTCAAGCAGATAATGATGATTGTGTTTTTTTTGACAATGATGGACGTGTTCATAAGCAGTTTGTTTCCCATGGACTGACTGTTAATCAACAACATTACATTCAAATGCTGAGACATCTACAGGAAAAGCATCAGGAAAAAAACCCAAAACATCTGGAGTAGTGGAGCACACAGAACTGGATTTTGCATCATGACATTACACCTGCTTACACCACGTTGGCATTCAATGAGCTTTTGACCAAAACAATGTAGCTGTTGCTTCACACACACTGACACCCACATACACATTCACTAGATCTCACTCTTGCTTACTTCTTTTAGTTCCTGAAATTAAAAGCTGAGACTAAAGTGAGGACAATTTGCTAACATGAAAGAAATCCAGGAAATAAAAACAGCAGGCCCCAGACACAGTAACACAGATGAGTCCAGGAAATGTTAACAGGAATGGAAGAGGCCCCCCCTAGACCCAAAATCTTGATTCTGTACAAACAGTGTTTTACTGGTACTCGACTCTCCAGCTACACACCTTAAGTATGATATTAATGATATTAGCTTCTCGTTCTGTGCTTGTTCCCTTGATTCTTCATAAGTGTTGCATTCGTAGTAAAATTTTGATTTCAATATTGATACCAACTTTCAGACCTCAGTACCAGTACCAAAATGGTTCTGAAACAAACAACAGATAACTACAAAATCCCCATTCCTACTCCACCCTCACTGGTGCACCACACAATTTTTTGCTTCCCTGGTGTGTCGTGCCATTACACCGCACTACACACAGCTTTCCTCTTGATAGCCATCACATTAAGGCAATAAGGGGGACTTCCCCCATAAAGTTCTGATCACGTTGAAATTATGTCCTGTGAAGTTCCACTTACTGTATGTCATTGTTATGTCTAAGAAATGGACATTTTTTCCACAATTGCAATAGCAAAGTGTTGGGAAAGGTGGGTGCACAAGGGATTGAGAGGACAGCTGACATTTGCTTACTGAAATCCTAAAATGCTGGCACTGTCATGTTTAACAATGTTGGGGTTTTTTGGTACTTTTTCAGCACCAGTATGCTACGCAACCTTTCTCTTGAGCTCCCAGTTTTGACCTTAGCTAGCTTATAATACCACCTCCCATCTGTTCAGCCTGAGTTAATATTGTCTGGAGAAAATAACAGTAAATGGACCAGGAGGAGAAAAACAAAGTGAAAAGGGAGCAGAAAAGTTCAAAAGATACTGAAACACTTTATCAGCTAAGGTGTTTCCCAAAGTGTAGTATGAATACCCCCAAGAGTATGTAAAAACTCTTCAAGGGGTACACAAACATTATAGGTTTCAAGCGACAGAGACGTGAAGTTGCTGGCACGTAGTGCAAGCGGGGGGTTGGCGAGTGAAGTGAGCAGGCTTTGCCCCCTAGTTTTAAATAATATTACCTTCTTGATGTCATCCTGTGTGACTTCTGGGTAATGCCCCCTAGCAACTCCAAGCGACAGCACCACAATCACGCAATCACACTACAAACAAAATGGCATCACATGAAAAATTCTAAAAAATAAATATTAAATACAAATTAATTTTTATACAAATAATGTCAAAAACATAATTATTTTAAAAACTTGTAATAACGATATACCATGGTTATTAAACAAAGGGAAAATTATTCAAGCTTGAATTCTAATTCAGTGTATTCCATAACACCATTTCCTGCCTCTGTCCTCATTTCGGACTGCTGCCCTTTAGTGCTGTAAGTACAGTTACTGTTTTAACCAATCACCTGATTTTGGGGTCAATTGGCAACAGTCCAATGTTTAACTGAATGTTAACATCTGCCAGTCTGTGGTGTCTGTGTAGTCTAACAGGATTATTTTATATGAACACAACTGACTGATAAGATCTAAGCAGTATCAGCAGTTATGTGAACTTTGTACCGGTCAGAGACCTGAGCTAAAGGCAACGCTCTCGATTTAGTTGTTATGTCACTTTAAATTTATGTGTATTTTATGTTTTGTTGTTCTTTTTGTAATTTTTTGTTATTATTTTTCTTTTTTTTTTTTTTTTTTGTATTTCTTCTGGTTTCACTAATCAATCATTATATATGTTCTATCTTCTTAAATATGTCTGTGTTCCCTGTGTTTTGTGGGTGGAGCCTGAAATGGGTGGGGCCATCATGATGTCTCACATGTTGGCACCTCCTTCTGGCTATTTATTCTGGTCAGAAGTGAGAGCCAGCAGCCAAGTGTTGTAGTTGTTGGAGTCTTACTGTAAGTATACTTATTCATCTGAATATTTGGTTTCTTTATTAGTGCTTATTTGCTTAGGATTGTCATTTAGGCAACTTCTTTTTGTTGATTTTTTTCAATTTTGAGTATTTTGCTAGTATTTTTCTGCTCTTTCTAATAAATCATATATTTTTAAAGAGTTTGTTGCCATTTCCATGTACAGTATATTACTGGTTGATATTTGTTCCTATTGTCACATAGGCCATGAGCTTGGGTGGTGACTGAAAGAATGAGACCACAGATACAAGCAGTGGAAATGAGCTTCCTTTGCAGGGTGTCTTGGCTCAGCCTTAGAGATAGACATTTAGAAGAAGCTGAAAGTACAATTTCTGCTCCTCCACATCGGAAGTAGCCAGTTGAGATGATTCAGGCAACTGATTTAGATGCCTCTCTGTGAATGTGTTTCAGGCATGTGCTATCAGGACGGGACCTTGGAGCAGACCTAGGACAGGGTGTAGGGATTATGTCTCCCAGCTGTCCTTGGAACACTGCAGTAACCTCTCCGGAGCAGTTGGAGGAAGTGGTGGGAGGAGGATGGGAAAAGGGATATCTGAGCATCTTTGTTTAGACTGTCGCCCCCACGACTCAGACCAGAAAAGTGGCAGAAAATGGATGGATGGTTGGACGACTGATCACAATCCTCTGTCTTCCTGGGAATGCTAATGCAGAGATATGAACAAAGACTACATCCAAAACCTGAACCTCATTTCCAAGAGGACACATTCATTTCTTTACACAGACATTGGGTGGTTCATGAAAGTACATGTGCATTGCACATTTGAAGAATGCTTATGACTGTACATTATTATGTCTGTCTCATGGAAAGTGTTACAAGTGTGTGGAATTGTGAGGCTGCAGTTCCATTTTATTTGGTCCTTGTATTTGCAAGTAAAAGTTGATTTTGCGTATGTAATATTATTACAGTTTAGGTAGGGAGTGGGACTCCACCAAGGCTTCATCTTGTCTCCTCTCCTCTCATGTCTATAATTTTCATGACCAGAATATGAAGGCAACACTGAAGCTTTTAGAGTATGCAACGTGGTGACTTGAAGGTTGCATTTGTGCTGTTTGCAGGTGATGTTGTCACACTTTTGTGATTTAATGTATGATGTGCTTATACAAATGGGGCATGGAATTGTTTTCTTAAAAGACTACAGTTTTTCAAAGGTCAATACAAAAGTGCTATCAGACAAGCAGGAGCAGAAAACATTAAATGCACTGTGTGGAACCAAAACCAGAGGCTTGAATCATAAAGACAAGAAGCAAACAAAAAGTAAAAAAATAAATAAATAAAATGCGTGAAAACAAACAAAATTGCTCAAGAAGATGTTCTTCTTGCTCATCAGAGTCTTTTTTCTTTGAAAAACAAAGTGCAGACACAAAATGTTCCCCATCTTAGTCCTTTAAAGATCGCAATAGAGATAAACAAGCATCTATTCTAAAATGATTAGGCAGAGAATAGTCGATTAGCAGGTCAAGGTCATTTTCATTAAAGATCAAACAGTCTTTCACCAAAGGCAGGATTTAAATGTCCCATAACAAGATTTAAAACCAGAAGAGTACCCTATTGTTTTATTTAATTTGTGAATCATTCCAAAAACTTAGGTCCAACTTGTTAATATTGCAGCGCCTCACCTGATGTTTCATTTACTTTTTGGTTTCCAGTTTTGTTCTGCTCCCGTGCCTTGATTTTCTTTTGCTTTTGGTTTCCTCCCACTCCTTTATCGTTTGTGATCCTTGTCTGCTGGGGAAGGCCCTGTAATGAGATTAATGCCCTCAGGTGAGGTGGTCTTTAGGGCAGTTGTTTCCTGTGGGCTATTTAAAGACACCTGTTACCCCAGTCTCTTTGCTGTTGCATTCGTTTCCGCTCTCTTCTACTCTTTCCCTTCCTGCAGTCTTTTATCCATGTAGGTTTTTTAATTTCTTAGGCTTCAATTTAGTTTTGTATTTTACCTTTTTGATTTTGAATCTGTAATTATTTTCAGTTTGCTATACTAGCTAATTTGATTTTCATCCTTAAAGTTCTTTTTTCTCTTGTTTTAGTTTTTGATAAGCTATCCTGTGATTATTTTTTTATTATTTCCAACAATTATTATTATTATTTAAACTTTTGAGAATTAGCACCTCCAGATCCAGTATTGTGCAGTAATGAAGTAGAAATACTTTGTCACTGGACTTGAGTATGTTTTGACAATATTTGTACGTTACTTGAATATAAACTTTTCTCTCAACACATGACATCATCGGCATAATCACATAAAAGGACACTTCCATATCATCAAAGATCAGGGTAAAATTGACTATTTTTGTGAACGCCTCATTGTCCTGTGTTTCTGGTATAAGACTTCTTCTGATTTGTGACTTGAATTTTTTGGTTAGTGTTTGGATTTTGACAAAATATAGACTTGAAATGTAGGTGGGTGCTGCTGAGACTCCATTTCTCCATCAGTGTCATGAACTTGTGGTTCCTAAGCACAGTACGTCCCAAGAATTATTCAAAATGCCCACTATTGGAGGAAAACCATTAAACCCTGTCTAGTCACAAAAGGGTAAACACTTGATCTTTATAAATAAAAGATTTATTAATCAAAAAGATGGTCTTCAACAATAAACGTCCAATGAGCACATTAAGCAAAGGAGGAGTTGCCTGAAAATGGTAATATAATCCA
The DNA here is from genome assembly GCF_900747795.2 of Erpetoichthys calabaricus. NCBI lineage: Eukaryota > Metazoa > Chordata > Cladistia > Polypteriformes > Polypteridae > Erpetoichthys > Erpetoichthys calabaricus. The sequence goes on from NC_041410.2 coordinate 29,965,534, forward strand.
AGAAAAACAGGTCCCAGTACAAATCCAGCAAGAATGATAAAAAAAACACTGAGGTCACTAATGTACAAAATCACAAACAGGCACGTCCTACAACTCTATCTATCTATCTATCTATCTATCTATCTATCTATCTATCTATCTATCTATCTATCTATCTATCTATCTATCTATCTATCTATCTATCTATCTATCTATCTATCTATCTATCTATCTATCTATCTATCTATCTATCTATCTATCTATCTATCTATCTATCTCTACAACTCACCAAAACTACCAAGCACATTCAATGAACCACAAGGGACTGTGGATTTTTCTTAGCTTTTATACAACTGAGGGAAGCCCCATGATCCACAAAGTACATGACATGTAGAAAATAGATGATCAACAATATTAATATAAATTCTTCTTCTTCTTCTTTCGGCTGCTCCCATTAAGGGGTCGCCACAGCAAATCATTTTTTTTCCATATCTTTCTGTCCTCTGCATCTTGTTCTGTTACACCCTTCACCTGCATGTCCTCTCTCACCACATCCATAAACCTTCGCTTAGGCCTTCATCTTTTCCTCTTCCCTGGCAGATCTATCCTTAGCATCCTTCTCCCAATATACTCATCATCTCTCCTCTGCACATGTCCAAACCAATGCAATCTCGCCTCTCTGACTTTGTCTCCCAACTGTCCAACTTGAGCCGACCCTCTAATGTACTCATTTCTAATCCTGTCCATCCTCGTCACACCCAATGCAAATCTTAACATCTTTAACTCTTCCACCTCCAGCTCTGTCTCCTGCTTTCTGGTCAGTGCCACCATCTCCAACCCAGACATAAAAGAGGAATTTGAATCCCAGCCATGGAGGGGAACCCTGGTTACAACATAGCAATCAGATCCTTACATACAACTGTATGAATTTAGAATCTCTAAATGCTCTTCCATGTTGGCCTTGGGAAGTGAGAGTCAGTCATCAGCTGCAGTTCAGGGACAGCCCTTATTTCACACAGTTCCATGGTCACCTTAGCAAGGGAATACCATCCTGTAACTTTTCCACGTTCTAAACATTAATGAAAGGACTTTACAGTACCATAGTGAAAGTCCTGTATTTCAATGCTTTCCCACTTCCTGTTACATTCTACAACATCAGACAACTAGATAAAGCACAACAACAGACAGAAAACAAAGTTACAAATTTATAGATAATATACACAACATATAAACAGAGTACAAATGTTAATATTGATGAAATAATAATAATGCAACCAGGGTAGTAATCAGTACATCTTGCTTATGCTAGCAGGCTTTCTGTCTTTGTATGTTGATTGGCCTCTCATCCAATGTGGTCCAGGATGGCCCTTGGATCGAGTAACATAAACAGACAGCATGGCCTGTCTGAATATGGCAGCTGAGAGAGGTAGAGGCAGACTGTTTCTTTGTTACCCTGTCTTTATGTTCATCCAACTTGCTTGATGTATCTCCCAAACCAATGGGATAAGCAGACTCTCTGCTTCATTCCTGTCCTATTTAGGCACAACTCAGCACAGATAGATTCCACCTACATTCCAGCCCATATTTTCCTTCTGGAGGGGCAGGGGATGCCATAAATTGTACATATCCCTTCCATTCCAGGCTCTGCCCACCTGTTAATGAACTTTCATCTCAGCCCACCTGTATTCCCCAAGGCTAGCTGACTAGTCAGTTTATGAGAGATTATCTACAGTTTTTAGTTTTAACCTGTGAAAGTACAACAATTGGTTTCTAAGTAATATTTATTTTCTTGACTACATATTTTTTAACTTAACGTTATTATACCATCCTCCTACCACAGTGAGACTGAAGTGAACTTTCAATCAAACAAGAGCTGACATTCAAATCTAGAAAGCAGGGTTACTTTTTCATCCTTCACAAAATCTGAAACACCTTACCGGTTCAAATCCAAAAGTGATGCCACTCTGTTGGGCCCTTAACCTGCAATTGCTGCATCCTATATATGATGTTAACCTACATCCAACCCTGCAAGCAGGTCCTCCAACTTGTTGGGAAAACCTGGGGGTTGATGGCAGGACTGGCACTCCAGCCACCATAAAAAAACTCACACTGTTCCATTCAAACTAGTGTGGTGCTGAGGTGTCACATGTTGCATGCTTGGGTCCTAGCTTGGGACCCTGAGGTGGTTCGTCGTGTAGTGGGTGCGGCAATGCGCTGTATCAGTGCATGCTCCCAACCTCTCTCTTTCTGTCTCTCACTCTCTGTCTCTCAGTCTTAAATGTAATAAGAGATCCACAATGGAAATCCAAAGTATAAAATCATAAAGGTCTTGGGTTAAAGTATTTACTAAGTAAATGACTTTACTCCTGCCTACTCCTGATCTAATTCTAACATACATATGAATTGCCTTTTTGATGATGTTCAGTACATAAGTGTGATATAAAATAAAATGTGTTTCTAAGTGTCTGATTACCTGCCATTTACCTCACTAGGAAGCCTAACATTACCTGACGTAAGCAGTTACACTGTTGGCCATTGCCACACATGTTAGCACTGAGAGCCGTTGGAATTCCAAAGCATGTGTTTCAGGCTGCAAATCTCGGATAACCTTTCTGTGTGCCTGACTGACAGTCAATTTGTTTTGCTCTGCACATTAATGGGACTCACTGAATATGAATCTCAAAGGTGCCTTTAAACAAACTTGTGAATTCATATCACCGCATTTCAAAATGCTCACCAGCATTACCTTTGTAAAGAAATTGCTTATCGCCTCTGTGAAATTGACTATCAAACGTTTGCTTTCATCGACTTTCTTATGATGTTTACCGCGAGATAACAAATTGACATGTATAAAATTTTGAAGATTTATACCAAAGTCTTCTAGAGACGGAAATTTGTGTTTGTCAATCAGCAGAAGATGGACAGTAATCACCGTCTCAAAGAGAAACTGAGTCAGCTACGAACTTTATGAATTGAAATGTATTTCATTTTTATAGAATCTTTTTGAGAGCACTCTTACAAATCTTTTGCAATGTTTTTAATTTCATTTCAAAATGATGAAAATGAAGTAATGAGACTAACTTCTATAGTTATACAGGAAGAAGAGAAAATATCCACAAAATGAAAAGTAAAAAGTCAAATCCTTAACAGATGAGGGAAATTTTGTTTTGGAATCATTGATAAAAAGCAAATTTACTTGAATGGGTCAAAGCTGAATGAATTGGAGGAACTTTAGTTTCCAGTTTGAATAGTGAGCCCAAACGATCTGAGCAGCAGGCAATGTGGCATAGTGGTTAAGGCTTCGGGCTTCAAATGTTGAGGTTGTGGGTTCAAACTCCACTCCTAACATTGTGTGACCATGCACAACTCACTTCACCTGCTTCTCCTTCAATTAGAAAACAAAAGAAATACAACTGATTGTATCTCATATATTGTAAATTGCTTTGGATAAAATAGTCAGCCAAATAAATAAATTCAATGCATCCTCTTTAATAAAATCCCTTTGTACATCCAGGTGTGTGTGTGTCTTCTGGTGAAGTACACATGCGCAGGGCTTCTGATGAAGTGCGCATGCGCGGGGCATGGTACGATGCACGATATTACTGTCAGAGAAAGTTAGAGGCGTTTTACGGAAATACAAACCAGTATTACTGCGAGAGGAAATTAAAGGTACACAGTACAGTGACGCATATTACAGCCACATACAAGCCAGTATTACTGTCAGAGGAGATTAAAGGCATATTACAGACGCGCACGCCTGTATTACCGCCAGAGAAAATTAAAGGCATATTACGAACGTACAAGCCAGCGACGTACAAGACAGTATTACTGTCACAGAAAATTAAAGACACAATACACAGCGGCAGCCCACGAAGAACGGTCAGCTCAGCAAGTAAACATCAACAAAAGAAAGGCAGAAAGAAAGAAAAATACGACCAACAAAAAGAATGAGGTCAAAGTCCCTTGCCATTTAATACAGACTGTTCCTACTAATGTTTATGCACTACTGTTCTAGCGCCCGTTATTGTAACGGGCTAAATGACTAGTAATGCAATAAAAGAAGAACTTCTCCTACTCCTGCTTAATACAAATTACATGCAAAAAGAAAGCCTGTATTTTAAGTTTGTAATTGTTTTAACTTTATATAAGATAAGAGAGGCACAGTCTCGCAACAAGGAGGTCAGGGTTCACATCACCAGTGCCAACTGTGTGGTATTTGTAAGTCCTCCCTGTGTTCATGTTGATTTCTTCTGGGTGCTTCTGTTTCCTCTGACAGCCTAAAGACATGCAGGTTAGGATGATTGGTGAAGCTAAATTGACTCACGTGTGTGTGTGTTTATCCTGTGATGGACTGTTACCCTCTCCAGGGATTGTTCATGTCTTGGGCCCAATGCTTACTGGGATATGCTCCAGATTCACCCCGACCCTGCTCAGCGTAAGCGGGTTTAAAAATGGTTGGATAGAAAATGGGGAGAAATGCATAGGAGCTGTGGTATTGTATGAGGAAGTTGAGAATAGCAGAGAAGGATGTAAGAGTTGTACAGAATATGTACGAGGGAAGTGTGACAGTGGTGAGGTCTGTGGTAGGAGTGACAGACGCATTCAACATGGAGGTGGGATTACATCAGGGATTGGCTCTGAGCCCTTTCTTATTTGCAATGGTGATGGAAAGGTTGACACACAAGATTAGACAGGAGTCCCTGTAGACTATGATGTTTGTTGGTGACATTGTGATCTACAGCGATAGTAGGGAGCAGGTTGAGGAGACCTTGAGAAGGTGGAGATATGCTTTAGAGAGGAGAAGAATGAAGGTCAGTAGGAACAAGGAAGAATACATGTGTGTGAATGATAGGAGGAAAGGTGGAATGGTGAGGATGCAGGGAGTAGAGTTGTTGAAGATGAATGAGTTTAAATACTTGGGACCAACAGTACAAAGTAATGGGGATTGTGGTAGAGAGGTGAAAAAGAGAGTGCAGACATGGTGGAATGGGTGGAGAAGAGTGTCAAGAGTAATTTGTGACAGACTGGTATCAGCAAGAGTGAAAGGGAAGGTCTACAGGATTATAGTGAGACCAGCTATGTTATATGGGTTGGAGAGGGTGGCATTGACCAAAAAACTGGAGACAGAACTGAAGGTAGCAGAGTTAAAGATGCTAAGATTTGCACTGGGTGTGACGAAGATGGATAGGATTAGAAATGAGTACATTAGAGAGTCAGCTCAGGTTGGACGGTTGGGAGACAAAGTCAGAGAGGCGAGATTGCATTGGTTTGGACATGTGCAGAGGAGAGATGTTGGGTATATTGGGAAAAGGTTGCTAAGGATAGAGCTGCCAGGTAAGAGGAAAAGATGAAGGTCTAAGAGAAGGTATATGGATGTGGTGTTAGAGGACATGCAGGTGAGGGGTGTAACAGAGCAAAATGCAGAGGACAGGAAGATATGGAACAAGATGATCTGCTGTAGCAACCCCTAACGGGAGCAGCCAAAAGAAGAAGAAAAAGTAGGAATTTAGTGTAAAGTGATTAGAATTGCACATCCAATTTATAATTAGAATTACAAATTACAGTTACACATTTACAGTACAGGAATATTAGTCATTGGCACAATAAATTGCACAGGATGTCGTATTGTCTGTTAAGAGGTCTGCTTGATTAGTTCAATACCATTCAAAACACAAAGAGTTACAATACCGCCTCAGCCATGGCGTGACTCATTATAGACTCCACTGGCTAAGGATAGAAACGACTTCACATTGTTCTCCTTGATGCATTGCAGTTGCCTTGCTCTGTTACTAAAGGTTCTCATCTGTCTCGTACAGGGGGTGAGAGTCATTGTCCAGTATAATAAATTGCTTCCTGAGTGATCTCTACTCTATGACTTCCCCCAGTGAGTCCAGCTTGACTCCCAATATTAAATCAGCCCTTTCAATCCGTTTATTCAGGTCTGTTGGAATCACCTGACCTATATGGCATTTTCCCAGCTCACTGTCCAGTACAGACTGGTAAGAAAACATGTAAGAGTGCCCTACATACACCAAATGACCTCAACCTCTCCAAGACATAGAAGTAACTCTGACCTTCTTTTATACAGCTTCAGTGTTGGTACTCCACTCATGCCTGTTGTTCAGATGCACTCCAAGGTACTTACATGTCCACACCACTTCCAAATCTGCACCATCAATGAAAACTGGGTGCAAAGTGGGTTTGACTCTCCTTAGATCTACTATTATCTCCTTTGTCTTATTAATGTTGAGCTGCAAGTGGTTCATTCTGCACCATTCAAAAATGGTCTCCACTAGTGTCCTGTATTCATACTATTGCACACCACTGATACATCCAAATATGACTGTGGCATCTGAAAATGTCTGCAGATGCCATGATTTAGGATTAAATCTAAAGTCAGAGGAGCAGAGTAGACAGGGATATGGTATAACTGCCTGTGGAACCCCTGGGCTTGTGGAACCCCTGTGCTACTCATGACAATGTCCGATACACATTTCTTAAGCCACACAAACTGTGCTCTACCAGTTTCATCCTTCATTAACCTAAGACTCTCCCCCAGAACTTTGGGCTACATGGTGTTGAATATACTAGTTGAGGTTAATAAAACAATCTCATGCTGCCCTGTTTCTCCATTTTGGAGCAAGCTCTATTCAGCACTTAGATGACAGTATAATCTACACCTATGTGGTCTTGGTAGGCAAGCTGCAGAGGGTCCAGTACACTTTTAACTCGGGGGTCACAAATAGGCCAATATTAGCCTTTCTATGGTCTTCATAATGTGTGAAGTCAGAGAAACAGGTTGGTTGTCATTTAAGGGTTAAACACACACGATGTTTTCCATACAGCTTTGTAGGATCAGACTCAGATTAATAATACACTAAAAAACAACACACAGTTAATATCTGATACCTTAAAACTTCTACTTGAGTAGTTTCCCTGTTGGCAGATTTAATTTACCTGAGTAACTTTTCCGAAACGTATCTCTACTTTGACTCAAGTGTGGCTGTTAAATACTTCATACAACACTGACAAGTATACTAGGTCTTTGGCAACTCCAGCGCATGTGCCTTGCAATGGACTGACACCCAGTCAGAGGTGTAGTGACAGGACAAGCAAAGGAGGGAGCTGCCTAGGGCCCCAAACTGGAAGGACCTCTGTTTATATATACTCATTGCAACAACAAATCTTCGGGACCCTCCATCGAAGCTTAGCATTGACACCCTACGATGACACAATCAGAAGCCCATTGCTTCTGTGAGAGTGTTTACAATGAATATTACTTTTTTAGTAAAGTTAAATGTAATCAACGTTGTTTTCATAAGTTTGGATTGGTTTGTTTAGAGAATTCAGCCATTTCTAATTCAGCTTTAGTCTCCCTCTCCAGACCCCACTGTAGCCAGTGCACAGCCAAAATCAGCAGCACAGGGTGACTGAGTAACAATGAGCCGGGGGTCTAAGAAGTCAAAATTGAGTCCCTCTGCTTTCCTGACTCCTCCTATTAGTATTGCCTCTGGTGAGAGAAGTTTTTTCATCTCTGCTCTGCTTTGGGTATCTAACGATATGCTTATGGCAGCAGACTGTGAACAAATCAGCATATTAATTCTGCTTTTGACACTGTCAGACATGACATTCTACTGTCCTGAATGGAGAACATGCTGGGTGTCTATGGCACTGCCCTCCAGTGGTTTAAGTCCTGTCTGACTGACAGGCAAGAGTTTGTTAGTCTTGGCAATGGCAGATCCAGCTCGGCATCAGCCACACAAGGAGTTTCTCAGAGCTCTGTCCTCTGCCCTCTGCTCTTCTGTATCTATATGCTTCCCCTTGCCCATATCATTTGGAGCTATGGACAGGGTTAGCATTTTTATTGAGATAATATTCAACTCTATTTCAATGTTAAAAGCAAAACTTCATCAGAGCTTTCTCACCTCACAACTTTCCTCAGTGAAATTAAAACCTGGATGGAGCAGAAGTCTTTAAAATTAAACTGTGCAATAAAACTGAACTCCCGCAGGTTGGCACTGAAGTGCAGCTTAGGAAAATGAGCTCCTTCTCCGTGACTCTTGACGGTGATCTCATCAGACCTTCTTCTAAGGCAGGGGTGTCAAACTCCAGGCCTGGAGGGCCGCAGTGGCTACAGGTTTTCATTCTAGCCCTTTTCCTAATCAGTGAGTAGTTTTCACTTCAATAGCCCTGTTTTAAAGGATTCAGTGCTCTAAATTGATTTGTTTCTTCATTAAATGGCAGCCAAACAGAAATGAGACGTGAAACAAGCCAACAGATGACCAGCTAAACTGGGATTTCAAACTCCAACCAATTTCACTCCAACCAGTCTCTTAATGAGAAGCCAATTCTTGCTGTTAATTAAGCCCATTATTTAATTCAGTGGCTTGTTGCTGCTCTCATTCTGCCACAGCAGACATTTCCAAATCTGTTGATTTTTCAGTTTTTTCTGTCATATGGTGGCTTGTTTGATGTCTCAGTATTGTTTGGCTACTAATTAAGGAAAAAGAAACAATTAAGGGGCCTGAGTCAAGTTAATTTAAACTAAATGCAAAAGAAGTTAATTAGCAGTAAAAATGACTCACTAATGAAGAAGATGGTTAGAATGAAAACATGCAGCCACTGCGGCCCTCGAGGACAGGAGTTCGACACCTGTGTTCTAAGGCAAGGAATCTTGGTGCCATTTCTGATTCCTCCCTTTCTTATTCCGCCCACATAAACCACATTAAGAACCTTTCTTACTTCCACCTCCATAACATATCCTGTGTTCACTCATTCTTCTCCTTTTCCAATGCTGAGAAACTTGTCCATGTTTTTATCACATCCTGCATCACCGGCATGTGCCGCTTCTAATCTTATATCACAGCTCCAATTGATTCAAAACTCTGCTGCAAATGTCCTTACATGGACCAGCAACAGCGAGCACATAACACCCATCCTGCTTTACCTTCACTGGCTCCCTGTATCTTATATGATTGAATATAAAATTCTATTATTAACCTACAAAGCTTTAAATGGCCTTGCACCAGACTACATCAGTGATATTCTCCATCACTATGCTCCTGTTTGCCCACTAAGGTCCTCTGATTCTGGCAATCTTATTGTGCCCCACACTAACCTCCACTCCGTGGGTAACAGGGCCTTTAGCTGTATAGAGCCCAGATTTTGGAATGACCTCCTGAAATTAATTAGGTCAGCTGAATCCATTCATTCTTTTAAAAAACAACTTAAAATGCATCTTTTCAGGAAGGCTTTTCACTTAACCTGACATTCTGTCCCTTCTTTCAGTTTACCTCCCTGTCCGGATGCTCTGGATAATTTGTGTGTGTGTTACATCACAGATTATGATATTTGTTCAGGCATTTCTTTTAGTATTTAATTAAGCACTTTACTCTGGTTTATTTTTTTTTCTCTCTATTCTGTTTATTGCATTGCATATCCTGTATTTATCTATTCTATGCAGAAAATATTTGCATCCATTGTTATGTATACACTGCTGTTCTTTCTGTGACTCTGTGAAGTGCACTGAGCGTGGGAAAGGTTCTATATAAATACATATATTATTGTTATTATTATTAAAGTTGATTAAATCTTACTTGAGATCCACCAAGTGCCAAAAGAAGCTTTCAGCCATTCATGGCTGCATTTGCCACAGCCAAAGACTGCAAACAGAGATTTTGAAACTTACTATAATATCATTATGAGACTTTTTGAAAATTTCCAGAACGTGCACTTTTTACTTACTTTTTTAAACTTTATGATATGCAATTTATATATTTTTATTGCAATATGCACCATACAGTTATTTGCATTTTACTTACTTTTTCATTTATTTTTTAAATTTACTTTATTCAAAAATTAGTGTTTTTCTATTTTCCATCCAAAAGTTGTGCTTAATATGCTGTTTTATTTCTATAATCTGTTTTTCACAAAATTAAAATAAAGCAGATCAGTCAATCACTTTGTAACCCGTTTAGTCATAACAGGGTTGCAGGGGTCTGCTGGAGCCAATCCAAGTTAGCAAAGGGCACAAGGCAGGAAAAACCCTGGACAGGATGCCAGTCCACCGTAGGGTGAATACACATGCACACATACACACACTCTGTCTCCAACCAATGTGAATTTCCCCTTAGGATTAATAAAGTATCTATCTATCTATCTATCTATCTATCTATCTATCTATCTATCTATCTATCTATCTATCTATCTATCTATCTATCTATCTATCTATCTATCTATCTATCTATCTATCTAATTATACACTATGGCCAATTTAGGGTCGCCAATCCACTTAGCATTTAGACTGTGGGAGGAAACCAGAGCACCCTGAGGAAACCCATGCAGACATTGGGAGAACATGCAAACTCCATGCAAGGGAGGACCCAGGATCTCTGAGCCAGCAGCATTACCACTGCACCACTGTGCTGCCCAAATAAAGTATATGTGTTTATCAAATTCTTTTTGTTGATCCTATTAATTTAGACTTTGTGATAAAATAATGTTGACGCAAGGGGGGAAGGAGAGTTGGAGGTCCCCATTGAGGTTTTTTTTTTTTTTTGCCTGTGACCCCCACAGTTCCTAGAATTACCTCTGCATCAAGTACATGGCTGGTCCCAGCTTTGTGACCAGTGCTGCTAGTAAAACCTCTAACACCCAGCGACTCAAATATTTGTTTAAGAGGGTTCAGAAAACGAATGAAATCATAGTAATTAAAAGTAAATAATGGATGTAATGGGTTCAAAGAAGCACAACTGTGCCATCCTGGCTCATACATGAAGAGGCAAGTTATGTTTGTTTTTTTTCCAATTCACATGTGCTAAAAAGAAATTCTCTTTCAGCTAGAAATGGCCTGTCTGTCTTTGTGTGTGTGTGTGTGTGTGTGTGCGTGGGCGTGTGTGTGTGTGTGTGTGTGTGTGTGTGTTCGTTCGTGCTGGCGCGGTCGCTTAGATGGTTAATGAGTTGGATACAGCAGGGCACACGCAAAACAAATGTCTTTGTTAAACAGAAGCCACTACCTTTCCCTGCAGCCCGGTCCCAAAGGAGGTATCTAGAGAGCACTAATTGAATCAAGTACACGTGCTCGCTGAATAGCATACATCCATTTTAGTTGGGAAAAGATGGCAGATAAGCCACGCGTCTTCTCTTTGTGCGTCTAATTGCTGTGTTCAGCACCATGGACAAGGGCAGCAGCTGGAAATGGGCTCAGCCTCCCCCAGTGCAGAGCAACACTTGCATTTTGCATGACTTCGCTCCCTGGGGCTGCTTTTCTAGTTTGTATTCACCAACTGTCTTTGTGGGGCTATACCGCAAAAATGTTTTAGGAGAAATAAGCTTCCAAAGGGCCGCCTTAGGGCAGCTGCAGGTCATTCTACTGGCCCTTTCGAGAACGACGGAATTTGCGTCTGGTTTGCCTCCCTGTTGCACTAAAACCAACACTGATGGCTTCGTTTTGGACTCGTCCGTTTAACATTAAATGTGATTCTAATAGGTGTACGTCAAATGTTAGGGTACGTCAGTGTTTAAAAATACGCCTGATATTATATTTTGAAATCAGTGGTTAAAAAATTACTGTTTAGAAGACAAAGCGGGCTTTCGACTGGAGCTCAGAATTGCGCTGGGATGTTGGCTGTGAAGGCGCATAGCTTAGCAGGCGCTGCTCATTAACCTGCTGACCACCGCATTCTGTTTCAGAGCACGGAGGACGGCGACCTCCGTTCACATGCATTCCGAATTGCTCATTAAGTGGCTTCGATTGCGCTTTTGCTTTCGGTCGAGCTGAAATAATTCAATATCCATCCTTCTTCCGAGGTAATGCAAGGCGCCTTTCTATTAAATCAGCAATTTCTGAGCAGACTTCCGCATTAAAAACAACAGTCTTACTCCCCGACAGGCACCAGACGTTGGATTCCTCCGGTCTTGTCTAATCTGTATAATGAGAAATAAATATTTAAAGATTCCCAATATTTACGTATAATTGCATCAGGCTTTTTTTAAGCCTGTCTCTGCTGCTCACTGCACGGTTCTCCGCTTTTGGAATGCCCAGAGCAGTTTGTCAGCCTGGCTGAGAAAGTACGAGATCTGCAGATCTGCATATTCACAAATACAAAAGTCACCGCCGGATTGGAGTCTTGTCTCCGAGAAATAGCGGAGCTTTGTATGGCAGACACTAGCGAGTCTCTTCAGCAACGCCGAAGGATTGTTTGTCTTTGATGAGCAGTTCAGAAGGACAGGTGCACCTACATCGTCTTTCTCTATTCTTTAAAATGTACACAGGAATTCGGTGGGCGCGCCATCTGGCTATATGCCAGGGAAAAATAACTGTTTGTGAAAGCCGCAAAGTGTTGATCTCTCTTTTGTCTGCAACATTTACATTTCGAGTACGCCAAAGGAACTCAGAGGCTTTGTAGTCATTTCAGTGACAGCGGAATGTGAGGGTTGCGGGGATGGGGGGGTGTTTATGTTTTTGAAAACGCAAAAGTTCCTTTGTGTGGGCGTTCTCTTGGAATCGGGGCAATTTGTAGACATGACACTTGACAAAAATTAATTCACGTCCTGGCAGCATGGAGAAGAGCATTGCAAATCAGAAAGGTGCTAGGTGTAGGGTGTACTTGAATGTCATAATTTGATGTTTGTGTCCGTTTTGAAGTTCCACTACACCATGGGCGTCTGTAGAAAATTAGAGGTTGGGGCAAACTTTTCTGTGAACCACAAAATTAATGAATATTCATAGAGATCAATATAACGTATAAGAAAGAGTGGTAAAACATATATTTGGTTGATATTAAACAGCGATATTAGAAATTACCCCTAAATGACATTTAATTGTTTCAATTAATGATATTATAATCCAATAAACAAGTCTAAAATTGTGAGGTTCAATAGAGAAGAGTATAATATGCATGGCTGGATCTACCATCAGGGTGACCTGGGTGTGCATATTGAAGAGAAAAGAAAAGGCTAATAACAGGAAAAGTGCATGTTGTCATTTACAGTACAGGCCCCCACAGCAATCCACCCGTGCACTTCACTCGTCGCCGGACCTTCATGTTTGGAGCCCTGAAGCTTGAACTGTTATGGGGGCCCGTTTGCAACCACCACCAATGAGGTCTGGGTAACCACTGTTACCTTCATTAAAGGGGCGGTTCTATGACAGATCATCACTTTTTTTTTTTTATTTAACTACTAGATTTTGATTAAAATTGCTGTAGTGAGCTGCAATATACTCTTAACTAGTCACAGTACCCATCGAAAACAGGCAATTGAACAAATTAAAAACATTTGCTATCTCTTTGCCTGCATGCACTTTCAGAGCCTTTCCTCTGTATCCTTGTGTGTCTGAACGTCTCTTCATTGATGCTCCCTTTCTCGTGTTCTGGTAAAGCCTGTTTCTCAGACTGTCATTAATTTCGCTTTCTTGCTTCCTGTCCTGTTTTATACTTTCCATCTTCAAAGGTGATTATCTTGTGTGTTTTTACTCCTTCTCGCGTCTCACACTCACACTTCCTCTTTTGTTGTGTCACCAAAGCCAGACTGACCAATCAGATTGCTCTGAGGGACTGGACACACAGATCGTAGTTTTTTTTTTATTATATAGTAAATATTATTTGTTAAACATTTGTTCTCATACAGTAAACATCCAAAAGTTTTAAGCAAAGTTGATTATCAAGTCTGCAGGCCCCTCTGGGATTAGTGGCCCTGAAACTTAAACCTTATTAGTTTAAATTCAGTGATCAAGTAGATCCACCCTTGATCCTCATGATTTTAAACCTGTGCAATCAGACACAAATAAAAAGCATTTATAAAGGAAAATGGTGAATAATAATAAAAATAAATAATAATAATAATAAATGATAATAATTGCGGTGGGTTGGTGCCCTGCCTGGGGTTTGTTTCCTGCCTTATGCCCTGTGTTGGCTGGGATTGGCTCTGGCAGACCACCATGACCCTAGTTAGGATATAGTGGGCTGGATAATGGATGGATGGATAATAATAATAATAATATCATTATTATTATTATTTATATAGCATTTTTCTCACTACTCAAAGTGCTTCAGTGAGTGAGGAGCCACCTCAACCACTAACAATGTGTAGCGTCCACCTGGATGATGTGACGGCAGCCATTTTTGCACAACTACACTCACCACAGGTTAACTGTTAGGTATTGAAGAGGTGAGAGAAATAGCCAATTAGAGACAGGGATTATTAGGAGACCAGAATTACCAGACCATGGTGGGGAATTTAGCTTGGACATTGAGATTTAATGTGTTACCAAACCACAAAACATAAAATGTTTGGTCATTCAGAACAAGGGCGCAGTGGTGCAGTGAAAATAAAAATAAAAAAGGTTTTGTGGGGAGGGGGCACCTGTACCCCTCCCTATGACCCCTGTGGACACCCCTGCCAATGAGGGCTCATATGTTTCTCAGAGTCTTCAAGTGTTTGGTTGAACGATGACTCAGAAGTACCAGGAGTGAGGGAGTGTGCAGGGTGTGTGGTTCACAGAGTCAGTTAGTCAACTGCATGGCCATCTGCCCACGGCTGGATGAAAATGAAATGAAATCAAATTTGGTTTGTCACATAGAATTTATACATGGAGTACAATATGCAGTGAAATACTTAGTTGCTCAACTCCAATTACTGTGTCTTGAGACAAATATAAAGAGAGCATAACAATACATAACTTTTTAAATTCCAACATTAATAATAGAGAAAAGCCAAGCAAAATGACACCTTATATTGGCTAACTAAAAAGATTACAATATGCAAGCTTTCGAGGCAACACAGGCCTCTACTTCAGGCAAGATCTTGCCTGAAGAAGAGGCCTGTGTTGCCTCGAAAGCTTGCATATTGTAATCTTTTTAGTTAGCCAATATAAGGTGTCATTTTGCTTGGCTTTTCTCTACATTCATAATGGCTAACATGGTACAACACCCTAACCTTAATAATAGAATTAAAAATATGTAATAAGTGTTAATAACTATTGTAATAACAATAATAATAACTAAACTGATGACTTAAATTCTTTAATCTGAGAGGGTTAAAAATAGGGCATCATGTCTTTCAGACACTTTCCTTATTCAAGATGCAGATGAACTGTGGAGAGAAGCCCCCCTCAGTCTCCCTGAGCTGGACTTTAGGCAGCATTACCTGACTTGAGTGTTTATCTGACCGTAACAGAGAAGCGAGGCGGTTGTTGGGATGGCTGGATGTCACAGATAATTTTCCTTCTCTAAAGCAGTTCTCCCTATAAGTTAACCATTTATGGTCCCAAAAATGAAAATTTTGGAAAGAACCTTTTTTTTAATTATTTGTTTAGATCCATATACATTCTATGTAACCGCTGTGATCAGAACTGACTGGTGAGTTTATGAATTTACTTTGCTGCACATGGTAACAAGCTATGTTCAGATTATCCTGAGCTGCCTGGATTCTATAGCTTACACTTTAAAGACTTCTGTTTTGTCTACAAATTAGGAAGCCCAAAGAACCCTTCTCAGAATGAACCACACTATCCAGTAAAGTGCCATTTTAGAACGGTTATTTTTAAGTGTGCCCGGAGCAGCTAGGCTAGGCTGCAGGACCACCAGCTTAAATGACTAAAATGACTAAGTGAAATTAAAAAAAGCTTTTTGTATTCTTCTAACACACACTCTCATTTAGTGTACTGACATTTACTCTGAAAACAGCTGATGACACAAAACTGCCCTCCATTAAAGTCAAGTCTGACACAAGAGGTGCCCAGGGGCTGTAAAAACACATGTAGTGAACTCGGAATGAGGTGTGCAAAACTAACAGACACACGTTTGTCCCTGAGAGGTCCTATTTAAAAACAGATTTGAGAGTGACATGAAGCACATTACATTCACATTCTAAACACGCAATTCAAGGCCACGGCCTACACTCTTAAACATATTCATGACTCTTTACTGGGTTGTGTGGTTCCTTATAAGTCCATTGTGTGACAAAGAGCCATTTCATTCTGGTAAGTGTTCTCTGCATATGACTACGGGCTTTGAAAAGGTTAATGTGGGCAAAGCTGAGAACTTTAGGCAGGATATGCAACAAGAATCCTTCTAAACTCAGGAAGCCATCGGCTTTTCACCCATCTGTTACCATCTATTCATGTTTTTTTCATTGAATATGTTATGAATCTAAATAAATGAAGACTCTTGGTACTTTCATGTGAGAGGACTTTGGAGACAAAAAATGGTTCCCCAATGGAATTGCACTGATGACCCGTTCTGGTGCCGTTATTTTTTAGAGGGTGATTTGGTATATGTTACTGATATTCGGGTCAAATTGGGATAAATACCACTGTGTTTACACATACTTCAATATGGATTTTTTAATTGAAAATTTAAAAGCCGTCACGAGGTAGTTTTATTGTACAGAAGATCACCTGTAATGCTCCATGCTCATTCTCTACGATCCTGCATAACTGGCCTTTATAGAGTGTTATATTCATAAATCAATCGGTGTTAAAAATCTGCAATCTGTTCAGTTAACGTCTGTCTGTGCTTTATAGCAAAACATACAAGTGGCAATCCCCGAACTGCATGTTTTCAGTCATTTTTGTAAGAATTGTCTGTTTTTCATTTAAAAATAGTAATGCTGTTGATTTCACACCCTATTTAAAGTTAGACATCATTCAATCTCAGTTTATTCTTACGAGCTGGTATTTTGTTCAGGGTGTGTAACACCCGATTTCCGCTGTACATGCTGCGCACACATTTTGAAGCAGTTATGGAACATCAGTGCAGTTTTACCGAAGTGCGATGGAAACATCCAGAACGGTGTCAACTGAACGCCTGTCACTTCTGTACCTTCTTCGAATACACTGTCGGGGATCGCCCCAGCGTACACTCTTAGACATAACGGCTCTGTAACGGCACTTCACTGGCTTGTGTGGTTCTTCGTGGAGCCCCTGCTTGACCAAGGGCCACTTCATTCTGGCAAGGGTTATTTGCATATGAAATTGGTTTTGCGGGTTTGCAAAGAATTCCGAATGATACAAGAAAAACTCTTTACCGGAGATACTAACAGATCAAGAAAGCCTGAACTTAGCTCTAGCAAGAGTCATACAATCGTGAGCCCACTGCTGTTATCGTCTATTTATGGCTGAACCTATTACGGATCTAAATAAAATTAAAGGTTCTTTATGGGAGCGGATGGTTCTTTTTAGCAACCAAAACGGTTCTCCAATGGCATCGCTCTGAAGAACCACTGTGGCGCCTTTCTTTCTAACAATATACCTTACCTGTAGTAGACGTAAACAGGAATAGTAAAGTATACCCGCTTCTGGAAAGTTTCAAAGGTTTCCTAGCGGAGATTTAATGAGCGCCAATAACAAAGCTCGTGTGCATTAGCGATCGGCAATTCGACCTGCAAGTTACTAAAGGCTGGAGTGTTGTGGATCAGTTCCTTTTTGCGAACATTTTTTTTCTCTATATTAAACTCAAGAATAACGGTTTTCACGGGTATGTTGTATTTTTAAAACAGTTAATGTTCGGCTTAAATTGGTTTAAAGTTTCTCTCTGTATTTACAAACTATAATAACAAATGAAACGTGTGTGACGCTTACCTGAAATGCGCCGATGACGAGCGCGTAAAGCCACTGGGCATTTTACTGTTTTTGTACAATATCTATCTATCTATCTATCTATCTATCTATCTATCTATCTATCTATCTATCTATCTATCTATCTATCTATCTAGCAATTAAATGTATTATTTGTCCTGTGAGTCTGTATCCTTATTTTGTACAGTATGTCTCTGCTGCCGTATGTATCTGAATGTGCCCTTGGGATTAATAAAGTTTATCTAATCCAATCTAATAGAATCAATGCGATACCCGCTGACTCTTTTGTTTGGGACTGATACGACACAAAGAGGATATTTAAAGCAAGCTTTTATTTTTAATGGCTGGCAAATGAAAAAAAAATATATTTGTGTATGTTTATATGAAAAGGTTTACAGTATCGTAGCAAGTATTGTATAAATAGATAAAATATGGAAGTTCTCTGTTATTAGTATTTGCGTAACACGTTTAATGAAAGATATTTTCTGAAGAGGTCTGTTTTATGTAATTTTTCAAACATGCCAAATTATGTTAAATATTATTATGCATTACAATGAAAGAAAAATCTAAATAATAAGAAATACAAATAAGTAGTAACTGACACCCTGTGAGACCTTATGAAAATCTATAGCTATATCGTAATTAAATATGCATGCAGATACAGTGACCTTCAGGTCCCTAAACAGCCAAAGTGGTAAATAATGAGAAGCAATTATTTTATTCCTCTCTATCATCCAAATGAGCTGCACAGATTGAATACTCTACTCTTATTATCAAAATGTCTTCTGTTCTTGTTGTTGGTTATTCAGTGCTGTCGTGTTCCTCTCAGGAAGTGAAAAGAAAAGGATTAGGTTTCACTCCTGCTTGGACATCTTTGCTTTCTATGAATCCCAGTGGTGTGAAGTTAGAATGTGTTCAATGAAACACTAGAGGGATTAAGAATTAAAAAGAACCGCAATGTCAAGGGGGAGCCTGGAAGGCCAGCAGTTTTGAATTATACATACTTATTGAATAGCTTTATGTGCTCTGGTTATAGAAGTCTCTCTGCCATAAATAAAAGATCATTTGCAGCAGAAAGATTGACTTTAAAAAATGCTTGGATAATGCTTACCTTTTTGATGTTTTTCAGATATTTTAATAACATATTTGACATGTAAAAAATGTGGGAAATCTCTTTATTAAGGAATTGGGACAGGTGGAAAAGAAAGAAAGAAAGAAAGAAAGAAAGAAAGAAAGAAAGAAAGAAAGAAAGAAAGAAAGAAAGAAAGAAAGAAAGAAAGAAAGAAAGAAAGAAAGGATACTTAGCTTTGGTGCCTTGATAATCATAAGCAAATCGCCCATATCTAAAACAGCACATTTGTGTAGTTTTCCGTTGAACCATAACATCACAAACAGCCATATCATTCTCTGAAGGTTTCTTTACATATGAAATTGGTTCTTTGTGCTTTGAAAAGCACAGTACGGAAATTGTTAATGTATATTAGGCTACCTGGAAGGATACTACTAACAGATTAAGAAAACCTGAACTTAGCCTGTATGCAAACTCCTTGTAAAACCAGGAATCCAATGGCATTTACAAATCTGCGATCCGTTCATGGTTGTTTATGGAGCCTGTTACTGATCTAAATTAAAAAAAGGATTTTTCTGGAAACTTCATGTGGATGGATCTTTAGGAAACCAAGAAGGGTTCCCCTATGGAACTGCTCTGAACAATCCCTCTGACACCTTTATGTTTAAGAGCTTATGGAGGGACTGATTTGATATACAGCCTTACATACAGCTCTCCTTACTCCATCTTTGCCTACTTTAATAAGTGTTCATGTTATTTGATTATTAGCTGGTTATGGTGGACCATGTAACATCCATCCATTATCCAACCCGCTGAATCTGAACACAGGGTCACGGGGGTCTGCTGGAGCCAATCCCAGCCAACACAGGGCACAAGGCAGGAACCAATCCTGGGCAGGGTGCCAACCCACCGCAGGACACACACAAACACACCAAGCACACACTAGGGCCAATTTAGAATCGCCAATCCACCTAACCTGCATGTCTTTGGACTGTGGGAGGAAACCGGAGCGCCCGGAGGAAACCCACGCAGACACGGGGAGAACATGCAAACTCCACGCAGGGAGGACCCGGGAAGCAAACCCAGGTCCCCAGGTCTCCCAACTGCGAGGCAGCAGCGCTACCCACTGCGCCACCGTGCCACCCCCCCATGTAACATTATAATTTAATAAAAAAATAAATAAAAGTAATGTATATTGCAATATTCATTTTAATAAAACAAAACATAAGCTGTTAGTCGAGTCTCAGAATCATATATGAAAACACTCAGGCCACTTCTGAAAGTAGGAATGAACTGAGTTTGGATGACTTCACAACTATAATACTTCAGACTTATAAAATGTACTTTCAGTAATTTCAGGAGAGTATGCTCTCATTTTCAGTGAGGAGAAAAAGCAGAAAGACCAATAAAACAAAATCTATGTCCCCATATCTTGGCATTTTGGTGCCAGAGAGGTCCTTCAGAGCAGTGCCTTAAGAGAAACACGTTTGCTCCCAAAAGACCCATTCATGTGTAGGTTTCAGAAAGAACCTTTGCTTATTTAGATGTGTAACAGGCTCCATACAGTAAATAACCAATGAACAGATGGTGACAGATCTGGGAAATACCAATGGGGCATGAATTTAAAAGGGCTCTTGCAGCTTACAATACCACCGGTTCAGTTTAGGTTTTCGTAATCTGTTTTCTTCTAGGTGACCTTTTACTGCATACATTAGACTTCAGTTTATTTCTACGTATTAGGAAGTTTTTCAAAGCACAAAGAGTCGACTTCATATGCAAAGAACTCTTCCCAAAATGAAATGGAGTGAAAGATCAATAAAGTGCCATATTACTTTTAAGAGTATACTACTTTTTGCCTTTGCAATATCCGTTCTTTAGAGTTTAGTGATGCAATTTACAAGGTGAAGCAGATACTGTTCTTAATTTAAGGCTGATGGGGGATCTTTCTTTCTTTCTTTTTTTTTTGGTGACTCGTCTTCTTGTGTCTCCTCAGCGGCCAGATTCTCTCCTCGCCTCTTCAAACCCGAGCCTGTTGCCGACTCTGGACTCCAAGCCCCTGAGTGACCGCGGCGATTCCCCGGAGCCCATCTTGCCACAGTCCCGACTGGACAGCGATGACAGCCCACCGATCCCATTCCTTGGTGATTCTTCTCCATTACCGCGGACGTCCCGGATTCAGTCCTTGGTGAGTCCGAATCTCATTTCAACCTAAGCATCTTTTGCACTTCGAGGTGGTTAAGGTCTCCAAAGATCTAGCTGAGCCTGCTGCTGAGAAATAACGTCCTCTTCTATCCGCGCCTGCGTAGGTCGATGTGAATTTTAAGCACAGAGAATGTTAACCTTGAACCCTGCAGGATAAAGACGGGTCAGTAACGTGGCATCCCTTTTAAACCCCGAAATAGAAGAGAATCAAAACGACTAGAATGACGTGAGCAGTGATCTGCAGCAAGTGGGTCAATGGCACCAAACAAGCTGAAGTAATGGCTCAGTGCGCCTCATTACCAGCACTGCAGACTGCTCTGCCTCGGTCGTTGTCGTCGTTTCACGGTAGACATTTTATTGCACAATTCTTCACAAAACACGTGCATTAAGGCATTTTAATTGCCCCGTCTTGTTCTGCTGACAGCACACTGAGAAACTTTGGCGCAGTGCTCCTGAGTGACGGCTTATCAGAAAAGCTTTTAAAGCAGAGGGCCTTCGACGGCTGTGGAGTGCGACTTCATTCACTGTTAATGCGTTTCTAATCTCGAGCTCCTTCCACGGACAGATACTGGCAAATCGCTTTCCAATCTGCATGAGAATTGACTGAGAGAGAAGAACGTGCACGTGTTTCTGCAAACTCCGGCGATCGGGCGAACTGGAAACAAATTCTGGCTATACTTCCAGCTGGATGATGCGCCATGTCACAAGGTCATCGAAAGCTGTTTTCGTGAACATGACAATGGCTTCAGTATACATCGGCGGCCTTCCCCGTCACCGGATCAGATTTAAATAGAACACCTTCGGGATGTGGTAGGATAGGAGATTCTCAGCTGGAATGTGCTGGTGACAGATCGCCAGAAATGATGTGATTCAGTGGCGTCAACATGGAACAGATCTCAAAGGAATGTTTCCAACATCTTGTATAATCCATGCTATGAAGAACTGAGACTGTTTTGAATGCAAAAGGAGGCCCTACCCAGTATTAGTGTAGTCAACCTTAGACTTTTTCCAGTGTCTGTTTGCAGCAAGAATCCTTTAAAAATCCTGATTTCAGTGGTATTTCACAAATCTCTTACCACATCTATTCATGACTTTTATAGCAGTGTTTCCCAACCTCGGTCCTGGGGTCCCACTGTAGCTGCAGGTTTTTGTTCCAACCAGATTCACAATCTATGACAACTCCTGATAACACTGATCTCGTTTTATTAGTTGGTATTAGTTTTCCTTTATTCTACAAAAAGAAAAGCACAGCAGCATGATTTTTACATTTATAAGACATTTAGAAATATTTCTACATTTGCTATAGATTTAAATGCTTAACTCACTTTTGTTGATTTCGTTATATTTTGCTCTTTGTGCAGTTTTCCCTTCATTGTATCTTATTAATGACAATTAAAAATGAGTAGAGCAGACATGCTGGCAAACAACACCGAATAATCAAAGGCTGCAACTACTTTAGCATCAGACCAGCTAATTAGT
This sequence comes from Erpetoichthys calabaricus, assembly GCF_900747795.2. Classification (NCBI taxonomy): domain Eukaryota; kingdom Metazoa; phylum Chordata; class Cladistia; order Polypteriformes; family Polypteridae; genus Erpetoichthys; species Erpetoichthys calabaricus. The sequence goes on from NC_041410.2 coordinate 29,987,841, forward strand.
AAATAATGGATTAATTAAACAATTAGAACACCTGGGAAAGTAGAATGAAAATACATCCATCCATCCATCCTAATCCAAACCGCTATATCCTAACTACAGGGTCACGAGGGTCTGCTGGAGCCGATCCCAGCCAACACAGGGCGCAAAGCAGGAAACAAACCCCGGGCAGGGCGCCAGCTCACCGTAGAAAATGAAAATCAAGATGAAAATATTGTTAAAAAGAAAAAAAATACATTATTCTCATATAACTGCTTGGTACATTTTAATATATATATACTGTATATATATATATATATATATATATATATATATATATATATATATTCACGGCATTCGAAGTCTGTGTCACAATCTGATTGTATGGGTGGTTACCTAACAGGTAACGCTTGTGGTTGGCCAGCAATCTGCTAACATCCGCCCTCAGTTTGTGAAGAGCAGATCATAGAATGGTTGGAATAGTTTACTGTCAAATAAATGCAAAGAGTACACGACACGTGTTTCGCCCTCATTCTGGGCTCATCAGGTGTACACACTCCAGTGCACTCCCTCCCGGGAATCGAACCTCGGACGTCAGCGTCGATGCCCCTAACGTTGCGCCACGGCGTGTGGTTCGTTTATTTGACAGCATGAGGGCGAAACACGTGTCGTGTACTCTTTGCATTTATTTGACAGTAAACAATTCCAACCATATATATATATATATATATATATATATATATATATATATATATATATATATATATATATATATATATATATATATATTACCACACTTAGTTTTCTAATTTCTATATTGTTCCCAAAACACAGAACTTGGGAAATAACACATCACTTAATTGGCCCAGGAGCTCAAAAACTGAAGCTGGTTGGCACAAAAACCTGTAGCCACAGTGTGCCTCCAGGGCCGAGGTTGGGAAACACTGTTTTATAGAACTTGTTTCAAATCTAACTAAATAAAAGTTCTTTCTGGAACTCATGTGGACAATTCTTTTGGGAACTAAAATGGTTCCCAATGGCATCACTCTGACCTACTCTGTATTACCTTTATTTGTAAGAGTGGGTGTGTTTCTTATCTGAGGGTTTTGTTTTATGGTGGCTTATCAGTTGGGTTTGTAGCCTCAAGGACATGAGTTCAGTTTAATGTCTGATAACTCTCAGTGAAGAGTTTATACATATTCAAAATTGCCCAAAAATCACATCAGAAAAATGAGATGCCAAGGAGACTAACTTGGCAAGGTTTTGCCTCAGCAGCTTCAGATGCAATGAGCCCGAACCAAATGACTGCATGGGTTCTTCACGTCAAGAATGAATGTAAATATATCATTACAGTAATAAATCAAAATCTGCAACATTTTCTTTATGTTCATCCATGTTGGAATGTACAATATTATAATGTAAGATATATTTATACATATTTTTTTTTTGAGGACTTGGGCACACATGTTGTACAGACCTCACCCACATTCTCTGCTAAACATATTTAAACAACAGTGGGCTCAAGACAACCCCAGATGTAGTGCAGGGCACCATCACAGGTCCCTCACAGAGTTGCAGGTAAACCTATGAGAAGAAAACAAGACCTTAATTTTTAAAGTATTTGTAGTAATCTAAAAAGAGTGGAGAGTGTTTATACACCGTTATATAGTTTGGTTTATTTTCAGCATAATTTTAGACGCCTTTAACCTTAGATTGAATTAAGCAAGTTAAATAAGTGCTTACCGCAATAGTTCAGTTTGGTTTTTATTACACCGCATTTTCCAGCCTGACCACCGTAAGGTAGTTCGTAGGGTAAACGGTATTGTAAAGAAATAATACAATGACGTGTGCGTGTGCAACACTGTAGATATGAACAATCGGCAAAAGAAAAAAACATATTTGAACAACGTAGAATCAGTAGCTGTTGATGATGTTTGAATTTAAGAAAGAAAGAAAGAAAGAAAGAAAGAAAGAAAGAAAGAAAGAAAGAAAGAAAGAAAGAAAGAAAGAAAGAAAGCGTCTTGTGTTCAATATGTAATAAGCTTGAACAGAGTGCCACCTAGTGGGGATATGTCAGTCATTTCTTACTCTGACTCTCAGAAGGCTCGATCTGTTCGTTTTCTGAAGCCATTGTTTCCAGTGCAGTGGTCGCTGCGGCACCTGTTACAAGGCACCAATCAATCCAGGACGGTTCACCAGTTCACTGGAGTCCATACTCACTTATACTCAAATATAGTATGCTATAAAGCCTCCTGTCTATAGCGAGTGGCTTTGCCAGCAGCCATACCACCTGCACTTCAGAGCAGGTTATACTTCTGAAGTAAAGCATATTTGGACCTGGACAGTACTTGGATGGGAATCAATCTTGAAAAATGTTTGGATTGCTTCTGGAGGAGGTGTTGGTGAGGCCATCAGAGAGCAATTACCCTGTGGTCTCTGTGTGGATTCTGATGCCCAAGTGCAGTGACAGGGACACCAATCTGTAAAACCTGGCACCATCTTAATTGAATGAGATGTAAAACTGAGATCCTGACAATCTGATGTCTAAATTACCCACCACAACCTTGTTATTGTGGCCCCCTAATCATCTTCTGCCCCTTATAGATACCTCTCTCACCACTTAAGCACCTAATAGCTAATGTACGCTGAACATACCTGTCCAAAAATGACTGCAATTGCATTATGCAGGTAGATGGAAACATTGGTGGTGGCTGAAGTGGCACCTGTACTGTCTATGTGAAGCACTTTGAGTTAGTTAGAAAAACACTAAACACAGGAGTTGAGCCAGTTTACTCAAAAAATTTGTTATCTATCTATCTATCTATCTATCTATCTATCTATCTATCTATCTATCTATCTATCTATCTATCTATCTATCTATCTATCACTGGTGTCTTCATACATACTTGTAGGATCACTTCACACAGGCATGTGTACAAAGTGTCTGGGCTGGGAATAGAATCCAGCTGCTACAGAACGTGAAACATCAGCAGTGTCCAACGAGCCTTGGTGGTTAAAACGTCTAAACGGTTTGTAGACGATTAGTTTAAATTTAATGTGTAGAAATAATTAGATACGAACAGATCTAATTAATTCACTCATTACGTGTATCATTAGATATTTTAAATCATTTTTTTTTCTTTTACTGCCTCATCATTTCTCATAACACAGGATACACTTCTGGGCAGCTGGCTCACTCCAGTGCCTTTGTAATATGTGGATGTTAACTCTTCCTATCCCTTATGCTGATATAGTTATGAGCAACTGTCCGTAAAATATAACATATTATAATTTAATAATAAGATATTAGTCAATCAATTTATTTACATACTGTATTTAAATCAGTGTCATTTCAATCAGCAATCAGTTTTCCCATGGGGCAGTGCCAGATGGCATTTGATACAAGGCAGTTACCAATTCCAGGCAAGGTTAATTTCTTTTTTTGAACATATGAAATAAGTGATTAACTGAAGAATGCACCGTTGTAAAAACATAATTATAATAATTAGAAACCAGAATAAATCTGTGTTCTGTTCAGCAGATTGTCATTTAAGCAAGGAAGTAGCAATATTAGAAATAAGAAAGCTGGGATGACTTAAAAGCAGCTTGGCATTCAATGCATTTATGGCTTGTTTGTGTCTGCAAAGAGACAAAGTCAGGTCACGGATGTGCTAAAACCTCTCAGACCTGTTTTGCCCCACCTCTTAGACACCCCCAAGCCCCCATGCTCATACTGTGCCCTGCCCCATAGCCTTGTTATTTCCAGAGTCTTCATCTCTATAGCTATCCCCCTTAGGGTTATGGTTCCTCCTTAACTGCCCTCTTTACTCTCTGTCTTGATCATTACTACATCCAGAGCCGCTGTTGTAGAACTGGTGTCATTCAAGTCTCCAGCTCTGGTCCTGGATCACTAATGTGGCTGCAGGTTTTCATTTTAACCCTTTGATTAATTGATGACCAGTTTTGACTGCTAATTAACTTCTTTTCTCTTCATTTTAATTGACTAGTTGTTTAAGTCCCAGTCCTTTGAATTGCATCATTTTTTCCTTAAATGGCACCCAAACAGAAATGAGGTGTAAAATGAGCCAACAGATGGCCAGCTAAGTCAGGGCCTCAAACTCCAATCAATTTCATTCCAGCCAGTTTCTTAATTAGAAATCTTTAGATGCTTTTTGTTAAATAAACCCGTTATTTCATTCCATGGCTTGTTGGTGGTCTCATTCTGCCACAGCAGACATTTCCAAAACTGTTGATTTTCCTTTTAATAAGAACACCATGAAAATGTTTTGTGGACCTGAGCAGATCAACATCACTGAGAACTTCACCTTTCTTTATTTTCAGATATTGTATGATGGACACTGGTTACTGGTCATCTGTTGTCTCGTTTGTATCTCAGTTCTGTTTGGCTGCTAGCTAAGGAAAGAAGAAACAATTAAAGGGTCTGAGTTTTAAATAGAATGTCAACTAAAATTAAGGCAAATGAGTTAATTGGCATCAAAAACAGGTGGATAATTAAGAAAAGGGTTAGAATAAAACCTACAGCCACAGTAATACTCAAGTGCTGATGTTAAAAACCCCTGACCTACACAGTGTGTCTCCACTGACTCACAGGCAGAAGACATACATACTACAGTCTTCCCTGCAGGGCTTTTTTGTGGAGTTCCCTTAGGGACCATGGCAAGCATCTCAAGATGAAGCCTCAAGTCACATTTGGGGTGAAAGGTCATCACGTCACACGTTGTTTAATGCCCTGTCTGTAAGTGGAATATTCAGTGAGCCTGTTGACTTCCTGCTTGTAGCGCCCACCTCTGTGTCATTTAGTGCAGGTGTCACATAATTCTAGGGACTGTGGGGGCCCCTGGCAAAAAAAAATGAACTCTGTGGGGCACTCCAGTCCGCCCCCCCCCCCCCCCACACACACACACACCGATACTCAACATGGTAATATTAAATATTTTAGTGCAATGTGTAAATTAATAATATCAACAAGGAAGATTTAATAAACACAATTCCTTTATTTTAACTTTGTTATAAACAGATTAAATAAAACACTGCAATAAACATAACATTTGTACTGAAAATAGAAAAAACAATAATAGAATAAAGTACATTTTAAAAAATCTAAATAGATGAAAAAGTAAATGAATGAATAAATGTAAGGTGCACATGGTAATAAAAATAACTACAAATTGCACTTTCTAATATTTATGAAAATTAATAAATAAATAAAAACAGCACATAACAGAATTAAAATAAAATGTCTTGTAAAGGTATCTGATGGCTTTGGCTAGGCTAAATGCAGCCGCTATGTCCGTGAGGTCCAAAGAGCTCGGGCTGAAAGCTTCTCCTGGCATCTGGGATGGATCTGCTATGAAACTAATGAAGCTTAAGTTCCAGGGCCCCTAATCCCAGAGTGGACCCAGAAGTGACTTTAATTGGAAAACTATAAGACACAGGCAATTTGAATCAAAATCTGAGATGCTGTGGTTAAGTAAAAGAAAATAAGATTGTGGTAAACTATTTGGAACAGCACCATTGAAGAAGATAACAGTGTTTATCCAGACCTTGCTGCTGGTTGCGAAGAGGCCCCCATAACAGTTCAAGCTTGAGGGCCCCAAAAATGTAGGTCCTCCACTGCCCGGCATGTGATAGATCTCAAGTAAGATTAATCAACTTTCAAGTTTGAAACTTTTTTCACCAGAGTCATCAGTGATAGGAACAGTCAGAATTGCTGAGGGACTACATTTTGACTTCTTAGACCCCCGGCTCAATGTTACCCACTCATATTGTAGATTGGTGCTCCTGATTTTGGCCGAATACAATGGGGTCTGGAGAGACTGAAGCCAAATCAGAAATAACTGAATAGTCAATCCATTTTTTGCTTCCAGACATGTAAATGCTTTTTGTGATTTTTTGAAACCATCACTGATTACAATTAATGTTACTAATAAAGTAATGTTCATCACAATCACTGACACTCTTGCGATGGAGATTGGGGCCCATCTAAGGGGGGTTTCCGACTGCGTCATTGTAGTGTGTCAATGCTGTGCTTAGAGTGGAATTCCTGTACATTTGTCATTGAAAATGAGCACCTGTGTAAACGGACACCCAAGGGGGCCAACCCCCAGCCATACACATGGAGACTTGCCTGTCTTGTCACTGCAACTTTGCTATTGCGGCCATGCTGAAAATCACCTAAATGGTACATCCGATAACTAACAAGAATCTAGAGAATTAGTTGCTAAAGTCTATTACATAACTCTTAAGATGCCATTATATGTTGCCTTTACAATCAAGCCCCCAACCAACTGAGTTTCAGATTCAAGACATTTTCAGCAATAAAAATGAGGTCAAGTAGCAGCAGTAGTCAGGACATCTATTTCGAAAAGGAGTAACTGAATTACTGGAGTCATTTGAAAAGAGTAACTGGATTAAAAAATATCTTGCCTGCTGCCTAATGTTTGTCTGAGTGATGCTTTGTAATTAAGGTAGGATTAAATCAGGAGAAAACTTCCGCCTCTGAAAATAAGATGCAATAACAATGGCAAATGCCATGCAAAAGAACTCTCTGAGGTTACCAAATGGAGAAGAGTATTATCAGAAAAGTTCAAAAGACTCCTTCAAGATGGCAGCAAAGGTTTCCTACACAAGACACTACAGTGAGGCAGCATCACAAAAGCTACCAAGGTGGCCTTCCCTTTAAGGACTGATCAGGGCTCGAGGATATCTTAGGGACCACCAGAGGGCCCTGTAGCCTGTTGGCTCTGAGATTTTATAGACCTGTCACTAACTGTGAAAGTACTTCTGGGGTCTGAAATGGAAGATACTCAAGGATGGGATTTAAACAGAATGCTTCTTGGCTGAGTTGTGTCAGTAAGGAACACACTGGCAGTGAAGAAGAGTTGCTATATGATGGAGAGAGACAGTGAGACCAGTGAGGGAGAACATTTGTGGTGTTTTGGAAGTGGGAAAGTATGGCAGTTGCCCCTCCTAGCAGGCAACAGCAGAGGACTTCATAGTGACACCCTCTTGAGATGCAGGTTCTTGTTAGTCTTTGTTTTCTGGGGATGGTTCATACTCTTCATTTGCTTATCTTTCCTCTATTTTTTATTTCAATGAAAGCGTTACTTTTATACCCTTTATTTTCATTGGTATGCTTATCTGGGGTGGTTACTCATTGGAGATGTGTGTAAAGTCACCCGTGTGTCTTTCTGTCTAAGTGCTAACATGACAGTATGAATATTTGTTTATATGTCTATCTGTGTATCTGCATGTGCGTTAATGCTGCATGTCTTTATCAGTATGTGTGCACTGCGTAGGGCTGTGTGTCGTGTATCTGCTTGTATGTCTATCGGTATATCTACGGTTTACCAAAGAGTCTTCATGTATCAATGCCTTCATGTATGTCGGTGTGTCTTTTTGGCTCAATGCCTGTATATCTGACCGCCAACCTGTCAGTGTGCTCAAACTTCTGGAAACCTGTCTTTCTCTGTATGTCCGAACATCTTTTATTATCATTACACTATTACTAACAGAATCAGGGAATTGCTGTTTAAAATATTGCACAGATATTGCCCGGTTAAGAAAACGCTATGTAATTTCCTTGATGTAAGTAAGGCTTATATGTTTTGTAAAGGGCTACAGAGTTTATTGAACGTTTATTTTTTCATGGTGTATTTGTCAGCTCTTTTTAGTTTGATCATTTGTTAGATCTTTGGTTAGATCTTTTCCTAGACTTAAAGAAAAGAATTGATAGGGATTGGCACCTGAAAGTTGTTACATACGTACTGTTATGTTTTGGTAATACCCCATTTAGCTCAGATGAACACTATATAATTAATTTAGTTTTTAATTTTAATTTTAGTGCTTCTTTGTACATCACTTCATCAGAACCTCTGTTGCTTTAAATGTGCTTTTCTAAATAAATAATCTAATCTAATCTAATCTTTTAGTCAGGTAGGTCAGTTGCTCTGTGTTTCCACATCTTATATAGATATATATATAAGATATCAGCAAGAGTGAAAGGGAAGGTCTACAGGACAGTAGTGAGACCAGCTACATTATATGGGTTGGAGACGGTGGCATTGACCAGAAAGCAGGAGACAGAGCTGGAGGTGGCAGAGTTAAAGATGCTAAGATTTGCACTGGGTGTGACAAGGATGGATAGGATTAGGAATGAGGACATTAGAGGGTCAGCTCAAGTTGGACGGTTGGGAAACAAAGTCAGAGAAACGAGATTGTGTTGGTTTGGACATGTGCAGAGGAGAGATGCTGAGTATATTGGGAAAAGGATGTTAAAGATAGAGCTGACAGGCAAGAGAAAAAGATGAAGGCATCAGAGAAGGATTATGGATGTGGTGAGAGAGGACATGCAGGGGATGGGGTGTAACAGAACAAGATACAGAGGACAGAAAGATGTGGAAGACGATGATCCGCTTTGGCGACCCCTAACAGGAGCAGCCGAAAGAAGAAGAAGAAGGTTAAGGATACCTCTATATTTTTCTCTGTTTAGGTTTCCCTCAATCATGAATAGTCTCCCACTCTATGCCACTGGAAAACAACCCCATAGCATGATACTGCAACCACCAAGCTCCACTGTTAGAATGCTATTTTGCAGGTGATGAGCAGTTTCCTCCAGATATGATGCTTAAAACTGAGTGAGACCAAACAGTTCAATTTTGGTTTCATCAAGCTAGAGAATCTTGTTTTTCTTAGTCTTAGAATACTTTAGGTGCCTTTATTGTCTGGCAGAGTTGCCATAAAGCCCAGATTAGTGGAGTGTTGCAGTTGTGATTGTTCTCCTGAAAGTTTCTCCCCTCTCCTCACAGGTTCTCTGGGAGTCAGCCAGAGTGACCATCAAGCTTTTATTCACCTCTCTTACATTGGCCCCTCTCCCCCAGATGCTTGGTTTGGACAGACAGCCAGTTCTAGGAAGAGTCGTTTAACCTTTCTCCGATCACAGTCTCAACACAAATGTCTCATAAGTCTGCAGACAAGGCCTTTGACCTCATGGCTTGGTTTTTGCTCAGATGTGGGGGCCTTATCCTAATCCTAAATCCTGGGGTGGCATTGAGGAGTCTTCTGTATTTAGGGCTGTGCACCACTGGTCCCTGTCTAGTTATACCACTTTTTTTTTAATATATATGCGTGTGCCTGTTTTTAATTTCAATAGGATAATGGGCATCATTCACACTGCCGTCAAGTAAATGTGTAGGAGTGTTGCAGCAGCTTTTTCCTCCCTTGTCTCAGTTTCACTTTGCCACATGTAAAGCCTCTTTCCTTGTTCCACTGAGTGCAGCAGTGCCCTCTAGAGGTATTTTGAGCCACACTGCCTTCTGCTCGATACACACGGAATGGCCACTTGGCTCTGGACTGTTAAAGTTGACTGATTGAGTCACTTGACTTTATTAATGGTGGACTACAAACAAGGTGTAGAAATATCTCAATGATGATCACTGGAATAGGATACTTCTGAGCCAGATCTCAAGTGTCATAGCAAAGGGTCTGAAATACTTGAATCAATGTGATATTTCAGTTTTTTGAATTTTAATACATCAGTAAAAAATCCTAAAATCCTATTTTAGCTTTGCCATTTGGTATATTGAGTGTTGCTTGATGAGAGAAAAAATAAATTTGAATGATTTTAGCACAAGGCTACAATATACCGAAATGTGAAAAAAAAACAAAACGTTCTGATGCCACTGTACTGTATCTCCATGCAAGTCTGTTTGTCTGCACATCAGTGTCCCTGAGTCTCCATGTGCATCTTGGTTTACGTCTATCTGTTTGTCTGCACGACCGCATGTGAATGTTTTCAGCTTCACTCCTCCTATGTAGCCATATCTCTGTCCGGATGCGTGTCTGCAGTGCGTACATGTTTATCTGTTTCTTTTTATGCCAACATGCATGTCTTTTTCTTTGTGTGTGTTATGGTCTTGAGGACCTCTTGAGATATCCATAAACCCGTAATAAATTTTAAAGGCCCATGTAAAACGAAAAAGGGTGCTTTATTAAAACAAAATAGTGAGGCAAGGTAATATAGAAAGAGTAATAACAACAAAATGATAAAGTCCGGTGCTTCTCTAGACCTACCAAAACATGTGTAGGATCCTTCCAAGGTCTTTGTGGTGACTGGTCCACTTCACACCCTGAATTAGACCACGGCCAAAGCATTCCTTCCTATCTTCCTTTCCTTCCACTTTCCTTGTCAGGTAAGCCTCTTGGATAGCTTGTCTGCTCCTGACTCCAAGCTCAAATGGCTAAGGAGCAATAAGGGGATTATTTTAAAACCCTATTGAGATGTGACCTCTGGGGCAGATCTGGAGATCACTGCCCAGGTTAGAAATAACCTGGGGAATTCTTGGGGCCGTCATTATAAAGGCCCTCAGGTGTCTGTTTGGTCCTGAGTTGTAATTTGGATTGATTATTTATGATGTTGGCATACCTGCCAGGACCTTTTAAAACAAATTCACCTGACATATTCTAAATCAAGCCTAGAGCACAGTTGCCTTTTCAACATCCAAATGTCTACATGCATGTCTATCAGTGCATTTCCCTGTCTGTGTGCTACTCAATTCAAGATGACAATGGCAGCTGTGAACAAACACACTGAATATTTCTGCACTCCAGTGTAGTTTGGAGCCTTCATCGTGTGCTGCCACATCTCATTTGTCGCCGCAGTTGTAATCTAATCAGCTGGAACATTTCCTCAGTAAGAAAAGCATATGGACTGTTCACCCTGGCAACTGTGAATTAGATCGTCCTCGTTTTATTAAATTATAGGTCAGTTTTTTTTTTTTATTAAATAAGTTGACAGGCAGACTTTCAATTTGAAAAACATGAAAGCTATTATAAGGCAGAATATTTCCATGAATGTGAAAGAGTTAAGACTGGGTTGAGTGAGCTGCCAGTTTTTTCTTTCTTATAATTCTTTATTTCCTTTATTGGTCTAGTGGTGAAAGCATAGAGGTCTGTGGAAAATAAAACTATCTTAAACATTAAATGGTCAAAGGGACAAAAGTAGACCCGCTGACCGTCTCCCAAGTATTTAACTTCAGAATGGGGATGTGGAGGGTGATACCTAGACATAGTTTCTCTCTGGCAGTGTATTTCTTGTAGCAATCTGCTCCCACTTGACTGTCTACTGCTGGACATCACATGCTAGTTGCTGTTGGGTCCAAGCAAGTTGGACATTGGGCCTGAAATTAGGACAGCACAGCACAGTGTCTGTGAACTGTTTAGAGAAATCAGTAAACTGACTTGGTTCAGCAGAAACAAGTATGTCTGGTGGTTACAGGCGGTCCTATCATCATTTCAATGAGAGATAAGTGGCATCTGATAAGCTAACTCTGTGGTGGCAGCAGACGTGATGCAGTCTTGACTGAAATGTCCACTGGCAGCTCCAAGAATCAATCGAATGAAAAAGGAAAGAGCAGGCTGTGTGACTTGAAAGCCTGCTGTCACATGTGAGGGGGAGGAAAGCAGACTCTTTGGTGGAGGCTTTGCTTTGTTCCTGACCACTGATGCTCTTTCAAGATTTCTGCAGAAATGGCATAAACAGAAAAGAGAAATAACATATTAACTCTTCCTGGGGTGGCATTGAGGAGTCTTCTGTATTTAGGGCTGTGCACCACTGGTCCCTGTCTAGTTATACCACTTTTTTTTTTAATATGTATGCGTGTGACTGTTTTTAATTTCAATAGAATAATGGGCGTCATTCACACTGCCGTCAAGTAAATGTGTAGGAGTGTTGCAGCAGCTTTTTCCTCCCTTGTCTCAGTTTCACTTTGCCACATGTAAAGCCTCTTTCCTTGTTCCACTGAGTGCAGCAGTGCCCTCTAGAGGTATTTTGAGCCACACTGCCTTCTGCTCGATACACATCGAATGGCCACTTGGCTCTGGACTGTTAAACTTGACTGATTGAGAAGTCCCAGTGTGCCTCTGTTGCCTGGGTACAGATTTAGGCAGGCTATACACAACCAGATGCACAAAAAAGCAGGAAACACTAGCAGATAATGAGGCCCCAAGTGCACAGAAATACTAACAGTGAAGAAGCTTTGCTGCAGGAGCCAACTTGTGCATGCCACACCATGAAAATACATGGTTGGCTTAGAAGGGGTGTCAAACTGAAGACCCGCAGGTCACATCTGGCCTTGGACCCGCTTCATCAGCATTCGAAACATGTTACATAATGCTGTTAGTTTTCCTAAAGACCCCCTTTAAACGTACCATTGACATGTAGATTTTATCTGGATATAAAGTAGCCTCCATGGAGTTATATTTGAATGAACCAAAAACAAGAAATAAATGTTCTTACATGTAACAGAAACATGTAAATACCAAAACATCAACATAAATTCAGTAGAAAAGATATGTCTAATGTCCACTGCTGTACTGATGCAGATTACACGTCCTTCTAATAGTATAGTTTGAGACGGTCGCCAATGCACAGCCCGATGTTGCAATCAAGACAGCAGATGTGTGTTCCATTGCGTTCTTTTCTTATATATTTTCTGTTACATGCACATGAGATGGTAGAATGTCAGTGCTTGACCTGCACGACTGATGTGCCCCTTGTGTTATTGCAGGCTACCACAGCACAAGGTTTAGTGACTTCCACATCTCCTCTTCGATGAACATTGACAGTTTCCGCACTGTGAACAGTGTTTAGGGGGGTAATGCCTTGCTTGTCCTGGCAGTGGCGTAGCTGGGGGGGGGGTTTACATCTGTCCCCGGGCGCAGCATCCAGGGGGCACCAAATTGATGTTTCTTTCCCTTCCCCATTGCATTTTGGCAAACAGGAGGGGGCGCAAAATCTTCAGTTGTCCCTGGGCGCTGAAAACCCTAGCTACACCTCTGCGTCCTGGTACTCAAACTCGCTTATTTTGTCTTTTTGTCATGCGGCAACTGTCGCACCACAGTGGAACTTCACACGACTGAATTCTCCGGGCATACCATGGCAGTTCATCATACAGTGCCGTATCATGCATCAGTTTCACTTTCCATGTCAACATCTGATGATCAATTCACATTATTCTCACTATCGCTCAATATTGAGGAAACCTTTACAGCTTTTTGCTTGCCTTTGTGTTATTTATTGGAATCTCTGTTCTCATGAATAGTGACAAATTACCATAAAGTGGCAGAATGAATAGAAATATTCATGTCTTTTTTATGGCATTATGTTATTTCATCCACCAATAACAGCAGAATATTATCTTGTGAGTTATCCGTGGCTTGACACTATAAAGCATGTCATTACATGTCACTCTGTGCCTGACTCGGGTTTAACCATAATTACGAAGAATTCCAAGCCAGAGTCACACTTCGGGTTAATGCCAAGGTGCTTAAATTTACACTTACCATTAAAATGCATTTCCAGTGCATTTATATGTGCAGCATAGTGCCCCTCACCAACTAATGTAACCTGTAGTTAGAATGGAAACTGGCTGCTCACACTGACCCAACATGAAAAATTGAAAAGAAGGTGGCATGCCTCATTGGTATCAGTAACTTTATTGTTTTAGCATGGTGCCAAAATGTGAAAACGGTAGGTCGACTTCACAAACGCTGCAGCTGACACAACATTCATTTTTTAAAGCTTGACAAGCGTCAATGATGGCCACCCTTCTGCGGCTTATCTGACTGCAGCCACTGCCTGACATGATGCTTTCATTTTCCGCTGACTTGATTGTTGTATGTGGGTAGAACCCACATTTGTATTTCCACTTGTGTTAAATGTGTTCTGTTTCTGAATCTGACTGTGGTCTGAGTGGTCCTTCATCAGTGCATTTACACCCAACTTTTTAATGTGGTGCCATCTGGTTGTTACATATGTTAATGCAGGCATAAATAGATGCACTTTGCTATAACTATACAAATTCTCTTGTCCAAACTGCTGCTCTCACTTAAGTTTAGGTACTGACCAGGGCACGTTGCATGAGCCCTTGTATGGGTGGCCTTCCAAATCCCAGGATGCAATGTGCTTGGCTTCACAGAGGCCCGGTTTAAGCTGAACATCTTTGTTTATTTATTTTCTTCAAGCGCAGGTTTGTAGTTTTACTTTGGTTTTTGTACAGTTTCCCTTTTAGCAAGTTTGTTCCTTTATCTTTTTTCCCATCCTATTGTTGTGTTCATACATATATTTTTCTTTCAGTTTCTTCCTGTTTTGCAAGTACAATGCATGGCCATTACAAGTGCACTGTTTATGCTTATGTGCCTGTTATGAATGTTAAGATTATTGAAGCCCCCAGATGAGAAGCACAAATACTCCAAGGCTGGACATCTGGCTAGCCAGTGAACTGGTCAGCACACACTTTATAACCTTGGCACTTCTTGAATTGCCCATTTAACATTATGAATATTATGCCTGTTTTATGTTTGCAGAGATCTGCTTTCACTTTGACATTAAAGAGTCTTTTTCTGTATCAGAGAAGCCAGATTAAATCCACTCTTAGTCAATGTTTTATAACAATGAAATGTGAAAATTTCTAATAGGGTGAATATTTTTTTGGGGCACTGTATGTGGTACCCATTGCCCTTAATTGCCATTTTGGGTGTTTCTTTTTTCTGCTTGGCCCCTAACAGCCCTTACATTTTGTTTGGCAAACAGGCAGCCCATTAAGACTCACATAAGGATTTTCAGGATTATAAAAATGATTATTATTACTTTCCTTCTTAATATGCTGATTACTTGTTGTTGTTTAATGTGCCAACAAGGTATAATTTATTTGTAAAGCTCCAAATATTAAAAGAGTTAAGAGAAATGGGAGGTTCTAAGTGACATGGGAAAGGCGCAATATAAATAAAATGTTTTACTATTAACACCTTCTAGTTTGTGACATATTTTCAAGCAATGCTTTTTCATTCACGGAGGCCTGAGCGACGTGCAGATTTCACACACTTGATGCTCTCACACAAGGTCACGTTTGCTTTTCTCTTGTTTCTCCTGGGGCACAGTTCTCCCTTCTAAATTAGTCATTTTTTTTCTTCTCTTGTCTGCCTGGAAGGTTTTAGCACAGTTATTAAGATTTTTAATGAACTCCCTGCTGGATTGTTATTTCCAAGGCAGTTTAAAATGTTATACCCGGTGGGCAGTAAAATAATAAAATTTTAGAAAGCAAGACGGAAGGACAGAAGAGCACAGCACGGAGCAAGCCTGCTGACTGTAAATCTTTAATCCATGGCAAATGCTTTGCTTTGACAAATGCAGTCAGTGGCGTCCAAGACCACAAACACAGCTTTGCTTGGTTGGGACTGCTGCATGTTTAAATTTGGCCCTGTAGATCAGCAGACAGCCACACCATATATGTCATACAGTATATGAACCATACGTACAAGCCATATCTACAGTCCAGTGCTGGTGATGTCACTGCCTGCATGACTGCTAATTCACCACTTGCTGTTTCTCAGCTTCATCCCCCTTAGGGTGGAGCAGCTTTCTCAGCCAGCTAGAACCATTTAAAACCACCTTTTAAAATATGTTTAAAATATATACCTTCATATACACTGTGCTGTCTCTTAGGTGAATTTGAGATTCCGAGTGACCTGGAGACCACAAATCCTTAAACTATAATGCCAGGTTTCCTAAGCTGTATCTCAATGGATGCCATGCAATGGAATAAGATCATGATTCATACATATAAGGTCATCATTTTGGGTCCTTGCTAATAGTAGAGCAGTTAATTCTTTGCAAAGCATTTCATCATATGAAAAGGTAAGTAGGCCCCGTGGAAATTATTGATTTTTTCAACATATTTGAAAAGACAAGAATTAGATCTTCATGCAAACAGTGCCTACAGGTATCTACTTGAAAATGACACATAATACTGACATGGTGTATTTATTCTCATGATATAATTTAACACAAATGCAGATTTATCATGTGGACAAAACAATTCCACCCCTACATTTATCAGTAGTTCAAAGCTATCAAAGTAGAATGAGGTGTTCCAGCTTCAGTGTTAAGGATTAGAACCTCCTTCAGGAGTATGCTGGTGGACCCTGTCTTTATAAACCACTTTTTGGTGTTCTCTATGTGATCAACTTGTGTGGTGTCATCATGCCAAGACCAAAAAACTCTCTAAGGACTTCAGAAAGAAGGTTGTGGATGACTATGACCCTGGCAAAGGAAATAAAAATAAATGGCCATATTATTTGAAATCAATCATTCTACCATAAGGTAAAACCATCTACACATGGTGTAGATTTCAAATGACTGCTAATTTGTCCAGGACTGCCCAGCCCAGCAAATCAAGCCCAAGAGCTGACCATTTGATACTAAAAGAAGTCTCTAAGAACCTCAAAATTTCACCCTGGGATCTGTTGGTAACTTTTGCAAAAGTTGGTGTCAAGGTGTATGCATCTACTGGACAATCAGAAAAAGATTATACTAATTTGACCTGTATGCAAGGTGTGCTAAAAAAAAGCCATTGTTGTCCAAAAAAAAAAAATTAAACCAAGAATATAGTTTGCCATTGAACATCTAGGCCATGACCAAGCCATCTGGAACAATGCGCTCTGGACAGATGAATCAAGATAGGGTTGTTTCTCTACACTAACAGAAGACATGTTTGAAACAAACTGAAGGCAGCATTTCTGAAGAAGAACCTCATACCAACGTGGAAGCATGGTGGTGGAAATGTTCTTATTTGGGGATGCTTCTGTGCAGTCAGTTATGAATTCTGCATCATTTTAAAGGGTGTTGGAGGAGAATTTGAGGTCATCTATCCAAAAGTTGAACTTGAACTGGAAATGGACCTTTAAATGTGACAATGAGCTAAAGCACAAGAGCAAATTTGCCAACGAATGCTCAAAAGGAAGAAATGTAGTGTTATGGACTGGCCAAGTCAAAGCCCTGATTTGAATCCCATTGAAGTATTGTGGGGGATTGGAAAAAAGCATGTAATACAAGAAAACCCACAGACATCATGCAACTGAAGGATTTTTACATGGAGGAGCATTCAAAAATTTCATACAATTGATGTCAGAGACTGGTGGACAGTTATGCAAAACAGCTACAAGAAGTTATTTCTGCTAAAGGGGTTTATTCCAGCTTCTGAGGCCAAGGGTGGATTTACTTCTTCTTCAGTACACCATTACATCTATTGATATTTTTGTTGAATGAATAATTAAGAAGACAAGTTTTTCTTGTGTTTTAGTCAAGTATGTTATCTTCATCTTGTAGCGGTGCTTGAAACTTCAACTCCCAGCAGTCCCTGCAGTGGCTCTGATTGGTCATCTGCTGAGGGTGCAGGGGCTGTTGGGTACAAGGAGGCTGGTGCAACATTTAAAAGGGGGCAAGTATTCCGTGTTTCATATCTGAAGTTCCTGTCTGTCTACCTTCCGTTCTGATACCTGTGGATTCATGTTTTGTCCTGGATCGTCTCTTGTTTTGGGCTATGGTCTGTCTGATGTCTTCCTGCACATGAGGGCTGTCCAAGCATTTGTTGCCATCCTGTGAAGAAAGGAGCGCTCCTGATCCCATTCATCCATCTTCACTTCGTCAGGAAATACCCACAGGACTGACTATCTTTACATTCCCATTCAACGTGCTGATTTCTGGACTATCTACCTCCATCACTGCATTTCATACGTTGCCATTTTCCAAGGACTTTATAGTGAGTGTTTATTGTTGCGGTTTGTTTTCGTGTTTATTGTACATCGCTGTAAGGGGAACTGGGGTGGGATCATTGTTTTCATTTATTATTGTTTAATATATTCTTTATTTGTTGTTTTGCCCTGCGATGGGCTGGCGCCCTGCCTGGGGTTTGTTTCCTGCCTTGCGCCCTGTGTTGGCTGGGATTGGCTCCAGCAAACCCCCATGACCCTGTAGTTAGGATATAGTGGGTTGGATAATGGATGAATGGATTGATATTTGTTGTTTTATTACCGGTGGATTTTTTTTTTGTCTCTGCTTATGAGTGTGTGAGGGTCGGGCCAAGGCTGGGTGCATCCCTGGAATCTTCACAAAAAAAATAAATAAATCACTGTCTCTTCAATGGTGTGAATCTTAGTGGCACCAGACCACTACAATCTGTAGGTACTGATTGCATGAAGACCTACCACTGTACATAGAACTGGGTCTCAAGCCTATCTCAGAAACATTGGTCACAAGAAGGGAATCAGCCCTTAGACAAAGCATCAGTTCATCACAGGTCCATTCACACTCACACTTACAAGTGACCAATTTACCTAGCCTACAGATCTTTGTAGATATGGGTAGAAACCTGAAACACACATGCAGACAAGAAAGAGCTTGCAAACTCCACGTGGAAAACTACCAGACATAAGAAATTAGCCCAGGGCACTGAATGTATGAAGCAGCAGAACGAAACGCTACACTTACTCCAAAAGTAATCAGTCTCAATCTGTGAACCACCATATAGCACCATGCCCATTCATGGCACCACATCATCAAAATTAAAGTACCACAGTAGTAGTTAAAGTGACAATTCTAAGTGGCAAAAGACTCACCTTCCAATGTACTCTTTCACATGTGGATAATAGGAGAAGTGAAAGAACTGTAAAACCTTCAAAGACAACCCAGAGTCTCCAAGTCAGACAAGAAGTGACACAAATTACCTCGTGAATGAAAGTTATTGCTTTAAGAGGCATATCACAGTCTGTTTGAAGTGTTTTTGTTCACACATCAGTTCATCTCCCACATGGCGAAATGTAAAAGCAGTAATCACTGAGCAACTAGCAATGTACTCAATGAGTAATGAAATTAACAGTATAGGGAAGTGTAAATTTACAACTGGAAATCAATACTTCCCTGTGCCACAGCTTTACTGCAATGTAGTTATATAGGATATTATTACTATGTTATTATAACAGTCATGTCTTCCCCTAGACCACTCACTTGGACAGGGCACCCATTTAGGTAACTGGCTGTCTCAGAAGGTGAGGCAGTGTGTTAATGAAAAGTAACAAGAAGATGAGACATAGTCAAAAGTTCACACCAAATTCATAACATGGAAGTCAATCTTAACTATTACCAAATCCAAAACACAGCCCTTAAATTGTAATGTATATTCAAAGCAAAACTTTTATACCACAAAAAAATAACAATAAACAGAGTCACACACAAAGTCTTGGGATCTATCCTTCAGTCTCAGATGGCCAGGAAATGCCCAGTGATGACCTTTAACCCTGTTTGCAGTGATGCTGTCACAGGTCACACACTTTTGGGTCTTTCGTTAATAATAATAATAATTCTTTTCATTTATATAGTGCTTTTCTTCCTTAGAAACCTCTTGGCAACTGTAAACAAAATGGTGGCACCCCAAAAAAACAAATAGTGTTGAAAAAGCTGGAAACATATTTTAACTCATTTAAATCAATTTTTAATTTATAAAAACCTTATCGCATTTGTTTTCAGGTTGTTTCAAAACCTATTTTAGGAATGAAAAGCACAACGTTAATGTAGCAAAAAAGGGTCACAATAAACTCATTTGCAACAGATATGTTTTAACCTCCACGAATTCTTAAAAAAAAAACATTTTTATATATGTAAATGTTGTTAATGCATGTTTTTATGTAGTAAAAATTTACATAATAAAAAAATTAACTGAATAAAAAATAATTTTTTGTGGGAAAAATTTCCATTGTGACAGCATTCCTGGACAGCAAGGCATGGCAGCTTCATTTACAGTTAAGTGCCCTGACAAATAGATAGATAGATAGATAGATAGATAGATAGATAGATAGATAGATAGATAGATAGATAGATAGATAGATAGATAGATAGATAGATAGATAGATAGATAGATAGATAGATAGATAGATAGATAGATAGATAGATACTTTATTAATCCCAATGGGAAATTCACATTCTTCAGCAGCAGCATACTGATACAATAAATAATATTAAATTAAAGAATGATAACAATGCAGGTGAAAAACAGAAAAACAGACAATAACTATGTATAATGTTGAATGTTAACGTTTACCCCTCTGGGTGGAATTAAAGAGTCGCATAGTTTGGGGGAGAAACGATCTCCTCAATCTGTTAGTGGAGCAGGACAGTGACAGCAGTCTGTCGCTGAAGCTGCTCTTCTGTCTGGAGATGATACTATTAAGTGGATGCAGTGGATTCTCCATAATTGATAGGAGCCTGCTGAGCGCCCTTCGCTCTGCCACAGATGTTAAACTGTCCAGCTCCATGCCAACAATAGAGCTTGCCTTCCTCACCAGTTTGTCCAGACGTGAGGCGTCTTTCCTCTTAATGCTGCCTCCCCAGCACACCACTGCGTAGAAGAGGGCACTCGCCACAACTGTCTGATAGAACATCTGCAGCATCTTATTATATATACGCCAGCCTTCTAAGGTAGTATAACCGGCTCTGTCCTTTCTTGCACAGCGCATCAGTATTGGCAGTCCAGTCTAATTTATCATCCAGCTGCACTCCCAGATATTTATAGGTCTGCACCATCTGCACACAGTCACCTTTGATGATCACTGGGTCTATGAGGGGTCTGGGCCTCCTAAAATCCACCACCAGCTCTTTGGTTTTGCTGGTGTTCAGGTGTAGGTGGTTTGAGTCGCACCATTTAACAAAGTCATTGATTAGGTCCCCTATACTCCTCCTCCAGCCCATTCCTGATGCAGCCCACGATAGCAGTGTCATCAGCGAACTTTTGCACATGGCAGGACTCCGAGTTGTATTGGAAGTCCGATGTATATAGGCTGAACAGGACCGGAGAAAGTACAGTCCCCTGTGGCGCTCCTGTGTTGCTGACCACAATGTCAGACGTGCAGTTCCCAAGACGCACATACTGAGGTCTGTCTTTAAGATAGTCCACGATCCATGCCACTAGGTATGAATCTAATCCCATCTCTGTCAGCTTGTCCCTAAGGAGCAGAGGTTGGATTGTGTTGAAGGCGCTAGAGAAGTCTAGAAACATAATTCTTACAGCACCACTACCTCTGTCCAAGTGAGAGAGGGATCGGTGTAGCATATAGATGATGGCATCCTCTGCTCCCACCTTCTCCTGATATGCAAACTGCAGAGGGTCAAGGGCGTGTTGAACCTGTGGCCTAAGGTGGTGAAGCAGCAGCCTCTCCATGGTCTTCATCACATGTGATGTCAGAGCAACAGGCCGAAAGTCATTCAGCTCACTAGGACGTGATACCTTTGGGATTGGGGTGATACAAGATGTTTTCCAAAGCCTCGGGACTTTCCCCTGTTCCAGGCTCAGGTTGAAGATGCGCTGTAGAGGGCCCCCCAGCTCCGATGCACAGACCTTCAGCAGTCGTGGCGATACTCCATCTGGACCTGCTGCTTTGCTGGCACGAAGTCTCCTCAGCTCTCTGCTCACTTGCGCTGTTGTAATTATGGGTGGGGATGTCTTTCCTATGCTGGTATCAGCAGAAGGATGTGTGGAGGGTGCAATACTCCGAGGTGAGAGTGAGAGTGGGTTAGGGTGGTCAAACCTGTTAAAGAAGTTGTTCATTTGGTTTGCTCTCTTCACGTCTCTCTCAATGGTGGTACCCCGCTTCGAGCTGCAGCCAGTGATGATCTTCATCCCATCCCACACTTCCTTCATGCTGTTATTCTGCAACTTCTGCTCCAGCTTTCTCCTGTACTGCTCCTTCGCCGCCCTGAGCTGGACTCGGAGTTCCTTCTGCACGCGCTTGAGCTCATGCTGATCACCGTTTTTAAAAGCCCTTTTCTTCTGGTTCAAAAGGCCCTTGATGTCACTTGTAATCCATGGCTTGTTGTTAGCATAGCAGCGTACAGTTCTTACTGGAACTACAATGTCCATACAGAAGTTGATGTAGTCAGTAGTGCAGTCAACAACTTCCTCAATGTTCTCATTATGAGATCCCTGCAGGATATCCCAGTCTGTAGTTCCAAAAAGTTCTCTCAGAGTATTCTCAGCCTCCGGGGTCCACTTCCTGAATGATCGTGTGGTTACAGGTAGGACTCTCACTTTTGGTTTATAGTGAGGCTGAAGCAGAACCAGGTTATGATCTGCTTTCCCAAGCGCAGGCAGCGGGGTGGCGCTGTATGCGTCTTTAACGTTTGCATACAGTAAATCATATTCGAGATATCACTTCACGTTTTCTGCCAATTTATGTTTGCTTGAATGCGTACAAAATTGTCTTCCAAAGAGGCTAAACTAGAGGGTTGCTTTTCCATTTTGAACAGTTACTGTGGAAGTAAAATGCAGAATATTTAATTAGAGAGTGCTTACAAAAATGAATAAAAGTTTCAATTGAGCCTTAAAATATTTAGCTTTAAGTTTAGTGCCTAAAGATGACGTCTTTTAAAGAGCTTGGGGTTACTGCTCCTCCAGAGCTAGAGGTGTCCAGCCAGTTAATGCCAACAGGTACCGCATTTAGTCATTTAACAAGGGATTGCCCATAATGTGGCTGTACACATAGAACAGTACAAGGTTACTGTTTTACTTACATGGTTTTGTGTTTTCACTTCATTTGTGTATTGTTGTACATGCTTTGTTTTGACATATTTTCTTTTTTCATTTTCTGTGAATAACTGAACTATAAAGTCACATCCATCCATCCATCCATCCATCCATTATCTAACCCGTTATATTCTAACTACAGGGTTGTGGGGGTCTGCTGGAGCCAATCCCAGCCAACACAGGGCACAAGGCAGGAAACAAACCCTGGGCAGGGCACCAGCCCACCGCAGGGCAAGTCACATTGTGAGAATTATATATCATAACTGAATTGTACATGGGCGGCACGGTGGCGCAGTGGGTAGCGCTGCTGCCTCGCAGTTGGGACACCTGGGAACCTGGGTTCGCTTCCCGGGTCCTCCCTGCGTGGAGTTTGCATGTTCTCCCCGTATCCGCGTGGGTTTTCTCCGGGTGCTCCGGTTTCCTCCCACATTCCAAAGACTTGCATGTTAGGTGGATTGGCGATTCTAAATTGGCCCTAGTGTGTGCTTGGTGTGTGGGTGTGTTTGTGTGTGTCCTGTGGTGGGTTGGCACCCTGCCCGGGATTGGTTCCTGCCTTGTGCCCTGTGTTGGCTGGAATTGGCTCCAGCAGACCCCCGTGACCCTGTGTTCGGATTCAGCAGGTTGGAAAATGGATGGATGGATGGATGAATTGTACATGGCGTATTATATAACTTGTGTATAAAAGAAGTTATGACAAATGTTTATCTTTTATTGAGTGCAATTGTCACTCGTGCTTTTTCTGTGTATTTCTCTCATTGGGCTAGGCTTTTGAATATGTAATGTTTGCATATGTTTCAGTTCTCATCCTTATCAAGTTTCAGCTCTTCTAATGATGAGTTCAGTGAATTAACATCTACCTTTGTGTTTGTGTGTAGTAACTCAACAATATCATGCAGCTGAATGAGTGCAGTTAATGAAATGCAAACTGAACTTGACAACTATTTTCAATCTGTTTTCTAAACTCATATTTTTCTGATCAGGATAACAGGGAATACAAATCTATATTGGCAGCAATGAAGGAACCCGATTGTAGTGAGTGCCAGTCTATAACAGATTATTTCTGGGTCTGAAAAAAACTTTAAAAATCATAGTCCTAAAGAAAAATATTATGAAGTTGAGATTTTTCCACTCCTGTTTTAGCTGGAGATACTCCTTTCTTTTTACAATGAGAATCTTTCATTTATCTAATCTCCTGGCTGAATGAGAGATTTTGTTTAGCCATTTCATTATTCAGTCAATGTCATATAAGAATGGGGTTTGCTGCTCTAAGCCAGTGTGTCCCAACCTTTGTGGTGTCACAACTCGCTTTTTCACATGCCAGTCTGTTCGTGACCACTGGGTCGCCCTACGTGAACTTAGCACAATCATGTGAGCACGTGGAGTGAAGTGGTCTAGCACAGTTATCATAGCGGTTGGGTACCGCATGATTATCAGAGTGTTAGATGAATCAAGCACATAATCGTCAATGCTTTTCCTCCCTGGTGAATAGATTACAATCGTCAGAGGAGGGATATGGGAGGCTGTTCAGGATTAGCCTTGATTTACCTGCAATGCTGGTGCTCTGATTCAAGCGTAAAATCATTAGCTTTGGGGTCAGGATTTCACCTGGAGTTGGTTGCACCCCACCTGCAATGCTGTTGTGGGCCACAGGTTTAGAAACACGGCTCTAAGCAATTTATCAGGAAAAAAAGAGCCTTATGATTCCTCTTATTATGAAAGGGGCTATATGAAGAGTGATTTATAAAAGTCTAAATGAGTTGGTTCACTCTTTTCAACTTGCTTAATAACTTTCTTTTATTTCTTATTTCTTAACTCTTCTTATAAAGACTATCATGTAGAAATGTCACAAGTACAATTACATATCTAGTACTGTATTATTATTCATCATTGGTTACATTTAGTGACAATGAGTCATGCATATGCTCCACTTAAGAATGAAGTATTCCAAAATCTGTATTATTACACAATCTTAATTTCAATCAAAAAAGGAAATTCACCTCAAGATAAAAGATAGAAAGTAGGGAGAGTGAGTCTGGGATGTGTTCCCATGTGTCCCCCAACAAGGTTAGCGGACTGAGAGGGCTGCCAATGGGCCCCTGCATGATGTTTGATGTGCACATTATCAAAACCAACATTTGACCTCTGCTTATTTTAAAATCAAAAGGACTCTTGTTATGTTATGGACTGTGGAGCCATTAAGAGTTGCTGTCTTTAATCTCCGTTTTGTTCAGTATCACACGTTTACTTCTGTTTCGCTCAGATAAGAGGAGACAAAATCAATTAATGAGGGGTGAGAGTAACGGAGAATGAGGACGTCAGTTGTGCTGGCTGCTCACTGGGGGCCAAGTGATTTAGAGGGGCCTCTGCTGAATCAGCAGCCTTCCGAGATTAACCGCTTCTCAATAAAACTCATGAGGAGCTTAATTCAATTGTCGGCTGCTGCAGCCAGTGACAATGGAGTGTGCAAATATTTTTCCGGGCTGTTCCTCTGGTTGTAAATTAGATTAGGATTTATCAAGTACAACCAATTGTACAATGAAATGAGTCGCTGAGTGTGCCATTTGGCCTTCCATAACTCCAGTAACATTTCAGAGATGCCACCGTTGTTTTTTATTATTATTTTTTGTTTATTTTCTTTACATTTACTTTATGCCACATGCTTCTAGTTATTCAAATGAAAGAGTAAACGATAAGAGCTGCAGACCTAATTGGCAACAACAGGCTGTCAGCTTCCTGCTTGTCTAGACTGATGGAAAAGTAAGCTGCATAACACCGGCGCCTGAGACAGCCACATCCACAGGATGATATTTAGTGATTACTTCAGCCATACCCTTCTGTGTTGCATGTATTTTAATAATATAATTGCCAAAGCTCTTCTGTGAGCAGGTTGAATTATAAACATTTTTAAATACCAAAACCTTGCCTCAATACTGCAACATTTCTGCCTGCTAAAGGTTGTAAGGATGGTATCTTATCTGAGGTTCATCAGTAGGGCGAATGGTGGGTTGTGGAGGGGTTTTTGAGTTCACATCAAGTGTTGTCTGTGTTATCAGAGCTGTGTCTATAAAGTTGTGTGAAAGAGAACGTACATCCTCCTTTATTTATTATATACAGTGGTTTTTTAATTTTGGAATACAGTTCATAAACCTGAAGTCTTTACCAAGTTCTAAATTTTGATAATTCTAAACTCAGATGACAAAGAACACAAAATAAATATACTTTTGTCATTTATTCAGTAAAGAAAATAAGCCAATATGCAAATGCCATGTGTGAAAAATGCAAACTGCATATAATTCATTTTTTTAAAGAGACCACCTCTAGTAGAGCTAACTAAAAGTAATTGTTTTCTGTGTGAATTTAACAGACTCTTCCATCATACCTGAAGTCTGGCTCAGGGTGAGGGGGAGGCCAGAATCCAACCCAGAAGCACTGGACTGAGGTCTGAAATCTACACCAGATAGGACACTGCTCCATCACAAAGTCCACTGACATGGGATCATCCTGAATAGATAATACCTTGCAGTATCTTAAATATAGAAAATCAAATATGGTTTTTGCTGGTAAAAGCACTGCACAAATGAAATAATGAGTGCTTTATTAGCAGTCTCTAATGTGTGCTTTCAGACCACTCTTACTGTCCTTATGTTAGTAGATCTAGAGCAGAAACTGTGAGTCTGTGGAGCCCTGGCACCCAAGGAAACATGGCAGTTGTGAGCCATTAATCCCAAATGGACTTCTCTTAGGTAATTCAGTCACCCAATCTTAATTTTTTGTCTTTTGGGTGTTTAAACTTCCCAGTCACATAGCCATAGAATACATTTGAATCCTTTACACTTTAGTACTATACACATCACAGAAAGGTGGCGCTAGAGAAGCTCCTATTGGTTTCTGTGTGCACTGAACTGATGCAATGAATAAATAGGTAAAGTTTGGACATGATGGTAAGACAAAGAGTTTGCCAGAGTATAGGCAGCCACAGGACCAAGTGGGTTGGGACTATTGTGACATTTTGCAAGAAAAGGAATTTGGGCTCATTTGGTGACACATTTTGGAATGCGCAGGCTTGGAAAATGAATGAATTTGTGTTGATTATAAGACTCTCTATTCCGGAAGCTGGCTGAGTGAGCAGGAAATTGCCAAAGAAGCTGCACTAATGCAATGAATATATAAATAAAGTTTGAGCAAGTGGGCGGGTTGGTCATTTCTCACATCTTGATTGGACAGCTATTTTTTCCAAGTGATTTGCAGCTGCAGGACTGAATACTATAGCATCAGTTCACATAGGATATGATTTGATTCAGTGACCCTCCTCATTATGGAGGTGAATGCTTTATTGATTGAGCCCAGCAAGTGCAATCTGTGACACATCTGCAGGCTTCATTTTTGCAGCCCGCCTTCTGTCACATGACTGATCACACATTTCTCCTTAGAAGTCTGCGTTTTTTATGAATAATTGATCCGTCTTTCTGCTTGCTCTGTGACCTCATTGCAAAGTCTCGCCATACCTGTGTGGGCAGGTCTAATCTCAGGAGCGTAAATTACTTAGAGCCGGTTTGGGGGTGTTGGGGGTGGGAGACAGCACTCCACTCATGATTGCTTCTTGCTCTGAAATCAGCTCATGCATCAAAACGAGCTTTCCAATAAATGTAGCCATCCATCTGTCTGGTTTGACGTGAAGTGGTGATTTACTGCACATTTGGTCCAAATAAACGCCTTCCGTCGCGTTTGACTGGAGTGAGTGGTTAAACATGTGTGATGTTTTATGGGATTGTCTGTCATCACAAGGTATATTTCTGAAAGCTGAATTGTGATATACATGGAGTTTAACATGTAAGCCACTATATAAAAGCTAGATGTATTGTGTTTCAAATCATTACACTATTTATGCTCTAAAGTTTTAATATGCATTTGTGTAATAGCAGACATCTGCTCACATGTTTCTCCCAATTGCAATGTGATATCTGCTTTGCATGTCTTCAAAAAACACCAACCAGCAAACTTCCATCTTCATTCAGGAATTGTAGGCTGTCATTGATGTGCTCTATGTATTTAGCTAAAGTCAGTGTATCAGCAGCAACAGAAGTGTGTGTACGAAGGTTTCAAATAAACACAAAGAGCATTTGACATCTCCACCATACAGAAACCCCAGGCCATGGAGGTGAAGAACACCCTAGGAGCTTAATACACCATGATATCCTCCAAGTGGGATGGGTGGACAAACAGCAGTGAATTTGACTTTCAAAACTACCCCAGTAAGATGGGGTGAGAGACAATCTCGTAGACAACTTTTTTATCCAGAGTAATTCTAAAGATCTGAATTTGTACAGTTGTTGAATAAGACACTTAATTAGGAGTTACACAAAATAGCAGTGATGTCTCCACATTAGGGGCAAGTGGGGCACTTCCCCCCAATTTTGAGCAGATGGTGCTGTTTTACAATAATGAAATAAATAGTAAACTGAGGAATTTAACATAATAGTGAACCACACAGACCTCCAATCGCATGGATTTTTCTGTCTTTGTCATTCTTGCATTCTGTATTCCACACTTGATGCTCAGCAGAGGGCACCTCTCTTCTTCTTCCTAGTGTTCTTCCTTTTGTCATCGGAATCCGCAATTTGCTTGATACTCAGCAGATATCATTGGTTTTAGTTTTCTTTGTACCATGTCAATTCGTTTGCTGATCACTTTGCTGTAAAACACCCTTGAGCACCTCAGATTTCTTGAATTTACAGAATATATCAGGTCATATGCTTTTAATCAAGACTGGGATCAAGGTTTTAGCCCCTATATTTTGTGAGTAATTGCTTCACAGATGGACGTTATTTACTGTACATAAATATATATATATATAGTGGAACCTCGGTTCACGACCATAATTCATTCCAAAACTCTGGTCGTAAACCGAGTTGGTCGTGAACCGAAGCAATTTCTTCCATAGGATTGTATGTAAATACAATTAATCCGTTCCAGACCATATGAACTGTATGTAAATATATATATTTTTTAGTTTTTAAGCACAACTTTAGTTAATTATACCATAGAATGCACAGTGTAATGGTAAACTAAATGTAAAAACATTGAATAACACTGAGAAAACCTTGAACAACAGAGAAAACTAACACTGCAATAGTTTGCGCTATAGTGCTAGGAACCGCTCCTAAAAACACTTTTTTTAATGAGTTTTAAGCACAGGGAAAACATGAACATTTGAAAAAATCTGTAATTTAATAAACCACCAAGAAAAGTAACATTGCAACAATGCAGGCTACGAACCGATCACTGTAAATTGAACTGAAAACAAAAACAAGCCTTCTCTACCTTATGCGTCCCTCGCTCGCTCTCTCCTCCGCCTGTGTGTGTGCGTGCGTCTCTCTTTTGCGAGCCTAGAGCGCCTGTGTGTGTCTCTCTAGCACGCTCGTGTGTGTGCGCACGCCTCTCTCTCCCCCGCCTGTGTGTGTGTGTGTGCGCGTGCGTCTCTCTTTTGCGAGCCTGGAGCTCCTGTGTGTGTGCGCATGCCTCTCTCTCCCGCGCCTGTGTGTGTTTGTGTGCGCGTGCTATATTCTTTTGCGAGCCTGGAGCTCCTG
Source organism: Erpetoichthys calabaricus (assembly GCF_900747795.2). NCBI lineage: Eukaryota > Metazoa > Chordata > Cladistia > Polypteriformes > Polypteridae > Erpetoichthys > Erpetoichthys calabaricus. Next base: position 30,016,834 of record NC_041410.2, read on the forward strand.
TGTGTGTGCGGGCGCCTCTCTCTCCCCCGCCTGTGTGTGTGTGCGTGTGTGTCTCTCTTTTGCGAGCCTGGAGCACCTGTGTGTGTTGTCACGCTTGGGTCACAGATTTGCACAGAGACGCAGGAGGTTGTAGAAAAAAAGGAACTTTATTCAATGCACTGCAAACAAACATTTGTCTCTTTTCAACAGTTTAAACGTGCTCCATGACAAGTCAGAGATGACAGCTCCGCCAGGAGCAGAGTTTGTCTGAGAGAGAAAGAAGGAGTAGCAAGCAACCAATTTAACAAACTGAAAGAAGCCCGTGCAGGCTTTTTAAGAAGGCGGAGCACCGCGCGAGAGGCATATTACGCGACAGAGCCGGCCAGAAGGGAAAGGAGGAATGTGAAGGTAGTCTGTCCATGTTTCTTAGGGGTTTTCCCAGGGGCGTCTGTATTATCTGGGGGTGCGATCAGCTTCGCAGCTCACAGTGTGTCTCTCTAGAGCGGTCCTGTGTGTGTGAGCAGCTCTCTGCCTCATGCTGCCTGTGTGTGTGCCTCTGTCTCTCGCGCTGCCTCTGTGTGTGTGTGTGTGTGTGTGCGCGTGTGTGTGTCACGCTCTCTCTCTTGCTCCCTGCACAGGAAATGCACAGGGATAGACTGAACATGAAAAAACCAAAAGGGAACCTGGCTTGTTCGTATACCGAGTGTGTGGTCGTGAAACGAGGCAAAAGTTTGGTGGACTTTTTGGTCGTAAACCGATCCGTAAACCGAAATGTTCGTGAACCGAGGTTCCACTATATATATAGTCACAAAACTCACAATGAGACATAGCAAAGTTTGGGGCAGCCACCCGTATAATATGGTATCCTGGCTGCAAATCGTTTTTTAAGTTGATAGCACTGCTGTGCACAAAACTGAGTCCAATACAGAACTGAGGGAATAGGGAAAAGGTGGAAGCTTTTAAAGGGGAAGACAGGAAGTGAAGTCAAAGGGGTCGGGCTCATGTAGGTCTTCTGTCATTGGTGCGAGCCTGGACGTGACATCACAGGGTCCGGAGCCGGCAAGGTCTTCTTCCATTGGCTCGGTCCTGGAAGTGACGTCAAGAGGACCAGGTGGAATCTCCCGTGAATGGTCTGTAGGCAAGACAGAAAAAGAGTCAGTGCACTCTGCCACATCCCGGTATGTCTCGGAACTGTCCTTAGTTAAGCCCTTTAGCTGCCTCCCATGCGCACGTGTGTGACAATATACAGAAATTATATTAGTAAAATATATTAGTAAACTCATCTTGACTTTCATAATTATGTTTTTTCCTATTTCAGTGATATGCTCAATGAAAATTTCTGTCTAGAAAAATATTTCTTTTACGTGTTTTGAGAAATCGTTTTGCCAGGCACAGGCACCAGTAGCCTGTTTTGAAGTTTCAAAGTTCCTCGTGCTTTTGCTTTGAGCCCCCCAGTTTTTCGATATGCCTTTGTGCATGTCCACTGGTGCAGCCTTTTCTTTTCAGTCCCCCCTTGAGGCTTGAAGGAAACAGCTCTATTAAGCAACTAACTATTGTTTGAATTTTCCATGATGCAGTTTAAAGGCTGAGGGAACTTGTACATCTCTCGGCACTGGAGTAGTCATTATCAACATTATCATGAATGATGTTAGTTATTTAGGTACAATACAATTTAGCACTTTGCACAATTAGCAAAAAAAAGGGATCACATCTGCCTGAAGAATTATATTTATATTTCTGTATTGAAATTATTAATGTGTGGACTGTCTATACCACAATCTTTTGTTTTATATTTTACCTTTAAAAATAATGTTTACATCACTCTGGGGGTTTGAGAGGTCAAAGAATTAAATGGTTAGATTGTTTTTATTTATTTATTTATTTTTTATTTAGAATATTTTTTAAGAGGACGGCACGGTGGCGCAGTGGTAGCGCTGCTGCCTCGCAGTAAGGAGACCTGGGTTTGCTTCCTGGGTCCTCCCTGTGTGGAGTTTGCATGTTCTCCCCATGTTTGCGTGGGTTTCCTCCGGATGCTCCGGTTTCCTCCTACAGTCCAAGGACATGCAGGTTAGGTGCATTGGCAATTCTAAATTGGCCCTAGTGTGTGCTTGGTGTGTGTGTGTGTGCCCTGCGGTGGGCTGGCGCAATGCCCGGGGTTTGTTTCCTGCCTTGCTCCCTGTGTTGCCTGGGATTGGCTCCAGCATATCCCCGCGACCCTGTAGTTAGGATATAGCGGATTGGATAATGGATGGATGGATTATTAACAGGATGGATTATTATTATAGGCACCACCCTTGTTTGTTGTTTTTGATGCAGGGTTACCAGGCTGTTTCTAACAGCAAGACCAGGAGTGTGTGACAGATGATATCTTTATATCACATCACAGTACTTGAAATGGAACCAAATTACTGACAGCACTCTGTTTATGGCATAAATCAGTACTCCATCAAATAGCAGGAGAGGAGTTCCTTGTGAAACTGAGTGTTGTGATAACATACAGTGTGGTGTCTCCCCTTGAAACTTCACCTGGTACTGGTACACTAGGAAATGTTGCTGGTGCTTTTTGTAGAAACTGGAAGAGGTGCCGATTCTGCATACCAGAGATAACTGGCCCACCCACTACAAGCACTTCTGCCTAAGTATAAAGGTTAACATTAAACATTTCCTAATGTTTAGGTTGAAAAAGTCAAAACAAGAAACAATCAGGACCTCATAACTCACACCTTGCACTCCTCCAAGCCACATATATGTGTGTCAAACATTCAATGAGAGTTTATGGACAACTAGGAGGACAGCAGCACAAGATCTCAACCACATGTCTAATATGTAATAAAAGTGAGACTTTACTGGGCCTAGTATATTGAACTGGCTTAGAAATCAAACACAATTTCTTAGCTGGAATCATGAATATTATGCAAGAGAAACACAAGAAACAGTGATTTATAAGAGCACAAGCGAGTGTGCCTCTGATGGACTGGTGTCATGCCTTGCACCCATTAATACTGGGGTGGAGTTGCTGTAAGATTATAGTTGGATTAGATGAGAATGAACATGGATAGATGAAATGGTATAGATGAATGGACGCTTACTGTTGTGATATGATGACATAGACATTGCAAAAAGAGCATGAGGCCAATTGAAAGCTCCATAGGTGGGCCCACACCTTCATAAACCTGTTCTGAATTGACCTTAGCCCAAGCTGTCAGCCCCCAACTTCTAACCTATAGTCTTTAGCCTAACCAGGCCCAAAATAGAAAGTAAACTTTTAAAGTAAAAAGTACTATTAATGTTCAAACAAATGCACAAAATTTCTCTTTGAGAATGAAAAAAACGGCAAAATTAAGCAAAAAGTGTATGTGTAGAAAGGCAACTTTACAGACCAAATCTGTCAAATGAGAAAAATCAAGAATAAAGCCAAATATAATTAGAAATCAGAAAAACTAATGCAATACTGATGTTATGATTTGGATTTTATCATTTTTATGGCATTTTGTAAATACTTACTCTTGATTTTGGACTCATTTTAGCTTTTTTTTTTTGCTTTGATTCTCCTAATATGTTAGGAGCTGAATAATTTTTTTGGATTGTTTTGTCTGCCATTTTGAATTTTTAACAAATGGCACTATTTTTTTAACCCGTCATTATGTCTACATTAAAGTTTACAGGGCGTGACTTTAAAGATCATGATCTGTGATCGGTGCGACAGGCAGTCACAGCAGCTGTGATTCCAGACTGGTACCGCCTCTTGGAGTTCCATCCATAATACAAGGAACATAAAATACACAATACATAAATGTTAAATAATAAATGAGAGTATTAAAAAATTACATAATAACAAAAACATGAAAAATAATAATTAAAAAACAATAGCAAAACCGAAAGCAAACATAACTCAGAGACCAAACCCTGGCTGTAACATAACAGTTACTGTATCAGTAAGCCTGGCACATCTATATAAATAGATAAAACATCCAGCGTCCATACCCAGGGATAATGTCATCTGGCATCCACAAGGGGGCGGCAATGTCTGATGAACAGAAGAAATAGGAAGCACAAAGAAAGATGGATGAAAGGCCACAATGCGCATAAAGAAAGAGGGATGTAAGGTGCATCCAATGAACAGAGGTTCATCATTAAGCCCATTTTAGCAATGTAACTGTAATGGTTGTATCCGAATTTTGTAAATGTTATGGCCACTCTACTAAGCCACACTAGTGTTGTAGTGATTGCTTACACTGGTCTAAAACAAATTTTTTTGTTTGCTACTGAGAACTTCAGAGCAGCTCTTTATTAAGTTTTTTTACATTGATTTCTTATATGAAATCGAAATTAAGCTAGCACGTCAAGTTTTTGAAATACACATCATTAACGTTTTGACACTTTTGAATATCAATATAAGATATCAACACGATATCTGGAGTTTGGACTCTGTCCCACCAAAATTGTTTTGATGTGTTTATTCTGAAAACAAACCAGAAGATGATACCAGAGACATGTTAAAGTATATTTATGTCAATTTACCTGAATATATAAGTGAGGTCAGTGTGCCCAAAAATGTTGGAGGCACTCGTTTTTGCGCTTGTACTGCACATCTGTCTCTCTTTGCATGAACCAACAGTAGTCACCCATCATGGTCGGAGTGATTTGGTGGAAAAAAGTCGAGATGAGAATGAAAAAAATGCGTCTTCAGTGACATTCTGGCTCCTATAAGCTGATACGCTTTCAGCAGGTTCTCCACAAGCTCAGCATAACTCTCTGCTCTGTGACTGCCAAGAAAATTCTGGACAACCAGAACGAATGCTTCCCATGCTGCTGATTCAGTTGGCTTCAGTTTCCTTTTGAACTCATCGTCAAGCATCAGTTCACAGATTTCAGGAACAACAAAAACACCTTCCTTAATTTTGGCTTCACTTTTCTCGAGACCAAACTTATTTATTAAATCCTGAAAAGCATCGCCGTTTCTGTCCATCGCCTTGACAAAACTTTTAAAGTAATGGCGAATTTAACGAACAAAATGTCCTGAAATGCAATGTTATGTTTAACAGCAAACCTCTACTTACTGCACCATCATGTCTGACTTGTGCCATTATGCTTTAGAGTCATATAAGACCTGGTAATCAGTAACAAATATTTTTTTTTTGCTAATTAAAAATTAATCATTTTTAAATAAAATTAATAATGACAAGGTAAACAACTCACAGCTGTTAGTAACGTGTGGCAAATTCTTTTATCTCAATGGAACCCTAGTGGAATTACCGGTATTTATCAAAATGGTTATCCACCTTTACTGTCCAGTCACCCTAGTTGTCCAAGACCTGGAACATCATAACTAAAAAAATGGGACATGCTGGAAGAAAATGGTTTTCAGATTTGGAGTCAGCAAGTGAAACATGTTAAAGTAAAGGTGAAAGACTCCCAGTAGCAAAATGCTTGTTGACCAGTGTTATGAGCTTTGTAAGTTCTTTGCTGATATTTACATCTCATGTCTGACTCCAGCAACTAAGTTGGCATCAATCTGAAAAAAATCTCCATTTGTCCTGTTGCACTGAGGTGCTCTGACTGATAGAATTCCAAATTACTGAATCAAAAAAGTGGACTAATATTCTGGCTGCCATCTCACGGGGATTCATGTGAAAAAATAATAAATATAACTTTGCCTATCTACAAGAAAGAGAGAGAGAGAGAATCCTTGCAGTTGCATGAACCATCACACCAAACAGAAGTTTTCTGAACATTTGTAGAGGAACAGTGCACACTGAGATATTTTCATTATGGTATTACATTTTTAGATTTTCTATGGTTTTATAAAATTATTTTTTCCTTATTTAAAGAGATATGGCAATTTGCTGTCTACATCTTTGGATGTTTTGTCACACGATGATGTGGTGATTAGTGCTGCTGCCTCAGAGCTCTGGGGACCTGTGTTCAAACCTCAGGCTCTGTGGAGTTTACGTATTCTTCCTATGTTCACTTGCATTTGTCCAGGGGCTCCCTAATGCTTCCTAATCCCAGACAGTTGTGTGTTGGTTAATCAGTAAGTTAGAATTCGACTTTCAGAAGTGAGTGTTGCTCTGTGCATGAACATGCCCTGCCATGGACTTGCGTTCCATCTAAGGTTGGTTCTTGCTTGAACCAATCAATTGTATAGAAACAGGCTTTCTTTAGGTTAGATGATATATAATTATTTGTTTACTGGTGTATATGTGGACTTGTGTGAGTTTTCTTTATTGTGACAGTAAATGTCAGAAGCATGCAGGCAGACTCTGACGGCAGGCCATCCCAATGCTTTCATGTTTTCCACCACTCTGCACTCCTGTCTTTATTGACCGCTCGCTTGTGTTTGATTTGCTTTGCTTTTAGTGCCTGTCAAGCTACTCCCACAACAACTCATTGCCAAGCAACCTTCTATAAATAATTCAGGTGAGGTGGCACCTCTGCAATGCCCCATATTGTGCCCTTTCAGAATAGCTGATGGCCCTTGCAGTTCTATAAGTGTCTGTCTCACAGGAGCAGTTGGATGAGAATTAGATGAGGTATCCTGGGATCAGCAGTTCCAATGCTCAAAAAACTGGAAAGATTTAAGAAATTATTTGTCATTTTTATTATTCATATTTTTCCATGGGATTGTAATAGTACTGAAATGCATTTTGCTAAAATAAGGAGAGACTACTTTTTATAAGAGGGACACAACTGCTGGGATCAGAGAGCATTTTACTTGACTGTTTTCCTTTTTTATTATTATATTGTACTTTAATGATATTACAGGGTGAGCTGGTGAGCAGCCATTGCTATGTCACAGGCATCATAACCATTAATATGCACTTGTGTTATGCGATAGGTGACATTTTACAGTATACTAGTGGAACACATGGACCTCCAATCCTCATAGAAATTGAAAGAGGAGAAGTCCACCAATATAATGATAAACTTGATTATAAACTCTAAATATGTAGGCACCGTGTCCAGCCGGATTACCAATATAGGCTCCAGTGGATCCCAAAGACAGGGGGCTGTTAATATTATGTATGTGTTCCTTCAGTCCTCAAATAAAATGGAATGTATATAATAGTCAGAGGTGGTGAAATGTGGAAGTTAGCTAGTTGGGCATTTCCAAAAAGAAAAGAAAAATTACATTTTTCTACATTTTACAGATGTAGGAAAAACCAGAAAAGAAAAAAGGCAGTTACCTTTTTAAATTTGTGAGTGCAGGGGGACATCTTTGCTAGCATGTTGTTGCTGCTTCGACAGAACTGATTAACAAAATGCTGGCATCAGGGCATCTATACTGCTTTACATGGTGTCTGCACCCAGCACTAGCAGTACATAGCCACTCGCTTGAAGTACCAACGATCCCAGTGGTTTCAGAGAAGGGTAATAACTTCCCATCACTCAGTAGGGAATTGGAGTGCTTGAGTTTGATGCCATGAGAGATTAGGTGCGCACCAGAGGCCACATGGACATTAATAGAGGCCTTGCAGAAGTGTGATGTATCAAGTAGCTTGGCGACTGGAGGGAATAGACGACATGAGTGGTGATTGGGTGCCTAAGATGGTGCCGCATATAAAAGGCACTTCCTGCCAGCAGGGCTGTCTTTTGACCATCTGGGAAGTGTGGTGAAGTGTGTCAATAGACTCTAGCAGTGAACCTTGTGAGCTCCACTCCATTGAGGAAGTTGTTGTTCTAAATTATACACTAGTGATACCACCTACAGTAATTACACTATGGTGAAGATTAGGATTGAGGGAGGGTTATCTGACTCAAGTAAATGAAGTGACAAAAACCTGCAATCCAAATGATTGTCCAGTGGAGCTACTGATTAATGAAGCTACGGAGGTCTGAAGCTGGACCCATCTTGAGTGTTTGTTGTAGTGTACATCCAAGTGCAGCAAACACTGCGGTTTGTGCATTACTTTTGTATATATTTGCTATTGTACATATGAATATCTCCAAGTATAGCTTCTTTTGGTGGAGGAGTTTTTGGTACAATGTTCATTTTTTGTATATACACTTATTCTGAATTTTTTGTGATTTAATTTTTGGGACTGTGTATTTTTTGGCAAGCATCTTCCTGACCAAGCTGACATCAAGGAAGGCTACCTTTTTGTTTGTGTGTATATACATTTTATTTATTTATTTAATTATGTATTTTTGGACTTGGAATACTCACTGTAAATATTGTATAAATTCTCGTTTTTTTCTTCATTATTAGTTTGTGTGTCATTTGCGGTTAGACCAGGGGTAGGCAGATTCAGTCCTGGAGGGCCGCAGTGGCTGCAGGTTTTTGCTCCAACCCAATTGCTTAATAAGAAACCCTTATTGCTCAAGTAACACTTCAGCTTCACTTTAGTTGTCTCGCTCGTTAAGATTTTGAACCCTTATTGCTTATTTTAGTCTTAAACAGCTGTATTCTTGGTTTTTAATTGCTCCTAATTAGCAATACCATGCAAATGACAAAAGAGACCAGCATTTCTCCATTTAGCTTGTTTTCATTTACACCTGTGTGTATTTATCACGCACTATTTGGTTTAATTAAATACTTGGAAGGAAAGTGAAAAGAAAAAAGTGAAGCACTGAGAATTACTCATCTGTTTTAGACTTCAAATCATTTGGATGATATCCTTAGAAAGGAAAATAAATCTAGGATATGAGAATGACCTGACATGGCAGAGTTAAAGCACTAGCAAGCCATGAAATTAAATAATTGACAAGGATTGGTTTTTAGTTAAGCAATTGGGTTGGAACAAAAACCTGCAACCACTGCGGCCCTCCAGGACTGAATCTGCCCACCCCTGGGTTAGACTATGTAAAAGTGCCTGCATAACCCTGTTTTGTTTGCAATGTCAATACAATTGCAGCATTACTTTTGGAAAAAAAACAATATTTTTGTCTTTATCTCCCCTGTCTAATGTATCTTCTTCTGGTCCTGTTCAGTCCTGAACTACAAGGCGCCCAGTGTGTAATTTGGGGTCTACTTTCCCCCTACATAAGGTTTCACAGTTCAACATGAAAGAAATGTAGTGAAACATTGCAACATAAGCCTGAAGTACTGTACATTATAACAGCACTGGTGTTGTGTAAAAGTGGTGAGGAAGTATCTTTAACTTCTGGAAGCTGTATGCCTTCCATCTGTGCATGTCGTTTTCTTCCTCCTTAACATGCCATCTATTTGTAAAGGATTGGATGTAAGGGCTGTTTATATTCATGAAATTGTAGAGAAATGTCTGTATTTTGAGGCCATTAAAGTATTTGCGCAAGTGTGTGATCTGAACATGTATGTACTGTGACACCACTAGGGGGTGCACCAGCCACCCTACCCGACACAGACAGACGCTAGAAGCACAGTTAAAAAAGCACACATGGTTTATTTTTTTTTTTCCCTTGTGGGTAATGTCTTCCCCATTCCCCACAAGTTTACCACACAGTCCCAAAGCACAACACACTTATCTCTTCTCCTCCACTCCTCCTCAGCAAGCTTCGTCTCCCTCCTCCTGACTCTGGCTCTCAGAGTAGTGGCTGCTGGTTCCTTTTATAACGCACCCAGAAGTGCTCTAGGTGCTTGATGACCTATTTTCAGCAGCACTCCTGGGTGTGGCACAAGAGCTGCTCTGTGAGGCTCAGCAGCAGTTACAGCAACCCCTGGTGGTGCCCAAGGATCCCAACAGGGCTGCACCAAACTCCAACTCCCATGAAGCCCTGCGGGAGTCCTAGGCACCGCTGCAACCCAGGGGGGCTGCAATCTAGCACTCTGGGGGAGGAAATGCTGTGGATAGTCTGACTCCTCCTGTCATCAGGGTCCTGGCCATCTGCCACAGTATATTATAAGTTTTTGAACCTATCAGGCATCTGTGTGTGGTGTTTGAATTTTTTCTTCCTCAACTCATTTGAACAGTTAAGCATCATATCCTGGAGGATTATCAATAGAGGCTACCATGGATACAAAACATAAGGAGCTGTTCATTCTGTATAATTTATCATTCCACTTTCAGTGCAAGTTCAGGCTGACTTTCAATTTGGTATGTTCAGTAGTGTCTTGATGTCTCTTTGTCAGTCATCATTAGTACTAGGGTGTTGTACCGTGTTAGCCATTATGAATGTAGAGAAAAGCCAAGCAAAATGACACCTTTTATTGGCTAACTAAAAAGATTACAATACAGGTATGCAAGCTTTTGAAGCAACTCAGGCCCCACTTGCCTGAAGAAGGGGCCTGAGTTGCCTCGAAAGCTTGCATATTGTAATCTTTTTAGTTAGCCAATAAAAGGGGTCATTTTGCTTGGCTTTTCTCTACATTCTTTCATCATTATTAATACAACTGCTGCTTGTGGCCCAACGCTGTGCTAAGGTCTTGTTGTTGTGAATTAGGCATCATAAACACTGAAGTGTTCCACAGCACCTAGTCACAAACATTTCCAATAATGCCCACTAGAGGGGGATATCACCATCAAAGCCAAGCTAGTAACAAGGGCAAGCGCCAAATCTTTATAAAATAAAATATTTATTATTCACAACAAGGATTCTATTCATAATGAAGCTCTGTGGAGCACAAATATGAAAAGGAATTGTCAGTAACAAAGGCAATCCAAGTTGAACAAAGTCCCAGTACAGAATCCAAATAGAGTGGCCGAAAAAACAGCAAAAAGGTAAAAATTCCAAAATATACAAAGGGCATAAGCACAGCAAACACAGATAACTCTCAAGACTCCAAAATGCATTCACAATGAACTGCCAGGGACTGTGGAAGACCCTGTGAAATTATAGGACAGAGGGCAGTTCCTGGTGGTGATTGGCAGGTGGCCCCACCTCTTGAGGGACCACCCACAAAGCACATGGAACATAACAATGGCAGCTTATATACATATACATATCGAAAAATAAAGAATGATGCACATAATCAACATAAAATAGTCAAAAATGAACAGCATTATAGGCCCCTGGGCAAAGCAGTGCACTGGGGCCCCTACCTACACAACCACTCAGCAAGTTACAACATACATACCGTGTTTCTCCAAAAATAAGACGGGGTCTTGAATTAATTTTTGCTCCAAAAGATGCACTAGGGCTTATTTTCAGGGGATGTCTTATATTTATTCATCCATCCATCCATTTTCCAACCCGCTGAATCTGAACACAGGGTCACGGGGGTCTGCTGGAGCCAATCCCAGCCAACACAGGGCACAAGGCAGGAACCAATCCCGGGCAGGGTGCCAACCTACTGCAGGACACACACAAACACACACCAAGCATACACCAGGGCCAATTTAGAATCACCAATATATTTATTCATGTACAACAATATACATTTATCCAAATAAATGGATTTGGGTGGAGTGGTGGCTCTGAGGCTAAGGATCTGCGCTGGTATCCTGAAGGTTGCCGGTTCGAATCCCCGTCAATGCCAAAAGAGATCCAACTCTGCTGGGCCCTTGAGCAAGGCCCTTAACCTTCAATTGCTCCAGGGGCGCTGTACAATGGCTGACCCTGCGCTCTGACCCCAAGGGGTATGCGAAAAGTAACAAATTCCTAATACAAGAAACTGTATAAGGTGAAATAAAGAACAACAAAAAAAAAAATACAGTCATGTCATCTTCTTCTGGAATATCGTCATAACTCTCCACATTCAAACCCTCAATTCCAGCCTGAATTTCTTGCTATTCCAGCCGCTTTGCAGATCGATGTGCGCGCTTTGATGTTTGATTAATGGTTCGATGTGGTAAAGCAAAATGCCGACATACAAATGCATTTGAGGCGCTTTTATATTCAAGCATTGCATATTCCCCAAAGTAATGACATGATATATTTTAAAAGTCTCAAATACCATCTTCTGTGCCACCTTTTTTTTTTTGCACCTTTACAATACCATCAGAATGTACGGCGGCGTATTTGAGTCACAGAGAATAAAAATAAGGACATAATGAAAATGTCTAATTTGTGATTCAAGTAAAAATTTCAGCTTTAAGCTCAAAATGTCCTCTTTAACCTCGTAGTTTACTTTATCATTAAAGCAGACCGTCGCAAATGTCATCTTAAAACCGACCCAGTTGTTAAATCGCTACACGCTTCTGGGGATTCCTCCTGACCTGACAGCAGCAATAGATCGTCACACAGAACACATTAAATTTATTATATTCCAGCTCTCTACACATTTACAGTTCTTAGATTTATACTTGAAATCACTTTCATGATGAAATGCATTAAAATATGTATGTTACATTTTACAGATAAATTGTTAACTTTGTTTAAATAATGAATACTGTTAATAGTTACACATATGGAGTGGCACAGTGGCAGAGCGGTAGCGGTGTCTCGCAGGGAGTCATGTCCCTTTTGATCCCTGCCTGGAGTTTGCATGTTTTTCCTGGTGGGTTTCCACAGTGGGCTCAGTTTTCCATCCAAAGACATGAAGGTTTGGGGATTTGGTGAAGCTACAATGATGCCAGTGTATGTGTGTGTGGGAGTGTTCACCTTGCGATGAGCTGATGCCCCGTCCAGGGATTTTGCCGATGCTGCTGGAATGGGCGTATCCTCGAATTGATGGATGTAATCATTAAACATCCTTTTCAGAGATATTGTGGCAAGGTGTCCTTGGAATTTAATGGATGTTTCGGGCACACACGTTGCATCGCGTGAAGTATAAACGTGGCCTTAGACTCCTTGCTTTTCAGCTGACGATCTTGACTAGGGCTTATTTTTGGGGTAGGGCTTATATTACAGAGCAGCCTGAAAATCATGCTAGGGCTTCTTTTCGGAGTAGGTCTTATTTTCAGGGAAACACGGTAGATTAGCTCGTGGGGCGCCCGGGCAACTGCCCAGCGTGCCCAAGCATTAAGATGGCCATGGATTTAAAACATGAATTTCAACAGCTGGGACATGACAGTTGTTTTTGTGATTCAACGGTGTATATGACTTCATTTTGAGAGTGGAGTATAAGTTTTGTGTAGGTAGTTGTCCATGTTTGTCAGCCTGTATTTTGTTTCCCGCAGTCGACGTGTGTGTTGTTGGTGTGGTGATTCTCCCTCCCCATCAGCAGCAGTTGTGAGTGTAGTTCTTGGTCTCGGCCTGACAGTGTATACACTTTGTTTTGCAATGAAGTTCATATCTCGTGCCAAATTGCCATGCCTTCCCTGTCCCAGCATGGCACGTGCAGCACAATATTTCATGGAGTTGTTTATGGCCCTTCCGCTGTGCCTTTCCTGTTGATGTCTCTGGGGTTTCTGTTCTTGTCAGCTATGCTGCACGCGCTCACTCGGTCATTACTTTCATATCAGCTACATCGAGCAAGTGTGGTTGTGTATTTTGTTTTAATTGATGTGTGCTACGTTGTCTTTGCTGGTTGTGAGTAGGAGTCAAAGCCCAATTTCTGAGCCACCATAGGCAGGGCTTCCAAATCATAGGTTGTGCATGTATCATTTCATAAACTCGATTGAGACCAAGACCATCTTTCAAAGGCCAGGGATGTGCAAGTTTTGGAGTATCAGAAAGACAACCCTTTGCATTTTCTGTATATAGATAAAAAAATCATTTCTAATCAGAATATTTTTACTTTAAAAACCAGTGAATTAGACAATTTGATTTGAGGGTAGTCAGGAGATTAATTTAGAGGCAGAGGCCCTTCTCAGTTGAAGGCCTGATCAAGAATCAGTTGCTCTTGAAATGATTTATTCAGTTTTAATCTTTTTGAAGAAAAAATAATGAAGAAAATCTTTTTCTTTTAAGGGAAACTGTAATGAAATACTTTGGTCACTACATGCCTAAGGCTGAAAGAGATTAGAAACTTTGAATTTTTTAAGGATTGTACCAGGGAATGGAAAGTACTGTGAGGGAAAAAAATGTGAGGTTAGTAGACAGGCTCAGAAGTCAAGCTAAACTGAGTGTTTTGTCTTGTATGGTCTTATGGTGACCCTATTTTCCCATTTATACTCTTTATTGTGTAGACCTTAATAAAATGTCTTAAATCCCATACACTTACCACACTGTGGTCGGGCACTTTAGAACTTCCTACCCACTTCCGTTCTACTTTGTAACCTCAGGCATTTAGACAAAGTGAAGGAACAGGCAGGAGTTAAATTATGTACTATTGATAACATGCCCAAAAAATAATAAAGAAGCAGATTACAATGTGAATGTTGAAAAACCATGCCATTACAGCCAAAATAACATTGCTTCGAGTGTCCAAAGGTGGCACTCAGCTTATCTTCAATCTAACTTGGTCTGTGCTACCACATAATCTTTGAATGGAGTATTGAAACAAGCTACATGTATGTCTCAGTATGGCTGCCAAGTTGTCTTCATCATGAATTGGGTAGGAGTATATATAGGTATAGTGTGCCATGGCAGTGTTGCACACTAAATGCAGTTTCAGTGGCCAAAAACAACTATTTGGTGCCTTATCAGGTGTTTGCCCTCATGGCATACAATGAATCTTAATCTGTAGCAGAGGTGCAAAGATGATAAGATTTCAGTGGCCTTGGTGGGGGTGAATTCCTTCCCGTAGCACTATCTTAAAGTGAATCGATTAATGTTCATCTACTGGTAGTGTGAAGGATGTGTTTGTTAGACGACTGAGGACCGTAAGAACACCAGAAAGTATCAAAAGGATGAGATAAGCAGTAAACATTTTAGCATGATGTCAGTCAGTACTTCATTATTTCAAGCTGGACTGTTCGCTGAATTATTCAGCAAGATTTATCCTGTCATCCTTTTAAAATACAAATAGTACATATGTACGTTTTTTAGGAATAATTTAGCAGTGGGTAACGCTGCTGCCTCGCAGTTAGGAGACCTAGGTTCACTTCCCGGGTGCTCCATGCGTGGAGTTTGCATGTTCTTCCCGTGTCTGTGTGGGTTTCCTCTGGGTACTCTGGTTTCCTCCCACAGTCCAAAGACATGCAGGTTAGGTGCATTGGCGATTCTAAATTGTCCCTAGTGTGTGCTTGGTGTGTGTGTGTGTGTGTGTGTGTGCGCGTGTGTGCCCTGTGGTGGGCTGGTGCCCTGCCCGGTGTTTGTTTCCTGCCTTGCTCCCTGTGTTGGCTGGGATTGGCTCCAGTAGACCCCCGTGACCCTGTAGTTAGGATATAGCGGGTTGGATAATGGATGGATGGATGGATTATTAACAGGAAACAATTTCAAACACATTTTGAAAAATATATTGTTAATTATTAAAGAGAAGGTAAATAAGGTTCATAAATTAACATTTTTAAAACTATTCCTGAAATGGCACCATGAGTCAAGTAGCTCAATTAAATGACCTTTCATTCTGTTCTTTCAAAAATCATCATGTCTTTGTGAATCAACCGGAGAATTTCTTTGTCTCAGCTTTACTAAATCTTATACTAAACAGTTCTACTTCCAGTGATATACCTCAGGAATTGATTCCTGTTTTGAATGACAATAATTGTTTTAGATTCAAATCCCAGGTCTTCCATGTGTGTGTGTGTGTTGTGAATTGGACACAAACATGGCAAAAAGGGGTTTGAGGCCACCAAAATAACCATGAAACCTTCCATGGCCAGCTCAGAACAGACTTACTTCAGACCAGCTTGGCATACAGAACTACCTGTTGACTTTCAGGCTAGCAGGCCCTAAAATAGGTAGCTGGCTTAGAAACTTCAAAAGACTATAAAAGTCCCAGAAAATGCAAAAATGCTTCACTAGAGGGAGAAACCAGAAAAACTGACTAGTAGAGACAAGTCCCACTAAGTATTTTCATAAAGGAATGTGTTTATTACAAACAAAAATAGAAGAAAAATAAAACAAAATGCTCAAAAGAGCAAAAGGAGGCTAAAAGAATTTGCCTACAAAGATAATTCAAGGTAAACAAGTCACAATATAACATCCATAAGCAACATCCAATGATAGAAGCAAAAATCCAGAACCGAAAAATATCAAAAGAAAACAATACTTATAAATTCTCCAACAAACAGCTAACAGTGATCCACTGGCTCGTTGTCTCGACTAGCCCCCAGATAAAGGCAGGAGGAGGAGCCAGTAGCAGTGGTGTCAGGATGACCCCGCCTCTTAGGGCTCCACCCACAAAGTATAAGGAATGATTACACATTTAAAGACACTATACATAGAAAATACATTAGAATATGAGAAATAAAAATTCAAAAATGACAATAAAATGTAAAATGCACAAAAATACAGATCCATACCTAACAGTGTGGATCATGCACGTTCCCCCTGTGTCTGCATGGGTTTCCTCTATGTGCTTTCCTCCCACAGTCCAAAGACATGCAGGTTAGGAGGCCTGGCTTTGCTAATTGGGCCCTGCTGTGCAGTAATGTGTTTGTTCACCCGGCGATGGACTGGCACCCTGTCCTGTGTGTTGTTTCTGCCTTGCTCTCAATGATTGCAGGAAGAGGCTCCAGTGCCCCTGCTCAGGATAAGTGGGTTTGGAATTTGGATTGAATGGTGTATTGTTTTAACAATATGTTTGTTTCCACTTTTCTTTTTTAGGTAATATTCATGTCAGAAATATTCTTGAAAGGAAACAAAAACATTTATTTTTTTTTAATTTTATGTACACCCTCGTAATGATTCCACTGTCATTATGGTAATAACCCTCTTCTTGGTACTCAGTATGGTACCAGTTTTCTAACTTGGGTCCTCATATTGCTTAAGTTTATGGACCCCTATTGTAAATCATTAAAGCTGTAGTTCCATCAACAGCTTGTAGATGGCAGAATGTGCTTTACTGTATGTGAAGATTTAGCCTTCAGAAATAAAACAGGTGAACTCACTTTGTTTACGTGTAAAACTTATCATGACTACAAGACATCGTTGTGAATGTGAAGGCATTGAAGAATATTTTCTGAACTTAAATCAGTTTATGATGTAAAGGTTAAAAGGGTCAGAGTCTCTTCAGTGCTTTCTAAACATTTAGCCTTTCAGAAGAGATTGTTCAGCACAATGTGAATGAAAAGTGAAGGAGAAGCTGATGTCACTTAGAAGGCTCTTAAGTGTGGGCCAGCTGTTTGTGCTAGCGCCTGCCCTTCACCCAGGGCCGTCTGCTGTCCTTCCTGAACACATGTGATGGCTAATTAGCCTTGAGTCTCGCTGACAGGGTTTCATTAAAATGATGTGCTTTGCAGAGGCAGGCCTATAATTAGATTAGGGCCAAACTTGCACTGCACTTTAAACACACGAAATTGGGCACAAATTGACCTGGAATTTTGAATGACATTTCAGTAATGTGTGCACTTGAGTGTGCATCCATTGAAAGCAGCATGAAATACTAGTGAAACTGGGAAAAAAAACATGAGTATTCTAAAAGGCATACAGTTCCTTACTTGCAGTATGCATATATTGAGAAACTTTTTGAATTAATGAATAACACACTGTTTTGTCTTGGTAGAGTAATATATTAGTCTACTTTCCCCTTTTGTATTATTAATATGTAACCTTTGTCAGAATGCCTCAAATCTCACAGATTTACCACTGTTTATAAGGTATTGTCCCATATAACTTCTCCCCACCTTCCCTTCTACTTCTATAACCTCGGGCAATTAGGTGTAGTAAAAAACAAGCAGTAGTTAAGTTACAATTTAAATAATGTATTATTGATAATATTCATAAACAATAACAATATGCAAAGTACATTTGAATTTTGGCAACCATACAACCTGATAAAATGCTGATGTGTAGTTTTAGGCGGCACACAGACTTGTCAATTACTTAAAATGTCTCTAGTTAAGGCATCATTGGTGGTCAGCTTTCTTCAGAACAGGCCACATGCCTGTCTCAATATGGCTGCTGAGCTGTGCTCTCCTTTATGTTGTCCTTTTCAGTTCATGGTGTAAGATGGTCTTTCATCAGTTTGGTAAAAGAGAGAGGGTGAGGTAAAGCAAGCAAATTTATAGGTTTTCTGTCCAACCCCTAGAGCCAATAGGGTGTCATGGTACTTAAAGGCTTCTGATACAAGCCAATTCCAAACAGCCATGTTTCAGACCAGTGGGGGGACAGAATACCTTCACACCTGCCCTCCAAACCATGTGTTAAGTTAAAGCTTGGCAGTTAGGCAGCCTGACTTTCCTGAGGGGGTTGACTGAAAGACTTTAGCAGAGAAACATTGGCCAAACTTGTTTGAGGGACTTCCCCCAACCCTGCCATAAAATTGCAAAGACTCAGTCCTAAAAGGGGGGAAGGGGTTCTTAACCATCAAAATATTGCTGTTATTATCAATAATGTCACACTAATATTACATTGCTTGTCTAAGTTACAAATAAAGACATACAAAATATTTATCAACTAGTATGCAAAATTTCACATCCCAACACACACTGCCACCATCATCATCACCTCTTGAAATGTCATAGAAAAGCCTTATTGACCACCTTTTATCCCAATCTATCAGTATGCCTTTTTGATATGGTGCCCTTCAAAGAACACACTGTTAAAAGTGGGCTTAGCAAAGGAAAGCCCACTTCCAAGAGTGACAAATGGAACATCCAGCCATTTTCTGAGATTACAGAAAGAATTGTCAGAATAGGTGGAATGCTGTCTGTATTATTAAATCTCACTTCCTAAACTCTAATAATTAGTGCCAGAAAGCGATCATATAGCATGTGAGCATTAGGGAAAGGTGTTATTACATGCTTTACGAAACAAGGTCTTCAATGAAGGGTTTACAGAAGTGCAATGGCTTGCTAATACTATTAGCACTTTTAATAGTAGGCATTATTCCAGCACACTTCAATGTAAGCTTACATAGGAAGGCTTTAGTTCTCATTTGGGTGTAGCTCAGAACCTGGCAGTAGGCATAGCACTGAAGGGACAACCAAAGGCCCAGATTATTTTATAGCCAGATGACATTAACACCATACAGCAAGATCTGGATCCCAATTCACCATGAAACTCTCCTAGGATGCTTTTTCTTGCAGTTCTTATTATTTGCTTATTTCCCTGGTCATGAAGATATACATAGCCACATCTCACTGTTACGTTGCTTCATTGCTGCTTATGCACCCCCCTCCCCCCTCATATGTTGTGTCAGAAGATCAGCACCCAGGAAAGAAGCAGAGTAAATGTGGAGGTGAGTCACTCCCAAAAAAGATATTTGTGCCTTTCCTTTGAACATAAGAAGAATACAGATGAAGCCACAGGAAACATCTGTTGCCATAGCAAGACCTGCACAGTACTCACACCCCTCTTCATTAGCAAATTGCCAGACCCCAGGAGCACCTGCTCTTAGGCCATGGAAACAGAATGAATAGAGCCAAGCATGTGACCTCTGCAGCTTCCACCAAGCAGCCATACCAACCCAACATGCAATTTGACTGATCTGCACCCTCTTTTGCCATTTGAATGGATGTTGACACATCTTTTCTCAATCCCTAAAGTGCAATAGTGATGTCACCACCATGGGAATCAGTGACAGGGAATTCAGTGCATAAAAAGTCTTGATGAATGGGAAACCAGCATATGCAACACATATAGTAGCAATAATCACATTAGCACTGCCCCCAAAATATTATTACTGCCATCTCATGCTGTTCCCTGAAAATCTATCATCTAAGAAACACTGCCCACGAAAAAGCTCCAACCTGCTAGACCCTGTCAGGGCATACCAACCACCAAGATCTAGCCTTCCTAAGTGAAGCCCACTAAAAAGTTTCTCGTCTGCCACCACTGCCACAGATACAGCAGATTCATACCAAGCTCGAAGCCACTAAGCTCCCTTCTGACTAGCTCTAGTCAAAGCGCCTTCCAAGGTCCACATTCAGCAGTCCTGCCCAAATAAGCTAAGCCTAATAACTAGCAATATCTTACACAGCCACAACCATTTGGACCTTTCTCATCTTGATCTTTGTCCAACTAGGCCTTACTCTAGTATGCTTTACCTGTCAACTAAACTCCAAACTAATCCCACTAAACCTTCACTCCTGCCAGTCCCAAGCCTGGGCATAGAAGTTTATCCCAAACTTTACCCCAGCAGGCCACACACACATATCATTAAGCAACACATCTACTAGCTATGATCCAGTCTACATTTAAGCTTCATTCATTCCACCAGTCCTATCCAAGTGGACTAACCCCAATAATAAGCTCCGCACCCAGCACTTCTATCCACCTCACCAAGACAAATCTCAGCAAACCAGAATCATCATGCTCCATCTTCACCAGCACTACTCCAGCAGGTTAATCTCACTAACAAGCAATGTGCGATGAAGGACTGGCTCATCCCAACCTCCAACCTATCAGGTCCCATTTCATTAAACCAAGGCACCACCAACTTCTTCTCTCAATAGACCGTTCCATGGTATCAGATTGATAATCTGTGGCCTGGTCTACAGCACTAAAATTTACATATAAAATATTTGACTTGGCCATTATTTACAGCATATTCACATGAGTCATTGTCATGGATATTGTCTAGTGAATGTCATGGTACAACTTATTTGTTGCAATAATTAATAGCAGTAAAAAGAAAGAACGAAATGAAAAAATTGAATAAAGATATAAATTATATAGAGAAATTGAGTACAAAGAATCCACATGCTTAAGTTTCTTCCAATCTAATCTGACTCCCAAGTTTAACTCCTACCAGGTCTGTCCTTGTAGACCAGTGGTCTCAAACTCTGGTCCTGGAGGACCGCAGTGGCTGCAGGTTTTCATTCTAACCCTTTTCTTAATTGGTGACCAGTTTTTGCTGTTAATTAACTTCTTTTGCTTTCATTTTAATTTACTTGTTTTTTAGGATTTGCTGCTCTGAATTGCTTCATTTCTTTCATTAAACAGCACCCAAACAGAAATGAAATGTGAAGTGAGTGAGCCAACAGAAGTCCAACTAAGTCTATGGATTGTTGCTGCTCTCATTGTGCTATAGCATACATTTTTGAAATTGTTGATTTTCTCTTTTCTAAGACCACTATTAAAATGTTTTGTGGACCTGAGCAGATCAACATTCCTGAGACCTTCATCTTTCTTTATGTTCAGATATTGTATGATGGACACATGTTTTTGCTCAATTTTGTATCTCATTATTATTTGGCTGCTAACTAAGGAAAAAGAAACAATTTAGGGGTCTGAGTCTTCAAGAGCAAGTTAATTAAAATTAATTCAGAAGAGGTTAGTTAGCAGCAAAAATAGGTCACTAATTAAGAAAAGGCTTAGAATTAAAACCTACAGCCACTGCAGCCCTCCAGGACCGGAGTTTGAGACCACTGATGTAGACTTAGTAGATCACAACCACCTTTATTCCACCAGGCTCTACACAGGCTGGCCAGACCAACCACCAAGTTAAACCTTCAGCAAACAGTCTGACCTTCAGCAAACAAGGTCTACTCCCAGTGTCCACTCTCAGTATGCCTTATGTCACATTCAACCTTATAATGCAATAGTAGAGCAGGTTAGAATCATCACCAAGCACTACCCTCACTAGCTCTGCCTCATCAGGGTAGGCCCATTTGTGCAGAACCATCTGTATGATGTTCCAAGATGTCACAAGAGCAATTTGGGTCACAGTCTGCTTAAGCAAACACTCATGTCAAGTTGCCCCTTGACCTTAGAAACCCACATTACTACTACTAGACTGATGTTCTGTGCTGCACAAAGTTGCTGACCACTGTTCTACAAACATGTCTTCTTCCTGCTCTTCTGCAGCCACTTTGAGCGGAGGCACAGATAAAGCTGTGAAAATGTGATGGTGAGGCAATCAAAATCGAGGTGAATAAACATAATACAGTACACACAAATCTCCTCGCCTCAGAAGCCTACAGGACACTCTAAAGCAGATATTTACCAGTTAGCTGTCTGACAAAGTACTATGAAATTTGATATCACACATTTTGGCTACTGATAGTAATGCAGACAACTGAAGCAGCTGTCTCCAGTAAGAGGATACTTAAGTATGTCTGGTTTTCACCATTTCCCTTCTGCCTGAATCCTCATTCACCTGGCTGTCATGAAGGGACCTCTGCACTGGAGTCATAACACAGACTCTGGTATCAGACATATCTTTCACTTGTTAATGGCCTGCCTGTTTGGCATGATGTAGAGTCACCCAGGTGCAGGACTGGACTTCTGTGGCAAAACCTGTGAGCCACCAAGAGGAATGACATCTAGAGATGTACAGAGACACAAAAGTAATGCAACATGGTGTGTATAAGCATTTCAATGCTTTTTCAAAAATTACCTTTGCTAGAGCAAAACAAATTTACCAAAAAAAGCAGTGACGCAGTAGCCATCCAAGTGTGTACACACATCAATCAGTATTCATCATCATTACATACATCACCTTCCACAGCAAGCAGCATCTATGAGAACTTCACAGACAAAAATGTGTGTGCTTGGGTGTCTATGTGATTGTCAATCAATTGCCCAATAGCACCTTCATTGTAAGCAATATCACAAGACACTTTACAAAGCAATTAATATAACCTGACATCGAGCCAGTTAATTGAATTCAGTGTTGTGTTGTTGGAGGTCAAAGCCTTTCCTGATAACACTGGGCACAGCCCTGGACATGGTGCCATTCTGTTTCAGAACTCGCTGGCATACACACTCAAAGTCAAAGAGGATCAATACCAAATCATCTATTATCCAAAAATGCAAGTTTAAGATTAAATTAGTATCCATGCATATTGATCATTTTTGTTTTTGCGTATATCTTCACACATGTCTATCTGTTGTCTATGATGAGTCTTATTTAGCCTCTGTCACAGAAAAGTCACCATGCATACAAGTCAACAAGATTCCAAAGTGTGTTTGGATGTGTGCATGTACCAATCAAGCTAATATTTCAAATTTAACACAGCACTTTTCACAGCAAACACAGTTAACAAGATTCTAATGTTTAAACTTGAACTTAACTACCAGGCAACATAGTCACTAGACAATTAAATTCAGTTAAACAACATGCAATACAATACATGGCACCAACTCTACATTATATACAGTACTAGTAATAAAAGATATTGCACAAAACATTTATAAATTAAACAATATAGTAAAGTAAAATGGCATTACAGCTCAGTAATATATTAGTTAAATCCTACATAATATAAACCTGAACATAATTCATACTGAATGGGAGAGTTTAGAAATCAGGAAAAGACGGAGGTGGATCAGAGACGGTGTTTAACCAAAGTGACTGAAGTAGGAAAGAAACTCTTCCTATGTCTAGTAGTTCTTGCCTTTAATGACCAGTAATGTTTTCTCAATGTTAATAACTAAAAGAGTGGTTGCTCAGGTGAGTGTTGTCTTTGATTTTATTTCCAGCATCTTTACTGACCCATGGTGTACATGGGACCTCAGTGGAGTCCAGTTTCAGGCCTACAATATGTCTGCATGCAGTTTATGTTTTCAGTAAGCAGATGCACTGCCATCCTATGTTGTTATGGAGAAAATGAGGATGTATTCAATACTAGCGCTATAAAACTGTACTAGCACTGACTGGGACAAGTTAAACTTTTTTAATTGACAGAGAAGAAACATATGCAGCAGAATCTTTTTGATAAGAGCAATGTGTTTCCATCCCAGTTTAAACTGTGATAGTTGTGCCAGGAAATTTACTGTAACTGATTCCACCCTGTAGACAGTAACATTATTTATAACTAGATAGTACAGGAGGTGAGGAGGGTCTCCTACAATTCACAGTCATTTCCACTGGAATTCAATGAATCCAAGTTAATATTATTGAGGAAGCATCAACTGGACATCCAATCCACTTTCCTCCAATATGGCACCTCATCATTGTCTTTGATCAGGCCAATCAGGGTGGTGCTATCAACAAATTTCAACAGTTTAATAGATGCATCACTGGAGGTGCAGCCATTGGTGTAGACAGAGTAAAGGAGAGGAGATCGAATACAGCCATGATGGGACCATGTGCTGTGGGTCAGGGACACTAACTAATATTTGCCCATCTTCCCAGTTTGATGTCTGTTTCTTAGACAGTCAGAGATACAGAGACACATGGCACATTCCAAATTCATACTTGCTATGGAGAACATCTGGTACAATTATATTCAATCTATGTACAGGCCCTGATTACCACAACCTTAACACGGAAAAAATGTTAGTACAAAGTGATGGTGTAAGGATTCTAGGGATCGCTGTCGTCCCTTTAAACCCAACAGACAAATGCACAGGACACAGGATAAAAGCACTCAGAAGTATTTTAATGCTTCTTCTTTTAAGTAGTGCTTCCAAAGCACACCAGCCACAATAAACAGGCAATTAAATAAACAATAAATCAATAATTATAATCACAACTCTCTCCTCTACACCTCCCAGCAAGCTCTGTCCTCTACCTCCCAACTCCGGCTTGCTTGCTGGGTCTTCACCAGTCCTTTATATAGTGCCTGACCCGGAATTGCTTCTGTTCTTCCTCCCACTTGACTTGTCATCACTTCCGGGTCAGATGGAAAACTCAAGTCCTTTAGTCAGCCTGGAAGTATTTCAGGGTTCCCATCTGCATTGTCCATTAGTACTTCCGAGGTATAGGGAAAGTATGACTCCCCAGGTCCTTCGACAACTCCACCTGGCGGCACCCATGGATCCCAACAAGGCTGAGAAACCAAACTCCAAGTCCCAGTATGCCCTGCGGGAATATGGGGCACCGCTATACTCCACGGGAGCTGCCATCTAGGATCTTGGGCGAGGCAGTGTCCAAAAATTGTTGCCTTCCCCCGTCCTTTCATTCTCAGGGCGTCCCGGCTGGGCTGAGCTGCCGGCCGTCCATCACAATGGATAGACAACACATTTTTATGCTAGTCTACGTGCAGTTTGCTAATCATATCCATTAAGCATTAGAAATATGTAAAGTAATTATGTGCACTCAAGTAGGTGAACTAAAGGAGGTGGAAGGCACACAGGACAGTAATGACACTTGGACCCCAATTTTATTCCTAATTGTGGAGCACTGAAGTGTTATAGTTTTGTTACGTTCTCCTCATGTTTACAGCTGTTGTCTCAATGTAGTTATGTTCCCTGAGGTACTAATGTCTGGTCCAATGCCATGTTTTGGGTGCCCTTCAATTCTTACCAAAAGATCTAGCCATTCACTGTACCACTTATTCAATTTAATCATGGCAGATAGTCGAAGACACACAAGGTGAACACGAGCCCTAAATGACAGAGTTGCGTCAAATCACGAATGAACTCATCAATTCCAGTTCAACTAGGGAAATGAAATTGGAATTGAAAAAAAGGCTACAGGAAGCAGAATTGGAATTGAATTGGAATTTCAGGAAGCTGATTTCTATTCAATGAATTTCTGTAGAATTTCTTGCTTTATATATAACAATATATAAATATATAAAACAAAATTTAATTTATTATTAAATGTAACATTCAAGCAGCAAGATATATAAAAATTGGTAAGGTTAATTTATAAAAATTGGGGTCCTGAAAATATACATAGTCACCAAACATCGTCACATATTTATACGTGACACCACGTGGAACCTATGACCATTACATTGACTGTAATCCTCACTGTAACTTTATTATTTATTTATTTATGCTTACATATTATTTTATTTATTCCATGTAACTATTTGCATTGTGTACAGGCACCTTACTTTATTCTGTGTATTTTTGGAATTGTTAATAGTAAATGTACTTCTCACAGTTTAATGTTTATCTTTAAATTTGTGCTTCTTGTAGTTTAATGTCTACTTTTACATACCTTTACATACTTTATATATTATTTTATCTAAGGTATCTAGAGGCTTGCTCTAAACGATATTTAATTGAATTGTACAGTGACAATAATGGTATCTTGATCTCTCAGGTCTTAATATTTTACTGACAACACTGAAAATACATACGGTTAGCATTCCCAGATTTTTTATCGTCATTATTTTTCGAGTTTGTCACCATTTTTGGATTTTTTTGTAAGCTCCAACATCTATTGGTTTTGTTGTCAAGATGTGGTGCAATGTTGCTAGAGGCTCTCATCCAGAGATACAGTACATCACATTACTGATGATAGGCTTTACAAACCCATGCCACATTCAGTGCAACATCCAAGATTACAGACTGAAAACTCACACAAATTCAATGTGTGTTCTTCTAGTAATAAAAGTCTTGTGGCTACTGACTTCTGCGAATTCTCCTTTTGACAACATTTACAGTTTAGCATTTCGGTTCCGGGAAACATTTTTCTGATGTTTGCAACTGACCCGTTGAACAGTTTCCTAAGTACTGTACACACTCATCTCTCAATTTGATTACCCCTGTCCTAGTGGTTTCCTCATTCCTTCTTACTGGCAGAACAAAACAACAGGAAATGTTAACCAAAAATGTATTAAACCAAATGTAGGTATTCCAAAATTTTGTTTCTATACTTTTATGATTAAATTTGATGTCTGGTCATGGCTCCACCTTTTTCGATATTTTGGTGTGTAAAAAAGTTTTCTTTTGCTGTTTACTCTGCTCTGTGTTTGAATGCTTGGCTGCTAAGGCCAGGGGCTGAGGGGGTGTGGCCTATTATTACTTGTCCAATATTATTATTCTTGAACGTTATTGTGCACAGTCAATTAATTATATATATTATTCTTGAATGTATTAGACAGGCAGACAGACAGATAGACAGATAGATAGAACTAAAAAGCACTATATAATAGATGGATATATGGAGTGATAGATCTTGAGCATGGGAAAGATGCTATGAAAGTAAAATTTCTTCTTCTTAATATTATTATATATTAATCTCCAGGGCAAATTAAAGCTTTACAGAAGTTCCAGAGAGAGAGAGAGAGTGAGAAAATAGAGACATGTTTGTATTTTTATATCTGATATGCAATATTTAACAAATCAAGACAAATTATCTCAGAAGTGGAATTTTGTAAAGTTTAATACAATTCAGTTTCCTTTGATTCCAGTTCTTTTCCTCATGAGCTTGGTCCAATTCCAGTTGTAATTCACATTCCAGGAAGTGAATTGAAATTGACAGTGCATTCTCAATTCAGTTCAAGAATGACACCAAGCTGGCTGGATGGGATGCCATTCCATTGCAATGAAGTGCAATGAATATTTTTTTTTTCATATTTATACTCAAAGCGCTTTACATAGACAAAGGGGAACAACTTTAACCAGCACCAATGTGTAGCGCCCACCTGGATCATGTGATGGCAGCCATTACTGTGCCAGTATGCTCACCACACGCTAGCTTTTAGGTGGTGAAGGAGTGAGAGAGATTCTTAGCCAGTAAAGAGCAGTGTATGATTAGAGAGCTAGAATGATGGCCACTTTCGCCAGGATATCGGGATAAACCCTACAATTTTTATAAAGATGCTCAGGGATCTTTAATGACCACAGAGAGTCGGGACCTCGGTTTTACATCTTATCTATGGGGCAGCGTCATATTTACAGTACAGTGTTCGTGTCACTGGACAGGAATCCGTATACAGACCATAGGGTATGCGCTCCCTCACCAACACCTCTTCCAGCAGCAACCCAAGCTTTTTCTAGATGGTCTCCCATCCAAGTACAGCATGCTTAGATTCAGGTGGATTAGCTGTTCTGAAGTGCAGGTTCTACTAACAAATGAACACTCACAAACACACCCCGCACACTTATGGATGTCAAAGAACGTAGAAATCCCACCAAGGCAGTACCCGAGCTGGGCTCATTCGTTGCCAAAATGACGGTGTGAACAGAGGGCGGCGGTGGAGGCGGCGTTTTCTCTCTCTCTCTCGTTGTTGTCAGATTATTTATTTATTCCACAGATCGCCCCACTGCCGATGTGCGACTTTTAAATCGGGTTCTGCTCAAACCCCTTTCAACATTAACTTTGCCCCCGCCCACTCGGCCCTGTCCGGTTGCTAAGCAGGGTGTTGTGTTGTGGCAACGGTGGCGAGCGGCGCAGGTTGTGAAAGGCGCGTAATGGGAGAGCGGGTAAAGCCACCAGGGTGACTCACGTCGTGTCTGCATTCACATACGTCGCCCTCATTGACGGTTCACTATGCTCACCATTAGAAAGTCTCCGAACCGACCGGCAACCACAAAGGTACGGTTGGCGTGCTGCGGTGCAAGCCGGTGTGCCGGGTCCGGACAAGCCCACGAGGGCAGGGCTCACTCCGTTTACTCAGCTGGGAGAGGTTGTTGACTTTAGAGAGAAGGAGATACGGAGCGCGGCCCGGTAACCACTGTCACTTTGGAGCACCTGTCCAGAGGGGCGGCTCCGGAAGCGCCAAGCGCGACTGGACTGCAGCTCGTAGGGATTTATGAGTCCGTATAAAGGAGAGAAATGACCGACTACTACAGGCCGCACACCGGCACAGTGAGTACAGGAGAGACAGTAGCCAACAAAGATCTTTTCTCAATGTCAGTCACTCTGTGTGTCTTTTCCTGAAAAATAGGCCAGAGAAAGTAACGAGAGTATACCATGAGTTCTTCAGAATTAATTCGATGTGCTCATCTGCTGACTGCTTGGCTAACTCGATCTGCTCGTTTGCCTTCTTATACCTACAGAACTTGGTCATTAGGCTAGCTGTCCAATTATGTTTCGCCTGCCTGACTGGGCGTTTTTTTATTGAGAGAATCAATCTTGACTTTTCTTTTAGTCTGTCTCTCCACTAGGTCTTATACATTTGGTTCTGTCAGAATAGCCCACCTTCTGTCTGGTTGTAAGCTTGTTTAGAATTTAAAAAAAATGCCAGAGGTCCATGTAGGTATTAATCTGTATGTTTGTGTGTCAATCACACTGGTTATCTTTGCATCTGGTCTCATTTGCCCACTTGACTGATTGAAGAAACTAGCTTCAGACATCTGTTGCAATTCCATCTGTTCCTTTTTTGACTGCCGAAGTGACGGTCTGTATATCCACTTGCCTGGATGTTTTTCTGACTTTCAACCAGGCTGACCTACTGTGTCACAGCACAAGGTTTTAGTGGCATACGTTTAAGCTGTAAGTGATTGTCATATTTCATTCTGTTTTCTTTTACTTCATTCATGTTTTGATTCGCTGGGTGGTATCATCATAAAATGATCTAAAGAAGCCGTGTTCCTCAAGAAGTTAAACAAGTTAGCCCCGTGCACATAGGTTATCCTCCAGATGTTTTTGTTTCCTCCTACAGACTGAAGATGTTCATGTTGAGGAAATCAATGATTTTATTATAAACTTTTTCCATCATAGTGGAATTCTACAAAAGCTTATTCCCATCATTTAAAAAAATAATGTTATTGTGTTATTTTGCAATGACCATTGCGTTTTTTTGCTACAGTATTTCCTGGTGTGGTCAGTATCATCATGCATGCACATTCTGTGGTCGTCATGTGACAGCTAGGATATGTTAAGGACATGCATAGTTTGCAACCAAGTGACATGAACTAAACAAAAGTCACAGGTATACATTTAATCTTGCATGTGCTGAGGGGTAAGTTTAATCTGCCCAGTTTAGGGTTATAGGGGGCCAATGATCATCACAGCAGCACTGGTTATAAAGCAAGGACCAAATGTGGTGGATGGTACACTGGTCATTTACGGGATTGTGCTTGGTGCAATCCAGTAATACATACCTAGAAATAAAGTATGTGTTTAATTTTAATCTAGTTTTTTACTATAGATATTTTAAAACAATGGGATCTGGTGGCTAAACGACTAGGGTTCATACCTCAAATGTTCAGAGGCTCAGGTTGGGGATGGAAAAGGGGATAAATATTATTTACTTAACAGTACATGCATTTTGTGTGTTTTTGTTTTTAATTAACAATTACACAGATCAATGCTACCAATGCACTGTCCCTGCACCAAGCTGGAATCGGTGTGCCACTGTTAAGGACTTATTTGTCTGTAAAAGTCCTATGTTTAGAGTGAGCTATTGTGGACATCTCTGAGGGAATCTGTTTTTGACGTGTTACACCCCTTAAAACTAGATTCATTACAAACTAAAAACTAGATACATTATAATTTGCTCACTTATTAATCCTTGCTTGTTTATCTTGTCCCTTTGATTACCTAGAATTTTGGAATTAGGACAAGAAGCAGTTAATGGATAAGGTAATTATTGTTTTCAGAGAGTTAGTTTACATCCACACTGCTACGTTTTTGTTTAGTAACGTTAGACGTTATTCTCCATTTTGCCCTTTTGTCCACATTACCCTAGAGTTTTTAACCCCTCAAATTGGAGACTCTTGAAAACACTCTCTAGAGCCATATTTTTTGAAAATGGTGGCTTGTTCTTTGCAGTGGGGATGTGTGAAAATTTAAAGTTTTGATAACGCACACTCTGTTTGCACTGTGATTGGTTAGTACTTATTTTGTGGTACTTTCCCAAATCCATTCTACTTATTAAAACAACTCATTTTTTGATTGGTCACCCTTAACAGAAAAAAACTATGTTCCAACATAGCAGACATAGAGGAGCTGCTTTCCATGGTGCTTGTTTTGTTGCTTACCTGTATGCATCTAAATAGTGTTTTGTACAGTTTGAATGTTGTATACATCTGCAAAAGGCATATAATTTGCTGGTCACCGTTCTGCCATAAATCCCAAGGCTGGTAAGCCTTACCATCCCTTCAAGAAGGTTTCTGCTGATGTGTATATCCCCAGTGTAGGTGAGAGGCTACATCATCTGCGTTTTCAGTCATTTTAGTGTTAACAGAGATCGTTTTGTCGTAAAAACTCCTCTTGTTAATGAAAATGTAATAGTGTGGACGTAGCCTTAGATGCCCTCAAACCCAGTCATGCCCAGGCATCTGATACAGTGATATGTGATATATATTAATCTGTTTAGAGGATCTGACACCTTCATTGGTCTGTACATTTCTTCTTTGCTTGTCTGTATCATTCAAGGTGGCTAGTAAATGGTGTCATTTGTGACCTATCAATGAGTTTGATAAGTGAGCACAATTCACAGTATTTCTAGCATGCTGTCTGAGAATTTTGTCTTTATTTCCCGGCATTCTTACATGTTTAGTAAGTGTGGTGTCTCACACTTTACTGTCATGGACATATTTACCAGCCTCTTGGTTTTGCTGCCTCCTCTCACTACTTCTCTAATTTAGCCTCTTTCTTGCCTTACCTGGCTGCCAAAGCTTTAAAAATATTTTTTATACTATTTTTGGTATTTTCAGTTTTTTAATCCAAGCAATTTGAATCACAATGGACAGGCAAACACCCCAAATGCCAATTGACAGGAACATCTCAAGCAAAATGTAAACTAATACTATCTCAATAGTGACTTGATTATTTAGTAGGTAAATTGGTATAGTGAGGGCACAAAATAGTGTTTTGAAGAATTCCAATAGGTGACACATCCACAGAGCAGTATAAATCGCGGTTGTTTCCTAGCTCTTGGAACTTAAAAACATTCTGTGTTTAAATGTATGTGAAACTGGTAGAATATAGATAAGTAGGGTAGCCTTAGGAGATGTGCTAGTGTGCATTAATTTACTTTGGAGACCTTTGAAATTAAATCCTTGTTTTAAATATAAGGCCTGTTTTACACAGTACTAATAGAATGACTTGTTTATTATCCTGCAGCTGCAGAGGGGAACATTTGACCTTCCATCTTATGATGCTCTTGAAGAGATTTTGCCAGAATATGAATACCTATTCCGTGTTCATCCAGCCGCTCAGGATCCTCATTATGGACGCAGACATCCCCACAGGACAGAACCCAAACAGCCTGACAAGAGTAAGGTCACTGAGTCCACAGAACGGTCCCAATCCCCACCTCGCCGTACCCATTCCCCTAAGAGGTAAGAAACTGGTAGACCATCTGCAGGAAAGTAACTTGCATTCTGTATAATCTTTCTTTAACATGCCCTTTAGAGAAAGGATACCTCCATATATATCTAATCTTCTTTTGCTAAATTCTTACTTCATATTTTTAAAATTGGAACGTTAACACAATATTACACTACATTTACTACAGTTAACCCCTTAAGTAAATAAAATGTGCTTGTGAAATATAAATAGTGCTTTTGAAAAGTATTTCAAGCCACTAGGACCTTTAAGTTTTATCCTGATTAGCTCAGTATGATTAAGCGTCTGTCTCACTGTATGTTTGAATGTGTCTTCAGAGTACTGACATTCCTTCTAGGGTTCGTCCCCTTTTACAACATAACATTTATAATGTAGAATCTTAATGTATTTATTTGGGATTTTTGGTTAGGGTTTAATTCAAAACAATTATTTGCTTATGGGTCAAAATTCTTAGAAAGTAAAATTCATACCATGACTAATCCCATAAGTATTTAAGCAAAGGGTGAAGACACAGCCTCAAAATAAATACAAAGTAGACAAAATCCTTACTGCTCCAAAACTGCTTTGTTTGTTGCTGGTGTCCTCTGCACCCCATAGCCCTGAAAACCCTTTAATTTACTATTTTATTCTATTTCAGTAGCATGGTCTTACATATCCCATCTGGTAGTCTGCTGTCTCTTTCTAACCTGGAAGGTTTTTATTGGTCTTCTGGTAGCTCCTCATAGCCTAAACATGTGTTGCACAGATCTGGAGCCCTGTAGTAATAGTGGAAATTCTACATATTTCTTCCCAATGCACCTTAATTTCTTTTTCACTTGGGACCTCTGTCTTCATGCTATACACATGGAGTTGCAGCTGCATTTTCAGCTGTTTGGAGGAACAATCTATTTGAATTAATGAGTATGAGCACCTAATAAATTGGCCAGTTGATTATTAATTAATTATTTGCTTAAGGTTCGCAATATCCAGATACTGATTTGTAGTTATTATATATTTTCTTCATGATGTTAATCTCTCAGATTGTTTTTGATTGATCTGCTTCTTTCATAGCTTCATGATAATTTTGTAATTTAGAAACAGGATTTAATGTAATATTTCTATTTTTGTACAGATTGTAATTCCGATGCAGTTTCTAGATATATGCTTTTAGAAATAGGACACAATTGCTAGTGTTTTATGGAAGACTATATCATTCTGTAAAAAGGCTTCTTGCTCCTTTGTGAGCAAAACATACTGTAAATGTGAGTATTCTTACCGAAAATTACAGTACATATATAACTACCTAATACAGTTTGTTCATAACATACAGACATGATCTAATTTTATAACCTTTTTAATGCTGTCATATTACATAGTGTGAGCTGTACAGAACACTGTCACAGATTTACCTCTTACCATTTATATGGTGGGTGAACATTTTTTTTCTAGGACAAAAAGTAGTTAGGAAGTGACCAGAATGGTTCAGTTTATCTATTGATTATCTGTTGTGTGATACTTCTTTTTCTGTATGGTAGTATGGCAATTAAATTTTGACAATTCAGTACAGTGTTGCAGTAAAAAAAGAGAAAAAAGACTCACAAAGTTTTATATGTAGAAGAGTACAAAACAGATTTCAGAAGTCCATTCACACCTAAAATCCATGTTCTTATTTAATCACACAAAAGTATGTTGTTAAAAAAATGAGTTTTAATTTTTGCACAATGCTGTCCATCATAACAATAGTACAAGTATTTTGTGCAATTATATTTTCCAGAAGATGTATAGCAACATGTCATGCTACTAACTATAAGGTCTGTTTTAACCATTTTAAGGCGGTTGTTGACAAAAGTCAACATAAAGTGGTAGAAGACAGATACCATTATTAAGCATCAACAAACATTGCCTGGAGTCTGTAGTTTGATTTTTACCTGCTAGGAGGCAGCATAGACCAGGTGATCAGCACAGTCTTGTGCTCTTCAAAATACTTGGTTTAGCATCAAATATCGGTCATCACTATCAGTAAAATAAATGATATACAGAAGTTTTCAATATTATCAGTAACTTTCATTCTATACTGTCAGTTAAGATGCTTGAACTGCTAGAGGAAACTGAGGTACATGGTATTGAGAGTCCTGCTGTATTATCTTCATGTGTGAGTGAGAGTATTTCTCCTACATTACATTTAGGCTTCCATGTCAAGTGAGCCACTGGTCTGTTACCAGATGTGAAGCTGAAATGACTACACATTTTTGAGTCCTTTGGTCTTCGATTTGCACTGTCCATCTTTGCAAAATCTCAAAATGTGATTAACGTTACTTTTATCAATGACGTGATGTATATAATAAGTTATAAGGCATCTAATTGGAATCAAAATTTGTTGCTAACTATTTTTTCATACATTATTATCAGCAATGTTAATTAGTTATCATAGTCCTCGTAATCCCCCTGTAACTCTTCGATAAATAGGTAAAGGTTTATTAAAACACCTTCATAAAGCATTTTGGGAGTGCATGTTCTTTCCACCAATATTCTCTCTCTTGCTCTACGGCGGTATTTAAAGACTTTATTTGACTGCTAGTTGTCATCTAGATTAGTGGCCTCCCCCAATAATCTTCTTGCATGATCAGACGTTTTAAGGGATAACCTAGTCTAGGCACGTTTAGAACTTTGTAATACTCTTTCAGTTTCTTAATGGTTTATTTAACTGTACTCCAAAGGATATTCCTCAATTTGGATACTGCCTTGCTTCCATGCCCTGACTTGTGCATTCCAATCACCTTTTCACAGAGCTGCTTGGAGTGTTCTTTTTGTTTTCATTGTGTAGGTTAGACCATAATACTGAGTCCCCACTAGCTGGATCTTCTAGATAACGTGTATTTATACAATCTGTTATTTTATGTTTTATAATTAATTTGGATCACTTAGCAGAGGCATGTTTTCACTTTGACATTAAGGAGTCTTTTTCTGTCGGGCAGTGTCAAAAGAGGTCCATTTAAATTCAGTGTGTGGTTCAGTTTTCTATGTAATAAAATGCGAAAGCTTCCAAAGGGGGTAAATAATCTTGATAATTTCTGTATTATCTATATTATTTATTTATTATATTACATATTTATTGACTATATTTATGTATCTAGATTGCATAATACAATACATTGCATCAATCTTGCCTTTGCACAATGTCTTGTCTTGTTTGTGTTTTAATTTTAAATTAAAATTTTAAATTTAAATTTAAATTCTCTTTTTAATTTTAATTTTTTATTTGCACTTCATGTTGTTACGCTGTGGACCCTGAGCTTCACAATTTCGTCTATCTGTATACTTATATATGGTTGAGATGACAATAAAGTTCGCTTTGACTTTGAATACTTTTTATAGGTACCGTATAGTGTAATATAGTGACCTCCACTCACAGTGTGTGCTGACAGCAGAGGAAGACTTGACTAGAGAAACTGCTGTACATAAAAGAAAGCAGAGCAGCTGATGCTGTCCGTACTAGACCGGTATTAAGACCGGCCTCACTTTAGCATCTCCCAGATTAACCATGCTTTATATTTTATTATTTTGCATAAGATCTAGTATTTGTTTTCCATTGCTAACGCTAAAGCCTGTCATCTAATTTAGACATAACAAAAGGACAAGGTCAACAATAGCCAAGAGACAATAATATTACAACTACATGGACAACTTTAAAATGATTATAGTCCACCCTGTGAAAATTTAATATAAATGTCAGCTGTTTGGACTGCTGACATGACAAGTCCAGCATTTCTATCAGTCTTATCAGTTAAACATGCAATTGGCTTCACTTTTGTGAACAGTTTTTTGTTGAGTAAATATAGTATTGCTTGTTTATTATTCTGGCTCCTGCTTGTTTCATCTACCTATATGCGTGTCTTTTAGGGATGTCAGATTTGTTGGGAGCATGCACGGCTCACATTGAATTACACTAATTGAATATATTTGTATATATAATAAATAGAAAAAACTCTTATCTGTAGGCAAAAACTGGTATTCAATGAAATGTTGCTTTAACATGCACTAATTTTGACCTTGTGTTAAACTACACATGCTAAAAAATATTACTGTATTTTACAAATCTTGTTTTTAACATCACTCCCACAATCAACCTTTTCATGTATTTGAATGGTTAGCTTATAACTTTATCATTAAAATGAACACACCCCTTCACATCACATTTTCGGATAGATTTTTTTTTTTCTTACAGCTCTGCTTTTGAACCAACAGTTCTTTTAAGAACTGATTCTCAGGCACCCTAGTATCTTTCTGCACCAGAACAGTTTTTGGTTCACTCTTGAACTTGAGATCCCTGACTTACTGCTGTTTTATGCTACTCCTGGTAATCATTTATCACAGTAAGGAAAAGCCAATTTCTTTTACATTATTTCTGATTTTTCCTTTTATTACTATAGTGGCTTTTAAATCAGCATTTTAAAGAGTGTTTTCAGTGTCAGCAGTGTTTGTTTAGCTACTTCACCTGACACAGTTTCACACACTGCATATTATTATTATTATTTACTTAATTGACAGACATTGCTTAAAACAATGAAGTGTAATTGAAAAAGCAACTATTACAGTAGCACTCAACTGGTGTCCCATGTTGCAAAGTATTAAGTTGGGGCCTTCAGACCTAATCTATCGCCTAAGCATCTTGTGCTTTGCTTTAAAAATTCCTTTGTTTGTTAATGTAGTAGTTTCTTAACAAGCAGTCACACTCATTTTTTAAAATTGTTCTAAGTTGCTGTGATCTTACAACAATATAACAATACTAGGGGGTTCGTCCCTGCTCGCTTCGCTCGCCAACCCCCTCAGCCTGCGTATCTCTGCCGCTCGCGTTGTGAAGAGGGGGACTGAACGCACCCCAAGGAGATGCGGTTGTTCCTCCGAAACCCCCTCTTAAATGGTGATACAATTGGAAACAAGTACAGTTTTTTTTTCACCTCCTCTTTGCTTGATCAGCTGCTGGTTTGCTGCTGCTGCCGTGCCGCGTGATCTGCATCTCGCGCAGCACTTCGAACATTTAAAAGCCTGTACAGCAGCTGTTCTACTTTGTCTTTTATTTCCGGACCCGAGTATGGTTAAATGTCTTGGCACAAAGTCTCGTATTGCGGGACGTGAGTTCCTGATATTTTTTAGTTTGTAATTTAAAAACGGAATAAGAATCTGAAAATCTAACATCACATTAAAGTTTGATAAATTCTGAAAAGAATGATACCAAACATATATATGTAGGTTTTAAAATAAGCTCGATTTAAAGCGTGACAAAAAAAAGTGACATAAAGACGTCACATAAAATCGTTGCACAAAATCATTGCACTTTTAGGCTTAGGATTTTATATATATAGAGTAGATAATTTATAAATAAATATTTCTAAATAAATTTAAATTATAAATAAATAATTATAATGTATAGCAAGGTATCAGAGTCATGGACTGTGGGCTGGAAGTGGCCATTGGACTTATTTTTAAAATGGCCTACCTCATCAGAATTCAAAACATGTTTCATACAATTCGTGATGAATGTTAGTTTTCTCAGAGACCCTCTTTAACGTGGATCATACGTAGGTTTTAACTATATATAATGTAGCTGGATTATATTTACATCTGCCATAGTATAGTGCAGCACAGCACACTAACCTGTAGTTGAAATGGAAATTATTTGCCTCAAAAAACCCAACAACAAAGTGAAAAGAAGATAACATGCTGTGGTAAAGCACATTTGGAATCCGTGGCAGTGCGTGAGTTTAAAAAGATAAATAAATATAAATAAAACAGTGAGGTAGGAGAAACCCCGTGAGTGCAGGTGTGTAAGAGAAAAGTCACACGCCTGTGGAAATTTTTGATGAGAGGATTGGCTTATTGCATTTGACATGCTCGCAAGTAATTGGTGCAGATGTCCCTCATCAGGGCTTCATGGTTAGTTTGGCACACCTCTACTCACTGGGGATAAAAGGGGTCTGTGAGCAAGGAGGAAAACAAAAATGCAGAGGAGATTGGATTGGCAAAGAGAGAGAAAAGAAGAGGATTGGATGAGAGGCAGAGCAGAAGGAAGGTGACATAGCAGTCAGGAAAATCCTGCACCAAACCTTAGTGAGAGCGAACCAGGGACAGACTGGAGTACTCCTGCTAAGTAGTTGCAAGCAAGATCGATCAGATATTCCTAGAGATCCTGCGGATGTCAGCAGAGGCATCAGGAAGATGCATTTGGGCTTGGTACCAAAGTAAGGTGGCTGAGACATGGAGTCAATGAGGGACTGTGTTCTCTGACATCTTCAGCCCATTGATTATACCTGGGAGATAGGTGAGCAGAGCAAGACAAGATAGAGGGAGATTGAGCAAATCTGCTCTGGAGACAAGGACAGATTCTGCTTGATTTTATCCTGCTTTTTAATGGATTATTTATAATCTGTATTTAACTAGGACACCACGCATACTACTCTGATATCAAGAACTTTGGTGTTTTAGCATAATGCAAAAGATGTGACAGTCTCATGAAAGAGACAGTAGCTTAACATGCCGCTGCTGTTACTCTGCTTACTTTTTAACTTTGCATGTGTGTCAGTGATAGCCACCCTTCCGTGGCTGCTACCACCCTATACAATTTTTTTTTGT
The DNA here is from genome assembly GCF_900747795.2 of Erpetoichthys calabaricus. Classification (NCBI taxonomy): domain Eukaryota; kingdom Metazoa; phylum Chordata; class Cladistia; order Polypteriformes; family Polypteridae; genus Erpetoichthys; species Erpetoichthys calabaricus. The sequence goes on from NC_041410.2 coordinate 30,055,076, forward strand.
CTTTTCTGCTGACTTGATTTTTGTATGTGGATAAGAGACTCATTTGCATTTCCGCTCATGTTAAATGTGGTCCCTATCCATTTTAACCAACACCAAATGTGGTCTGTGTGATCCATCACCAGAGCATTTACACCCAATTTTTAACATGGCCTAGTGCCATCTGATCGTGACTCGCATTAATGCAGGTGTAAATAGGTGTAATTTGCTTTAGCTACAATTCTCTCCTGTGTCTGGACTGCTGCTCTTACCCAACTTTACGAATTGTAATTTTCTCAGTCAATGATGATTCCAATCTTCTGGCTGCATTTCAGAAAAGTTAATAAAGAGGTAAGATGGTTTCAAGAGAGGTACAAGGCAAAATTTAAGATTGTGATGAGCAGAGAGGTACCCAAGTGTCTTGTTTTTAAAGAAAATGTGGTGGTAGGTGTTTTTTAATATATTCCAGTCCATATTGGGTATACAGTATAATGTGTTATTTTTGGCCTTAAATAAAAGCCACTTTGACACCCCTGTGTAGAGGAAATACTTAAAGATTTTTATAATGCAGCATTTACTAGATTCAGTCTTTTTATTTGTGAAACACATAAAGACTTGCTTAATTGTAACAGCAATCATATCATTACATGTGCCAAGTGATAGTGGCTATCCACTTACATACTGCCACCTTTCCCTGACCCCCAGAGCACAGAGTAGAGGTGCTACAATGATGTGTTTCAGTGCCATGCAGAGCACACAATAGGGCTCTTCAGATGCAATTTACCATGGCAGCATCCAGATTGCACTTGTACAAGGTTAATTAGCATGGTCCTGATATGGTTGTTTGAGGGTGGGTCAGAGGCACGTTCATGTATGCACATTTTCAAGATGACTGTGATGTATAAAGGTAAATTTCATAGAAATATATGTACAGCAGGTTTTATAAAACTGATTTTTTTTTTGCTGTACATGTAGGTCCAAGTTCCCTGCATTCCTATAATGGAAATTAGGATGTTGGATGAATAAAGTGAAATGTTCAGGAAAAATTTTGACTCAAAATGAGTGAAAATTTGCAAAACAACAATAAAGTTTATCAGTTTGAACATTCGATATCTTGTCTTCGTAGTGTATTCAATTGAATATAGGTTGAAAAGGATTTTCAAATCATTGTATTCAGTTTTTATTTACGTTTTACACAACGTCCCAACTTCATTGGAATTGGGGTTGTACATTCACTAAACATTTTCCCTTTCTTCATATGCTCACATAGCCTACATTCTGAAGGCTAAAGTTAGCTTCAAAAGCTAGGTAGCAGCAGAAAGTTCCAGTTACTTTTGTTGTCAGCTCACTAAATAACTTAGTGCCATTAATAGTGTTGTCACGTGAAGCACCACACATCGATGTCAGTTAGACACAGTGTGTTAATAATGCTTTGACCTCTGTGTGTTTAAGGAAATTTGAAACAATGTAGAGCCAATCACATTTCCAAGTGCTACTGAAGTTGTGAACCGATGCAGTGTTTTAAATTTCATGATAAACGGCTTTTCTCACCTGTTCTAAATAAAGTTGATATTTTCATAAATTATGCCGCTTCCTCTTCCAGTGCATTTTTTTGTGCAATCCTTTCTTTCTCAGAATGACCTTTGTTTGTTCTTTTACCATTTATAAAATATAGAAACCATTGTAAAATCCTTAAATGTTAAACTACTGCTTAAATACAGTAAGCAGGTTAAGAAAATGGATGGTTGAAAGTTTTTAATTTCACTCCTGCCGGGTTATGCTATTTAAGGAGGGGTTGCCTCCTTTACCCCTAGAATTTATACTTGCATACAAAGTGTGGTTATACCACCTGGGGAGGCACCATCTTTTAATTGATTTATTAAATGCATGTGCATTTATTTATGACAATTTGAAAGAGTGGGCCAGCCAAGAACCATCACCAGCCCACCAGGTAATCTCACAGTATTCCTGATGACCACTCCACCCCTTCACGTAAGCAATAATGTTAGTGCATTTGCTAATTTATTTAAATAGATAATAGTGAGAAGAACAGGCTATAGTGGAACAAGATTAAAGAAAAGACAACCTTCATTTTTAGCTCACAGTCTAAATTGTCATTCATAATTGTGAAGTAGGCCTGTATGTTAATCATGATGCATGTCTGAAAGATAACTACAGTATGCATAAGATGCCTCCTGCACATGATAGCTTTTGGTGTTGCAGTTATGAGGTATCTCAAATGATACAGCAACAGTGCAAAGCATTAGAAGACTGGCATTACATAAGTTTATTACTTGTTATTGAAGGAGTATGCGGTGAAATGTATATTGGTGAGAAGGTGTGAGTAACTACATATGTATTTATGCCTTGACTTTGTTTTTCTTATTTTGTTAGAGACTATGTGGGACAAAACCAGGTAACAGATGTTGCTGAACACGAAGCTGTGGTGAGTATTCTGTATGCAGAACACAACAAATGAGAAATACCTAGCTCTGGGGACACAACTACAAATGAATCTATCAGTGTGTTTAAATGCACACCCATAATCGGATTAAGGGGAATAACCCGATTAAGGGAGAAACCTGTGTTTTAAAAATCCACGTTTACATGGGCAAGTAATCTTCTGGAGTTCTACTTTGTCAAAGTACAAAAAAGTACTCTGCTCAGGACTAAAAAGGTTTAATTTTCTGAGTCTGTCAGAGTACATGTCGTGTAAGTCCTGGGATGCACCTGGTTGTTCTCCTCTGCATGGTTTAAAGTGCTGCTATGTCTTTCTTGTAGTGTGGTGACCAGAACTACACAAAATACTCCAGATATGTGGTCCCATTAGTGTATTATATAGTCTGAGACAATTACCAATTAGTGTAATGTTCATGTAGTTCAGACAAAGGAATACTCAGAGAGAATACTGGGATAATACTTAAATTTTACATGGATAATGGCCAGACCAGGTATTGCTGTGGGGTTTTGGGAGCTGTGGTTTATCTAGACAGCCTTATTTGTACTTATTTATTATATGTTGAGTAATTCTTTCATTTGGTAGATATGGATCGTGGGCACTATAGACTGTTTAGCAATAATTGTTATATAGTGTATAGAAAACTTACATTTTTTTTTTCACTGAACCCTGATGGTGAACAGAACCCAACCTCCTAGTTGTTGTGAATGCAATTACCTGAAACAGGACTGAGAAGGTTAGGAAACTCCAAATCCAGTTGGAGGTTATCATTCAGTTATTTATTTTTGTAGTGTCTTCCACAACAAGTTATTTCACTAAAGAATGTAAAATAAACCAGTGTAGAGGTTACAGTGAGCACAATGCTAATCTCTAAGTGTGCCACTGAGCCTTAGAATAGACATCTGTATCCTCAGGGTATTACTCGACAACAAACATGACAGATCAAGTTGCAGTTTTATTTTCTTAAGAACTGTATCAGACTATGAAGATAGGCACATTTAAAGTTGCTCATAAATATAAAGTATAATATATTTTGATTGAAAGGTGGTTAGAAGTGTTGCCTCACAGCTCTAAACTCTTGGCTTAAAATCCCACCTAGGTGCTGTGTGTGTGGAGGTATTCTGCCAGAATTGGAATGTGGTTCACTAATGGATAGATGAACCAGTACCAGTCGCACTCTTAAATTTTAAAGGGGTTTTCTTTCATCCACACAAAACATGAATTTATATTTAGTCCCATGTTCTGCTATTCTAAGCAGACTAAGACTGTAAATCCCATAGTAAGTCTCAAAGAGCTTCTGTTTTTCCTTCAGTACATCTCTCTTCAATATACATCTTACTGTTTTCCGGGTATTTCACATCATTCTTGTGTATGAGATCTTCCTATTAATTTTGAAATTGTGTTTACTGAAAAAAGTTCTTTAGAGAATAAAACCTCCTTGATTTTCCACACCTTTCTGCTTTAATGCATACTGTATATTCTGTAACAGTGCACCAAACTGTAACATGCTAAATGTGCAGGGGAGTCTGATTAAGTCCGTGAGGGTTGGTTTCAGCCCAGTAGCGAACGTTTTGCTTATTTATGCAACCATTCAAATGGAAATGTGCCTCGTCGCTGTACTTGACGATGGCATCTCGATGAACGGTTTGCAGAATGTTCACACACAACTCTCTATGGGTCTCCCAGTCTCTCTCAGTGAGTTTCTGCACTACCGTCATTTTTTATGGATGCAAAGTAAGGTCCTCATGCAAAATCCTCCTTGAAGACGTGTTAAAAATGCCTAAGGCAGAAGCAGGTTTGTGCACTGAACGTCTAGGAGACTGCAAAATTGATGCCCTTACAGCTTGGATGTTTTCAGGTGTTCATACAGTCAGAGGACGGTCTGGAGATTTTCTGTTCAATGTTGTACCCGTCTGTATAAATTTAGCTACCCACTGAAGAATTGTTGTTTTTGAAAAACGCTTCAACAGGAAAAGCACAGTGCGCACTGGACCAAGGCATATTGCCAACTGAAAACTACAAGGAATCACCTATCAAAGGTCCCCCACCCCAACCCAACCCACTCAGCTGCCTCTTTCAATAACCTTGAGAAATGTGGTACTTCTTTTTGGCTCACGCTGTATGTGTGTGTATGTGTGTGTGTGTATATATATATATATATATATATATATATATATATATACCAGTAACAGGAATACACTTGACTTGAGCATTTCATAGTTTTTGATGCTCTTGCTGCTTCCTGAGCAGCTCTTCTTTTCTCCACCCTAAAACTGATTAAGTCAGTGTTTGTGTTGCAATTACTTAGTACGTATTATTTACTTTTTCACTTATGCTGGCACTTAAGTCTTCAATCTGCCTCAAGAATGATTTAAGATATGAAGAAGTAGGGGAAGTGATGGAGAAGGTGGTAGGGATGAGAATGGCGCCTGTACGTATGCGCCTCATGGCCGCCCTGCTAGCCGCTGCCAAGAGTTGATTCTACAATAAAATAAAAATAAAAAGAGATATAACCTTGGAGGTCAATCATCTCTCCGAAAGCGGATAGTAGAGGTCACGTAGTATATGTGTACCAAATTTCAGTCCAATAGGTCAAACAGTTTGCGTGCTACAGGTGATTTAAAATCCTGGACAGACAAACGAACAGCCACGGTAGTATATTATATATATATAATATACAGTGCATCCGGAAAGTATTCACAGCGCATCACTTTTTCCACATTTTGTTATGTTACAGCCTTATTCCAAAATGGATTAAATTCATTTTTTTCCTAAGAATTCTACACACAACACCCCATAATGACAACGTGACAAAAGTTTACTTGAGGTTTTTGCAAATTTATTAAAAATAAAAAAACTGAGAAATCCCTTGTACATAAGTATTCACAGCCTTTGCTCAATACTTTGTCGATGCACTTTTGGCAGCAATTACAACCTCAAGTCTTTTTAAATATGATGCCACAAGCTTGGCACACCTATCTTTGGCCAGGTTTGCCCATTCCTCTTTGCAGCACCTCTCAAGCTCCATCAGGTTGGATGGGAAGCGTCGGTGCACAGCCATTTTAAGATCTCTCCAGAGATGTTCAATCGGATTCAAGTCTGGGCTCTGGCTGGGCCACTCAAGGACATTCACAGAGTTGTCCTGAAGCCACTCCTTTGATATCTTGACTGTGTGCTTAGGGTCGTTGTCCTGCTGTAAGATAAACGGTCGCCCCAGTCTGAGGTCAAGAGCACTCTGGAGCAAGTTTTCATCCAGGATGTTTCTGTACATTGCCGCAGTCATCTTTCCCTTTATCCTGACTAGTCTCCCAGTCCCTGCCGCTAAAAAACATCCATATAGCATGGTGCTGCCACCACCATGCTTCACTGTAGTGATGGTATTGGCCTGGTGATGAGTGGTGCCTGGTTTCCTCCAAACGTGATGCCTGGCATTCACACCAAAGAGTTCAATCTTTGTCTCATCAGACCAGAGAATTTTCTTTTTTATGGTCTGAGAGTCCTTCAGGTGCTTTTTGGCAAACTCCAGGTGGGCTGCCATGTGCCTTTAACTAAGGAGTGGCTTCCATCTGGCCACTCTACCATACAGGCCTGATTGGTGGATTGCTGCAGAGATGGTTGTCCTTCTGGAAGGTTCTCCTCTCTCCACAGAGGACCTCTGGAGCTCTGACAGAGTGACCATCGGGTTCTTGGTCACCTCCCTGACTAAGGCCCTTCTCCCCCGATCGCTCAGTTTAGATGGCCGGCCAGCTCTAGGAAGAGTCCTGGTGGTTTCGAACTTCTTCCACTTACGGATGATGGAGGCCAATGTGCTCATTGGGACCTTCAAAGAAGCAGAAATGTTTCTGCAACCTTCCCCAGATTTGTGCCTCGAGACAATCCTGTCTCGAAGGTCTACAGACAATTCCTTTGACTTCATGCTTGGTTTGTGCTCTGCCATGAACTGTCAACTGTGGGACCTTATATAGACAGGTGTGTGCCTTTCCAAATCATGTCCAATCAACTGAATTTACCACAGGTGGACTCCAATTAAACTGTAGAAACATCTCAAGGATGATCAGGGGAAACAGGATGCACCGGAGCTCAATTTTGAGATTCATGGCAAAGGCTGTGAATACTTATGTACATGTGATTTCTCAGTTTTTTTATTTTTAATAAATTTGTAAAAACCTCAAGTAAACTTTTTTCACATTGTCATTATGGGGTGTTGTGTGTAGAATTCTGAGGAAAAAAATTAATTTAATCCATTTTGGAATAAGGCTGTAACATAACAAAATGTGGAAAAAGTGATGCGCTGTGAATACTTTCCGGATGCACTGTATATATACACACACAGTGCCCTCCACTATTATTGGCACCCCTTGCAAAAATTAGTAAGAAGGGTTAGAATAAAATCACTGTTTGCTGAAGAACCATCATCTTGCACTGAAAAAATGACAAACATCTGACTTTTAATTGAAACAAGTTCTTTCAAAGAAAAATGAAGCCCTCATCAAGAAATAAATATTTTTAACAAAAACACATGTGCCACAATTGTTGGCAGAGTATAGCATCAAGTCAGTGAAACTTCAGGGATATTGATCTGGTCAGTTAAGTAGCAGATGAAGCGATCCCCAAAACAGGAATGGTTTAACAGGTGGAAGCCATCCATCCATCCATCCATCCATTTTCCAACCCGCTGAATCCGAACACAGGGTCACGGGGGTCTGCTGGAGCCAATCCCAGCGAGGCCACTGATATTTTTCTCTCCTCATCTTTTCTGACTGTTTTTTCACTAGTTTTGCATTTGGCTACAGTCAGTGTCACTACTGGTAGCATGAGGCGATACCTGGACCCTACAGAGGTAGTCCAACTTCTCCAGGATGGCACATCAATACGTGCCATTGCCAGAAGGTTTGGTGTGTCTCCCAGCACAGTCTCAAGGGCATGGAGGAGATTCTAGGAGATCGGTAGTTACTCTAGGAGAGCTGGACAGGGCCGTAGAATGTCCTTAACCCATCAGTAGGACTGGTATCTGCTCCTTTGGGCAAGGAGGAGCAGGATGAGCACTGCCAGAGCCCTATAAAATGACCTCCATCAGGCCACTAGTGTGAATGTCTCCGACCAAACAATCAGAAACGGACTTCATGAGGGTGGCCTGAGGGTCTGATGTCCTGTAGTGGCCCCTGTGCTCACTGCCCGGCACCGTGGAGCTCGATTGGCATTTGCCATAGATTACCAGAATTGGCAGGTCCATGAGTGGCACCCTGTGCTTTTCACAGATGAGAGCAGGTTCACCCTGAGCACATGTGACAGATGTGAAAGGGTCTGGAGAAGCCGTGGAGAACGTTATGCTGTCTGTAACATCATTCAGCATGACTGGTTTGGTGGTGGGTTAGTGATAGTCTGGGGAGGCATATCTATGGAGGGACGCACAGACCTCTACAGGCTAGATAATGGCACCTTGACTGCCATTAGGTATCGGGATGAAATCCTTGGACCCATTGTCAGACCCTATACTGGTCCAGTGGATCCTGTGTTCCTCCTGGTGCACGACAATGCCCGGCCTCATGTGACGAGAGAATGCAGGCAGTTCCAGGAGGATTAAGGAATTGATACCATTGACTGGCCCCTCACTCGCCTGACATAAATCCAATAGAACAATGCCAGGTTGCACCTCAGACTGTCCAGGAGCTCAGTGATGCCCTGGTCCAGATCTGGTAGGAGATCCCCCAGGACATCATCCGTTGTCTCATTAGGAGCATGCCCTGATGTTGTCAGGCACGTATACAAGCACATGGGGGCCATACAAACTATTGAGTACGATTTTGAATTGTTGCAATGAAATTTCAGCAAAATGGACTAGCCTGACGCATTGTATTTTCACTTTGATTTTTGGGGTGTCTTTGAATTCAGCCCTCTGTAGGTTGATAATTTTCATTTCCATTAAATGATGTGGCATCATTTCGTTCCTAACATATTACCGAGTCCATATCAGTATAGATATCCAGCATGATTTTTTCCCATTGAGATCTCATGTGTTTTCCAAGTGTTCCTTTAATTTTTTTGAGCACTTTATATATATATATATATATATATATTGTGAACACCAGGGGTCGCTGTTGCCCCGTTAGATCCAACAGACAGACGCTGACACCGGATAAAAGCACTAAGAAGTATTCTTTTTATTCTTTTTTCCATCTGCAGTGCCTCCAAAACACCCTAGCCACAGCAAATACAAATAAATCAAAACAGAAACACAATACTTTTCCTCCTCTCCTCCCAGCAGCTCTGTCACACTCCCTCCCAACTCTGGCTCGCCTGCTGGGTTCCCATCCGTCCTTTAAATAGTCTTTGACCTGGAAGTGCCTCTGTCCTTCCGACCACGTGACTGGTTGGCACTTCCGAGTCTAAAAAAGAACAGGGATTTTCTTTAGCCCGGAAGTACTTTGGGGTTTTCATCCTCGTGATTAACTCGTACTTCTGGGCTATACTGAAAGAATATTTCCCCAGGTCCTTTGACAGCTCCTCCTGGTGGCACCCACGGCACCAAGCAGGGCTGTGTGTCCGAACTCCATTTCCCATAGTGCCCTGTGGGAATCCGGGCTAGCACTGCACTCCAGGGAAGCTGCCATCTAGTGTCTTGGGGGAAGCAGTGTTGGCAAGTAGCTGCCTTCCCCCATTCTTGTATTCTAGAGGCGTTCCAGCTGGGTTGAGCTGCCTAGTGTATATATACACTAGGGGGCTCCGCCCCCTGCTTGCTTCGTTCGCCCATCCCCAGGTTTGGTTTACCAGATATACAATTTAAAGAGATTGTTATTTTCATGGGAATTGTTACATATGCATTATTTTCACTTTTACTTTAAAACTTTTGTAAAAACAATATTTGCCCTTTATTTCTGGCCCCGGGCGTGGTTAAATCTGTTTCTTGCGGGACGTATTACGCTGCTCGCGTTGTGAAGGTGGGGGCTGAATGCACACTAAGAAGATGCGGTCAGAACAGTGGCTGTCTTGCTGCTGCTGCTGGTGAGCTCTATGCTCTGCTTGTTGCGCTGCGTGTCGGTCATTTAAAAGCCTGTACACTTCGCGTCTCTGCCGCTCGCGTTGTGGGGATGGAGGGGCTGAACGCACGCTAAGGAGATGCTGTCGGATCATCCGCTGGCTTGCTGCTGCTGCTGGTGAGCTGCATGTTTTGCTTGTTGTTGTTTTAAGAGCTGAGAGCACATGAAGTGTGTCTGCCAAAAGCTATCCAACAACTGCTAGGTTAGATATCTGAGAAGTTGTTTTAAATTGTAAGTAGGGCGTGATGTGCAAAAGTCACCGTCTCACGGGTTTTGCTTCCTAAGGTAGTAATGTCTAGTCTTGTGTGATGACAAAGTGTCTCTCTGAGATGATCACATCTCGCGTGTTGTCAAAGTGTTTCTCTGAGATGATCACGTCACGATCGCTTCGCTCATCCTCTCCGTAGGTGCGCTATGCTCCTGCCACTTTGCGTCTCTCCCACTCGCGTTGTGACGGGGTAGCTGAACGATCGCTTCGCTTAACCCCCCCAGGAGGCGTGATATGCTCCTGCCACTTCGCGTCTCTCCCACTCGCGTTGTGAAGAGGGGGAGCTGAACGATCGGTTTGCTCAACCACCCCTGGAGGTGCGCTACGCTCTTGCCACTTCACGTCTCTCCTGCTCGCGTTGTGAAGGGGGGGAGCTGAACGCTCACTAAGGAGATGCGGACGGATCAGCTGCTGGCTTTGTTCTGCTGCTGCCGAGGTGCGTGTTCTGCTTGTCGCACTGAGTGTCGATCATTTACAAGCCTGTACAGCAGCTGTCCTTTTGTCTCACAGCACTGTCTTGCGTGACGTTAAAGTGTCTCCCGCGTTTTGGCAGATTGTTTTCTGAGAAGATCACGTCTTGTCTCCCTCCCAAGATTTCCCAAGATTTTTTTATAATAGAGAGATGTATGTATGTATGTATAGTATGTATGAATGTGTGTATCTGTGTGTGTGTGTGTGTGTGTGTATGTATGTATGTACATCATCTGCATTTTTGTGTGTCAGGATGCATGTTTTGAATTGTTGTGTGTTACATATACATATTCCTACTGTGATTTAGTGATGTAGCAGTTTTTTTAGGGAGAGGTACCCCCCACCATCTGCTGGCAAAAACCAAAAATGCACTCTCTTCACTGCTGCGTGATTGTGATATGCACAGATGGCAATGAACACAGAGTTGCCACGCCTGCCAACTGTCTCGCATTTCACAAGCTCCTGTCACCTTGCAAGACTTTACTCCCCATATCGATTGCTTTTGCTTTGAAAGTCAAATTGAGCATCTTGTGAATGCTTGTTTCAGGAACTAAAGCTGACATTTGAATTCATGGCAGTGGATTTGTGCAGACTGATTTTGCTCTGCCTTCCAAAGTTTAAATGTCAAGTAAAATGCCTCAGGCCCTAAGAGCTGTTTGCTATTAAAACCCTTGAAAAAACATGTCATACTCCTTTCTACCTGCCAGCTCACTTGGGAGATTGAAATGTGTATTAAAACAGAAGCTAGAATAGCCGTCCATCCCTTGTCAGCACTGCTTATTGAAGCCATGGCCAATCATACAGGTGTAATGTCTAAAATTAATTTTCATTGCTCTGGAGTGTCATTATTAATGTTTGTTGCAACATGGGCTTGTGTTTCTATGAGAATGTGATTTCATTGGAAGATTGTGGTATTACCAGCAAGCACTTTGGTGAGATCTCAAGATGTGTGAAACAGGCACACAGAGTTGTCATATCATTTTAAATGCGTTCTGTTGTTGGCAATAAAAGGAAAGGATTACTGTGTATGTCGAGTTGTGTTTGTAAGCTTTATTTCAGGGTTTCACCTGCACTATGTTCAGACTGACTTTAAGCAAGACTTGCACTGTTAAAAAATAAAACAGCAAAGTTACTTAAACTGAATGTAAAATATATATTTTTAATAATGATATTCTAGCATTACCTGCTGTTTGGGTACATAATAATTAGTACATGTTGGCTAGCTTGTTAATGCCAGAAACTTCGTGAGAGGAACTCAGTTCTTTTCTTTAGGCTTTAATGGTCTTCGAGCAGCAATAAAAGCCATTGGAGGCCAGTTCTCTGTATTAAAATGCATAGGAAGAAGCGATGAAACATGATTTGTGACCCGAGTGATTGCATGCTTTTCCATCTCATCAGGAGAAGCCCTCCCCACCCCCAAAACCCACCCCCCCACCACCAGCCCTGACAGTTGGAAGTCACTCTTCTGTCTCATCTGCAATCATAACTCTTTCCCCTTGAGGAATGTTTCAATTAGGTGCACAATTGCCTTGGTAGGGCCCTGGGGACCCCTTCTCATAGCTGCCTCAATCAGTATCTCCTAATCATCTTGGCCCCCTCTCCTTCAGAAAGGGGCATCCGCGGCGATTGTGTGGACATTAAGAGGTACAAAACAGCAGCAGAAAGGCTGCATTACATATTGGTTCTTCAAAGACACCTACCCACATGCAGAGTAAAGGTATTAAAGGTACGTACTATACCACATAGGCCTACTGCATGTGTCTTTACACTAACACCTGAAAAAGAAATTTCTCAGGTGAAAGATACACCTATATGAGAATGTTGCTTCTATTTACAAATAAATAATGACGATCAAAATGTTAAAAAAGGCAATCGAATAATAATTATACTGTTTGTCTTAATTTTATATACAGTGCAAAAATTCAGTTTTAGAAGTTTACAAAAAGGAAACATGAATTGTGCCTTTTTAGTAGGCCATTCAGTTTGGAATTTATTTTGTACGATTACAGCATGCCTTAAATTGAATCAGTGTTAATAGTCAGTCCTATATATGGCTATAAATGTGCAGAAAACTGCTCAAAAAGGAATGCACCATGTACTGAATGGATTCTGGGGGAGGCTGAAAGTGAAGACACTAATATATACGATCAACGCAGCCAGGTTTCACATATTCAGGAACATTAACTTTACGATTCTATTGTGATAATAGCTGAAAGTATAAAAATGAATTGTTTCTTATCAGCAGATTACACTCACAATAATCCTTGCATTTATTTGTACTGTTAGAGATTTACGAACTGATACTCAATTTTTATTATCTAAAGATAAGTAATTATTTAGTATATTTTAAGAAATTGGGCAAGGACGTTTGCCTCAAATGCCTCCGTACAGTTTCTTGCTACAGGTTTTGCTCTCTCTGGGCAAACAAGATTACAATCTTAGGTTTTGCAGGGCTTTGTTTAAAAATGAAACATAAATCAGGTGTTGATACACCAGCTAATGGGGAAAGGAGCAGCAATTGAGATGAGAATCTGGCTGCTGCAGTGATAATGTTTGGGAGGGGGCCTACTCTTATATTGATAATAAATTATAATGTTACAATGTGACACATCATTCTTCATCCTGCATAATCCAATTCAGGTTTTGGGGTGGGTAGAACCAGTACCAGGAGCTTTGGGAACAAGATAAGAACCGACTCCAGACAAGGAATATGTTCATTGCAAGACTCTGTAATACACACAAAGCAAGTTTCTAATCCCAAATTCATCTTACTCACATTTATTTGAGTTGTGGAATGGAAAACCAGAGGATTAGGAGAGAAACTCAAACAGCCACAAGATAACTTGGAAAATCTTCAGAGATATCTGCTGCACACATAATTCAAACCCAGGATGGTGAGTCCATTGTCCAACAATCCTAATCATTGTGTTGTCCCCAGTTAAACTGAAAAGAGGTCCAACATGGCTCTGTTTAAGAGAGACATTTATAAAGCCATTCATGCCAAACTCAATCCTAAATTTCTATAGATAACAAAATTAAGGCAGATATAGGAAGCTTTTTTTCCTAATCTGCTACTATGAATATTGTGGCAAGAATGTTACTTGATTAGGGTTGCTTTGATTGCCAGCAGCGGGATTTAAACCCACACTCTTGTAATTTGTAACTCCTCAGTATTTGTGTACACTCAGATTGCACACAATTTTAAAATGCCAAAGTGGAAATTCATATATGCAGGCACTTTTTACTTTAAATTGAAATTGAGGTTTAATAATTACTGTAAGACCAAATAAATGATTTCAGCCATACAATGAAAGCTCATCACTTGGCTAGACAAGCCTTAGTCCCAGTCGAATAAGTCTGTCTGCTCTAATGCTTCATTGGAAAATTTTTAAAGAGGATTTTGTAAAGGAGAATGGTGCTTATTGTCCCAAATTCCCTTCATCAAGCAGTCTTGGCAGGACGCCTACAGGCGCAGCAACGTGGCTACTTATCATCTTAGTGTAAATGGGTGATTACATTGTACATTCTGACCAAAGCAAATCGATTAGAAAGAGATGCTCAAATACTGCATGAAACAGAATATGTAGTGGTGGTGACTGACACTTCTAGTCATTTTTATTCTGAGGAGATTATAGGATCTGAAGAGAAATTAATATTAATAATGCAGGATTGATCATTGAAACGAATTGCTCTGACAAATACTGTTAAAGACTGAATCATAATTTTAAAACCAGAAATCATTGCTGATATTCTTCAAAGGCATTTCAAATCATTTTTTCCTGGTTGAAATTAAAGTAGGGCTATTAAAGGAATTGCTTAGACTACCATGACCCCTACTGGCAGACATTTACCATATGGCCTGTCCTGCAGTTAATTACATGCAACTAATTAATCAGTCACCTTTTTATTGTTTTTTTTTAAGTGCATTTAGAGACAAGTAACTGCATAACTAAATATTTTATTTTTATTTATGTAGGATGCACAGCAGTTTAACAACAACTGCTAATTTCAAACACAAAGACTGGAGGATTGATGTTTTTTGAGAATGGACTAAGCAAAGTATATTTTACATCTGTCTTTTCACTGCCTAAATTCTCAGGGATTTTTCATTTAATATATAAGGGGTTCTGCTGTGTTAGGATTGCAGAGTTTATCAATGTCCTGCACCAAATTCGTCAAGGTCTGGAGGCACGATCAAGGCCTTTCAAAATTGCATGGACAAGTCTGCATAGATAACATCTCACTTAAAATCAAATTGCATATGAGCAATGTAATATCAGTTCAAATTTTACTTACCAGCAATATCTGAAAGTTGAGATTAATGTGTAAAACTTACTTGTTAAATACATCTTCATATTGTAAATAATTTTGTAGTTCTCTGTTTATGCAGAAACCATTTAAATTTGGAGAATCCACTGTCAAGTAACTGATTCCTGAAATACATTACATAAGTGTCATTGTCATAGACAACCAAACTGGCACATGAGATATAAAAACTTGTATCTTATTGCTTGTGCATTCTTTATTCTGTATTTCTATGTGGTGTCCAGTGTGGCTCAATTCAGAATAAGGGAACCTGTGAAAGTGATATGTTTAGGAAAGACTTCTACTTTAGGAAAAAGTGGCTAACTTTTAGCTTTCTCTGGATTGCAGGAGTTGGAGAATTATCGAACAGCAATGCGTAAAATGGCAGAGGATATCATTGCCCTTCGGAAACATGTTGGGAGCCTGGAGTCACACAACAGTCGGCTGCGCAGTGAACTTAGTTTACATCAGGATCTTGGGAGGACACTGTTGGATGACATGGACATTGATGTCATGACTAAGGCGGAGATTGCTGACAGAATCAGTAAATTTTGTATTACCTAAAATGAAATGAAAGTTGTTTTTTATTCACTAGTCATTTTTTTCAAACAGAAACTAACAATGTCTGTATGAGTTGCTTCATTAGAAGGATGAAGCTTTTCTGCTCAAAATAACTGGTACTAATCGATACATTTCACAGGTTGGAAATTATTGACCTTGCAGTCATGACTGGTGTGATCCTCTGATTTAAAATATTCCTTTCTGTCTACAGTAGGTTTGCCTCATACATATATGTAACTATATTGGATGAGGGTATAACAGAAATAGTTTATCTTGCTCAGGAAGAAGAGATGTAATCAGACAAAACAAATGGTTTAGACAACACAAGCCCAAGAAAGAAAGCCTGCTCCGATGTTCTTGAACTTTGTGTTGTCTTGTTCTCTGTGCTCTCCTCACTCTCTGATACGCACTGTAAAATGAATGCAAATTTAGGTATTTATATAAAGGGTCATGGCACTCTGTTTATAGGTGTTGTCACAAAATAGATGAGTGCACACTCTCCCACACAAAGCAAATCTAAAGTTTCTACTCAATCTGAAATCTGTAATTTATATGTGATTAGAAATAGAGGGAGAATGGGCAAACTTCGCACAGACAGTGACCTCTTCAGGATTCAATCCCAAGGTCCTGTGCCTTTGAGGTAACTGCAGTTACAATTGTGCCACCTTATGACTCCAAGCTCAACTTTCGTTAGTGCCTACACTGCTTGCATCAATATGCTGTACAGACACGTATAACGTTACTTAAGTTCTCTAAGGTTGTTTGGAGACCATCATTGTTCAGACAGTTCCTAGTTGGATTAATGTCCAGATTTTGACTGGGCCATTGTAGAAGGTTTATTTTTTTATCCCCTCAAAAATGCCACTGGCAGTATGATTTTTGAAAACAACAGTTCCATTTTCTCCAAAATACAATAAGACCCAAAATGTAAATATTGTTCATATCATTGTATAGAATATTCAACCAATTAATTTCTGACTCACCTGTGTGCCTTATGGAATTCATAGTTGAGATTATTTTTGCTTTATAGTAAGAGAGATGAAAATTAGATTTATCAGCGAGTCAGTGCAGCATCATCAGTTTTGCAGATGTATTACCAGACCAGATAGATAGATAGATATTTTATTAATCCCAATAGGAAAAAGACCAATATGGGGAAGAGGATACTTAAGTTCACGAGCAAAGTTTTTCAGTAAAATTAGCTGAAATTAGATTTACAGAGCTGGGTTCTGGATTGGGGGGTTTACTCTCCATTATAATATAAGGACTTCAGAATAGAGCAACTTATTCTGTGGATAGGTAAGAGCCAGTTGAGGTTTCATTATGCAGTTAGTATGTTGCCCTGGAAATCTCCCACTGGCAGTGTACCATGCACAGCCCAATCTGAGAGTTGAGACACTTTTGTGAGATTATCTCTTTCAATTAGCCTTGAAGCATCTGGAAATCCCTTGAAAGTGGCGGAAAAAGTTGCCAGGGTAAGGCAGCCTCTACTGGCTGGCTTGTCATGTTACCACTGTGACTGTCAATAAAGTGATTTATTTTTTCACAAGTGCCTTCATTTTTCCAAGGTCCCATGAAGGCCAGATATGTAAATCACCTAGGCAGCTGTCATCATATGTAGCAGTCAAATGGTATTCCTGCCCTTTTCACCTATTTGCTCAGTTTGAAGGATACATTGTTATAAACAGATCACGGTTTGTGTTTTATATGCATATTTCTCTGTGCTTTAAAATGTTTTGGTACCTTTTTATAGATCTGTCCCCTAACTTAAACCCAGATTTGTTGTGAATGTTAACTTGTCTTTATGAAGGCATTTTATTAACCAACTGTGTCACTTGACAAAGATTTGTCTATAAACATGGGGAACACCTCTATGTTGTGCAGTGGGGCTCTACTCAGGTAATTACAAAGGCAAAAGAGATCGCACCAGGGCCTCTAGCGGTGTCCTACTTATGGAGTAACTGTTTTGTATTTTTAATTAATATATAAAAATGTTTCAATCATGCTTTAACATAGTTTTCCATATCAAAAAAGTTATATATATATATATGTATGTATGTATGTATGTATGTATGTATGTGTATATATACTGTATATTAAAAATCATACTGTAATATATATATATAAAGAAGAAAAAGTCTAGGCTTTTGAAATAGTATCCAAATGTATGGCATGCATGAATGGGACAAGCAGGAGATTGTGTCTTCATAGCTTTGCCCTGTTATGTTGCAGACAGCTTGAAACGACAGTCCAGATTTATTAAGCAGATTTCAAAGTTACATATCAGCTAATTTCATATTTGACCGTTGTAGTTCCTTCAGTCTGTACTTGCCTGGATTTTAATACTTGGTATTACTTATAAAGAAGTTTGTGCAGTAAAGTTAGACTGAAAGCAAAACTTTTTTCTTATTTTTCCTACTTGATTTGTTTCTAATGAGTTCCTGCTTGCTGCCTGTGGTGCCTTTAGATAAGACGGCCCATTCAAATGCTTTTGCAACTTGATAAGCTTGTTGTGATGAATGCGTTATCTCCTGAAGGACAGACCCTGACCTCAAAGCGCTCTTCTCTTACCAGCTGCTTCTGAAGCACACATTGAGCAGTTCAGTGACTCAGCCTTCTTGCTACTCTGTTTGAAAAATATAATTACTAGCTGCACATTTGCATTTCATTTTTCAGACGTCTTGCAAAGAGATGTGTTATTAACCATTTTGTTTCTTGGATTAATTTTCCGCACATTCTTGGTGCAAAGCCAAACTTCATATGCAAATTGCTGGACTCCCTGTTTTAAAATGTAGGCTCTGCACTGTATAATCTAACAATAATGATATTAATAATAATACATTTTATTTATATAGTGCCTTCCCCATGCTCAAGGCACTTAAAGAGTCTCATAAAGAAACAGCAGGTATATGTAACATTGGATATAGACGTTTGCTGAATAGAACATTAAAACAGATAGGTACAGGATAATACAGTACAAAGGCATTAAATAGAATAAAAGACAATAAACCAGAGTAAAATACTAAATTCAGTACTAAAAGAAAGCCTAGCAAATAACATAATCTGTGATGTAACACACCCAAATTATACTGAGCATCTGGACAGAGAGGAAGACCTGAAAGAGGAGGCAGAATGTCAGGTTAAGTTAAAAGCCTTCCTGAACAGATTCATTTTAAGTTGTTTTTTAAAAGAATGAATGGAGTCAGCTGACCTAATTAATTTTGGAAGGTCTTTCCAAAGTGCGGGTGCTATACAGCTAAAGGACCTGACACCCATAGAGTGCATGTTAGTATGGAACACAACAAGACTGCCAGAATCTGAGGACCTTAGTGGGTGAACAGGAACATAGTGATGGAGATCACTAATGTAGTCCGATGCAAGGCCACTTAAAGCTTTGTAGGTTATTAATAGAGTTTTATATTCAGTCCTGTAAGACACAGGGAGCCAATGGAGGCAAAGCAGAATGGGTTTTATGTGCTCGCTGTTGCTGGTCCGTGTAAGGATTCTTCCAGTAGAGTTTTGAATCAATTGGAGCTGTGATATAAGATTAGAAGCAGCACCTGCCAGTAGGGAGTTAAAATAATCTATGTGGGATATGGTAAAAGCATTGACAAGTTTTTCAGCATTAGAAAAGGAGAGGAATGAGTGAACACAGGATATGTTACGGAGGTAAAAGTAGGAAAGTTTCTTAATGTGGTTTATGTGGGTAGAATAAGAAAGCGAGGAATCAAAAATGACACCAAGATTCCTTGCATTAGAAGAAAGTCTGATTAGATCACCGTCAAGAGTGACTAAGGAGCTTGTTTTCAAGTTGTGCTTTAGTGCCAATCTACGGGTGTTCAGTTTTGTTGCAATTTAATTTTTAAGAGTTCTACTCCAGTTTAGACTATTGTATACATCTATTCATCCTTTATCAAATCTACTTATTTAATTTCAGGGTTGTGTTGGCCACAGCCTAGATTAGCAGGCACAAGGCAGGAACAAACCTAGGATGGGTTACACACACTCGCGGAGTAGCTACACATACTCATATTATACCAACGTACAGTCACCTTTTAATGTTTTTTGAGATGCAGTGTGAAAAACAGAACATCTGAAGGGCATTCCTAGTGTCAGACAGCAAGCAGTGCCAATTAACTACCCAGTGCACATCTTTGGGTTTAGAATATTGCAGGGCTTAGTAAAAGCAAATAGTTTTCTTTTGTATACTGCAGAGTCTTTATGTAAAGCTCCTAGCTGACCCAATAGAAGTCATAGATATTAAAAAGTTTTTGTTGGCTGCAGCTTTGGGTGGGATTGGTTATGGTTCTTCATTATTGCATCCCATGCTAGAGCCCAAAGACTGTCAAAAGAGGAAGAAGGTTATATCTCTAATCCAAATACTTAACCCAGCCTTGACCACCATGGACTATTAAGAGTCAATGCCTTCACTGTAGAATAAGAAAGGATTGAAAAGGAGCAATAAATTATATTCTGCTTACATGCTTAGCAAAAGAGTCTGAGAACTAAGTCTCTGCCAAAGGGTGTGCTAGACAGGGAATCCTGAGCATGCAAAATTATAGCCTTCTCTGCCACTTTAAAATCCAGTTTTCTATCCTGGAAACTAGGGACTCCTTGAGATAATACTTGCATTAGGAGGGACATCCAGTGGGATGGGAGCTATCTTTGACGCCAACACATGATATTCTAGTTAGGGCTGACCTGTGCAGCTCACATGCAGTTTTGAGCCAGAGTTAAATAGTTTAGGGTAGGTGGGTTAATTGTACTCGCTGACTTGAACACTGCTACTTATCTTCTTAGGCACACACAAAGTGATGCTTGAATCTTTGGTTAATGTGAGTGTACAGTATGTGTAAAGTGCTCGTTTTATGAGTGGGAAGAGGTAGTACAGGTAGCGGATTAATGGTCTGTAAAAAAAAGTTTTGATGTTGTAGATATTATTTGTATGATCACAAATAATTTAATTGGTTTACACAGCCTCTCTGAAGGTCAAACTGGCAACTGAGACATCAGAAGTTAAAGCTCAGAAGGATAAAATCCAGCAGCTACAAAATGAACTAATTCGTGTAAGTACATGGCATATGTTCAGGAAAAAAAATATTAAATTTGTCTGTTTTCTAGATTATGAAATGATATTTGTGGATAATTGTTTTGTCCATTTTTAAAACACTGACCAGTTCATCAAAATTTGATGCAAGCTTATGTTTCCATTTATGGGAAGGCTTTATTACATTTGTATATTTGGACAACTTTTTTACTATAAAATATGTTTGAATTATGTTTATGAAAGTATATTCTCTTACAAGCGTAGCCAGTTATTTGTGATTATTGGCAAAGGTTCCCAGCTGCTTAGCTTTTTTCTTTCACTTGAACCATGGAGATTAATCAAAGTTCTTTGTGTCTGTTTGGTTAAATAAAGATAAATATTGATTTGCTACAGAAAAATGACCGGGAAAAAGAGTTGCTGAATCTTCAGAGAGCACACCAGCAGCAGCAGATGGTTCTCCAGAAATACCATGAGCGACTGGCCAGAGTAAAGGGCCTGGAGAGCACAATTCGTCAGCAGGAGAAGGTAGTAGTTTTTTCACATACACATAGAACATTCTTAGACCATACTTGACAACGAATCAGGGTTAGTAATAATAATAATAATTCATTACATTTATATAGCGCTTTTCTCAGTACTCAAAGCGCTATCCACACAGGGAGGAACCAGGAAGCGAACCCACAATCTTCCACAGTCTCCTTACTGCAAAGCAGCAGCACTACCACTGCGCCACCTGTGAGGACATAATAATAATTACTTATTATAAATACATGTACTATATATACACTGAACATCTGGGCACATTGCATTACTTGAAGGTATGACAATACATCAGGAAGGTTTTATTAAGTGGTGATGTGTCTGACATGTCTTCACTTTCCCATTGAAATCCACCCTCATATTCTTGTTAAGAACACGTAAACCTCAAACCTGGAATCATATCAAATGTATTAAACATGAAATCCCTGTACTTAGTGAAACATAATCCCTTTATAACTGTTCCTTAAAACCATAATAGCACAGAGCAGACTTGCACTGCTTACCCTGTTTTTGTGTTGGTGGCTTGCATATAGCAGTTGAAGCAGCTGCTGTAAATCTCTTTCCAAATCAGCCACCCAAAACATTGTTTCTGCATTGTCTGGCCAAATACCTCCTACAGTCTGACTTGCCAATGGGGAGACTATCTGGACAACATGAGTTTCTAAACATTAGGCCAAGTAAAACACAGGTTGATTGATCGCAAGGTGGAAAAGCGGGGGCTGCTGCACAACTCCTCCATTCTTTTCCTGATATGAAAATTGGGTTGCAACAAAAAGCTTTTTTTTTTTTTCTTCTTCTACTATAAATCTTCCTTAGTGCTATGTTTACCCTTGGGAAAGCAAACCAAAAATGTTGTTTTTTTCTACATGAAAAATTTATTACATGTAACAAAAACATGTCAATACCAAAATGTGAACATAAATACAATAGGAAAGGTATGACTAGTGTTCACTGTTGTACTGATGCAGATTTGGTACACGTCCATTGTGTGATATGTTTTGAAATAGTCACGGCCATAGAACCTGACATAGCAATCAGAATTGTAGAAATGTTTCCTTTTGCACTATTTTTATATTTTTTTATTTTGGGTCAGCATTAGAGAGCAGAATGTCTGTGCCTGGTCCTCACAATGAAAATGCAAATTATGTTCCTGTAGGTTATCACAGTGCAAAGCTTAGTGACTTCCACATTTCTCCTGACATGAACATTGGCAGTTGCTGCACTGTGAGCAGTGCTTAGGGTGCTAATGTATTTTTGTCTTTCAAGTTGATTGCAGTTGTTTTGCCTTTTACCCCACTTAGATTCTGCACCCTGCTGCCACATTATGCAATTGAAGTTACCAGGCATATCACAGCAGTTTAGTCGTATAGTACCATGCGTTTCAGTTTCACTATCCATGTCAATGTCAGATGGCCAGCTCACAATGTCATCACTATCACTTGATTGAACAAATGGGTCAGTATTAGTTTGTTCTAAAACTTTCTTTACAGCTTTTCATTTCCAGTTCATTGTGTGTTTTGTTGGAAGGCTCTGCCCCACTCATAAATATAAATGAGTGACCATAGCATGGCAAAAAACATAGAAATTTACATTTTTTCTCGCAGCATGATGTTATTTTATCCATTAGATGGCAAGAGAATACTGTCCCAAGTGTTATTCAGGGTTAACACTTTACATCTGATTGTGACAGCTTAATCCCAGATATATTCTGTCTTAACTATTTATTACATAAAATATCCTTGTCCAAGATGTTTGGGGTTAACTCCAAGAAGGTTAAAGAATGGTAGTGTGCTAAAGTAAAGGAATTAATTGGTCTGATTAAAGAAGTGGTTTAGCAATTCTCACAGCTTATAAGTTGGTTGCCTTATGTGAGTGAGCTCTCTTCCCCCTCTGTGACATGTACAGGTTATCTTAGCGGCGAATTAATTAGTAAAGCTTCAAAATTAAATATTGTAGTTTCCAAATGATGCATGCCATTTCTAATGTTATGTTCACAAGTCATAGCCTGTTAACAAAATGTACTTTTCTTCTTCTTAAATTGGCTGATATTTGAGAATAGTATTCTCAAATATCAGCCAATTTAAGAAGAAGAAAAGTACATTTTGTTAACAGGCTATGACTTATGCACATAACATTAGAAATGGCATGCAACTGTACCTCATGTTAACATGTCATGGAATTGTCAGATCTGTATTATATATCATGTGAATTGTTTTTATCATTGTGGTGTTACTTTACTAATATCCATCAAAATAAATCTGTGCACAATATTATGATTGTAAAAGATAAACAGAATTTTAAATATTGTTGATAGCAACACTAATCATTTAATACAGTGGGGAACTGAATAGTGTATATATTCCAGAGACTGAATAGTCAGTGCCCAGAATCTCCAAAAGAAAGATATAGCACATGTAGCATTGTTCCTTGCCTATAAGATAATATCACTGTATTACAGGTCATTGAGAAAATGGAAAAGGTGTTGGACACGAAGCTGAAAGAGAAAAAGAAGGGTTTGTCAGAAACATCAAAAAAGCTGAAAGGTGAGACATCTGGTTGTGCTTGATGTTACAGTCTTGTGAACAGCTGAGGGTTGAAAGGAGTCAGAATAATATAATGAGCAAATGTGTTTAAATATTTACTAAATTTGTATACTGCGGTGGGCTGGTGCCCTGCCCGGGGTTTGTTCCTGCCTTGTGCCCTGTGTTGGCTGGGATTGGCTCCAACAGACCCCCGTGACCCTATAGTTAGGATATAGTGGGTTGGATAATGGATGGATGGATAAATTTATATACCAGTCGATCACAGGACCCAACAACATGCAAATTTACAATGGGAAATTATCCTAACATGCACATCTTTGCACATGAGTAAAATATGCTAACTCTACACAGATTGTGACCAGGATTGGGATTTGAACCCAGGCCTCTAAATCTGTGACACAGCAGTGCCGAGCACTGAGCCAACTTGCTAATAACTAAAGCTAGATTGGTGTAGAATTGGCCTTAACAAAGGCCAATATATTCATATATATCCACAGCATATTTGTCCATCTATGCAATAAATCCTGAGTATTTATAGGGTTCTTCCATTAATTCTACACTATATTTTTCTCCCTCTTTCTTTCTATTTATCAATTGAGTATGAGGGTGTCAACGTATTTGCAAGGATGAAGACAGATGTTGCTTTATGTCGATTAACAGTGCTGTTATTGGATGGGGGAGCAGCTTACTTGGCAGATGTTGATCTGACCGTATACCATGTCCATGCTCCCATTCCATTTCAACTAAAGCAACTTTTTTAGGTGCTGTCACTTTGGCTAATAGAAACAACTGTCATTCAATTTGAAAGACAGCTATAAACTATTTGGGTTAACTGAAATGAGGCCTGTTTCACCATAGCAAGAAAAAGTAAATGTTAGTTTTCTTCAGCGTTCCCTCAATTATGCATATGAAAACTTTAAATGACACAGAAAGAAACGGGAGCAAGAGACACAAACAATGGTGACTGTACAGGAGAGTAGCTGATTCTTGTCAAAAGCCTTACCCTGATATTGAGTGAAATGTTTTTGTTACTATCAGGAAATGAAGAGAATATCTGGAAGGAGGTGGAATCTGCTCTGGCAGCTGAGAACTCACGACTTAGAGCTGAGTTGGAGAAGATACGCTCTCAGGCTGTACCTACCATTATCCAGTTGCCTCCAAAGGTAAGTAAACTGGAAGTAAGCACTGGAGAGAAGTGGCAGCATATGACTCCAGCCACAAGAAAGAGGAATTTATTCTAGTTGGCTTCAAGCATGTGGCCTGTACAGTACTTGACTATTGCGCTCATGAAACATGTCTAAGACACTTGTCATTTATAAATGTTATTATTTAAAACATTTCTCGAATATACAGTAACAGTTTTCAAACAAATTGTGTTTTCACTCAGTTGTCCATGATTAGAGTGAGTTAGGAAAAAATTCAAATCAAGTAGGTGTGTGTACTAGGAGCCAAGTGTGGATCATTGCCATCAGAAAGCATTGACTTAAACAAGGACATGCAGTTTTCCAGCCAATTAATAGCATTAAACATCATGGTCAGAGCCTTAAACTTCCCTTTTAATCAAATTTATACATAATGTAACATTTTTTTACTGTAAAATAAGCCCTGGAAAAAGTCAAAAAGGCTTTGACAATCTTAAAAGTTAGCCATGGAAAGAAGCTTTTAAAATATAACTTTACAAATTATCTGAATGTCTCATTGTGATCCAATTTGCCAGCTTGAAGCCTGACAGGATAACATCGGACTCCTAACAAAATTCACCCCTCCATTTTGGATCGTTTTTAGTTTAGTTTGTGGTTTTGGAGTCTATCCCAATAGCACTGGGGATAAGGCAGGGGTGCACTCATCTACACTCCCACACACAGTCATACCAGGTCAAGTTAGTGTTGCCAATTAACTTAATACACGTCTTTTGAGTGCAGGCGGAAAACCAGAGTTGTCATCATACCATACCACTCAAAAAAAAGTCTGGGGAGCTATTGTACAGAAAAATTAGAAAGCAGTGTGATTCTGCCATCCCTCACCAAGAATAGACAGAAGGGCACACATCAATAAAGGCTTTTGAAAGAAAGTAAGATAAAATGTGGTAATGGAAGAAATTAATGTAAATTTTTGTGTGTTTTAAAATTATTCTGTGTCCAACTGCAATATCTTTTCTTGCTGAGAAAAAAATGCTGTGCTGCAAAGCATAATGAAGGTATTATGTTAACTAAAAACTGCCCTGTCTCACAAATCCTTATCTCCCTTTTACATGTCAATGGGTATCATCAGCAACAGGACTGGTTCTCGGATGCAGAAAAACTAAGCTTGCTGGCCAAGTTGGAAAAGGCTCAAGGGCGAATAGAGTCCTTGGAAATGCAGGTATTCCTCACCTTAATCCTCCCACTTCTGATGAGACATCTGGCAAAAGTTAATATGTGCAGTTGTGATTCATTCTCCAGAAAACCTTTACTGTTCTCAAAGTGGATATTTGTTTGTTGTAGTTGACAACATTAATTAACATAAATCTGTCATCCATGTAATAAGTACAAACAAGTCAAATAAACTGTCACATGCCGTCAGCAGTACAGCACCTGTAGTCTCTAACTCATTATGCAATTTGACATGCAGTGTAATTCAGACACCCTTACTTTTTCACATTTTGTTATGTTGCAGCCTTATGCTAAAATCATTTTAAGTAATTTTTTTTTACCTCCTCAAACAACACTGAATGCCTCAGAATGGCAAAGTGAAAACAGGATATAAGAAGTTTTTGCAAATTTATTAAAAATAAAAAACAGAGATATCGCAATGGCTGAAGTACACAAACCCTTTAGTTGGTACTTAGTTAAAGCAGCTTTAGAAGTGATCACAGCTTCGATTCTGCTTGGGTTTGACATGGCGAGATTTACACACCTCAATTTGGGAATTTTCTGTCATTCTTTTCTGTTGATCCTCTCAAGCTCTGTCAGGTTGGATGGAGACCATCAGTGGACAGCTATAATCGGGTCTCTCCATAGATGTTCAATTGGGTTCAAGTGCATGTAAGAACTATTACAGGAGGATCTTAAAGGTGTGTTTTTAGACATGCAAATCTTACCCTAAATTGAGTAACTTTTTTCATTTGAATTGATATGAAAACTTGTCAATGCTTAGCAACAGCCTTCAAAGATAGATGTTGTTATTATTACATGGTGGCATAAGATACTCTTATTGCCCATTCTGCTAACCCCTATGCTGCCTTCAGCCATTACACAAATAGAGTGTTCAAGGTGGGAATCACAACTACAAGTGCCTGTGTGCTTATATTTGTACTCTTTTAGGTACAAACAGATGTTGTTGAAATAGGGCAAATTCCACGCACAGGGTTGTGTGGGGTTGAGGGCAGATCACACCACAGAACAGCAAATGGCACTTTCCCCTGCCTTCACCTGCTGGTCATACAAGTTACTCACAGAACCTGACTAGGAGTTCATTTTTGTTCTAGTGTCATTACACAGAATAAAATCTGACAGGTAAGGAGTTACTTCACTTAGTGAACTCATTGCAAATAAAATGAACGTTTAAACACTACATTGAAAGTACATGTATGGTTATGGAACTGCAGGGAGTTCCTGATGAAAGAAGCATTTAACTATGTCCTAGATATTCAGTAGTTCCACAATGCAGAGCTGGAAAGGTCTGAGCAAAGTTCTGAACCTAGTTATTAAGAAAACTGAACTTGTATGCATTGGGCAAGACAAGACTGAATGCATTATCTTATGTGTTTTGCTTTGTTTCAGGAGTTACTCTGACCTCCACTGAAGGCCAGTTATGTCACTGGTTAGAAAGAATAGTACTTATTAAGTGTGGTTCATCCTTTCTTCATCTCTTTGTTTTGTATTCCCATGGTTTCTGCAACCAGCAAATTCACTAAGTTCAGCTCAGTGAATAAAGGTTCAGCTACTGAAAGCAGAACTAAAAAAGTATTCACCACATGGTAAAATGGGCTTTCTAAAGCCAGCCTTTTGCTTAAGAGATTCAAATATGAGACAAAAAAAATGTATCTTAAACTGTTAATTGTTCCCACACTGATAAGTTGATAAGGTGACTGATTATTTACACTCAACATTTAATTTAGCTTGAAGAGAATGCAAGAAGATGGGGCAGAGAGAAGCAGGACTTAATGACAAGACTCACTGAACATGACCACGGATTTGCACGCACATCCACAATGATTTTACATGACTTTCCTCTGGTGAGTATTTAATATCTCATGCATGTATAGCAATGCTGTCCCCAGGAGCACAGCATCACTGAT
Source organism: Erpetoichthys calabaricus (assembly GCF_900747795.2). Taxonomy (NCBI): domain Eukaryota; kingdom Metazoa; phylum Chordata; class Cladistia; order Polypteriformes; family Polypteridae; genus Erpetoichthys; species Erpetoichthys calabaricus. The sequence continues at coordinate 30,082,561 of NC_041410.2, forward strand.
GCCTATATTCAAATATTGAACATTGCATGAGGTCATCTGGACAGTCAGAAGTCACTTAATATATAGAAAAACACACATTTCAAATAATTTTCATACATTTCTCATTAAATCTTTAATCACCAAGCAGATGTTATAAAAGTATGTCATGGTAGGGTATGTGTATCAGCTCTCTGTAGTGGACTGGTGTCCTATTTGGGAATTGCTAAAGCATTTTGATAGCTGCTATAGTAATAGAGACTGCACAAGGAAAACTGGATACAGAAAATATCACTGTAGGTTTTCTCCGGGCACTTCATGTTAGGTTGATTAGCTGTTCTATGTAGCCCACTGTATGCAATGTACTGGCTCCATATCCAGTACTGTTTCCTGTTTTATGGCCAGTACTGTTAAAATGGGCTCCAATATCACCCCTCCCTCCTAAACTTGGGGCTCTAAAAATGAGTTAAGTGTGTTTTAGAATGTGTGTACTTTGTGATGATGTTTAATGCAAATTTCATAATATTTATTTGAATTGCTCCAGTCAAATTAGAAAATATTTTGTATTTGTGATTTGCAGAAAAATGCCTCGGATTCCCTCCTAAACCATAATAGACACAGGAAGCTGGATCCTTTAACATAACACTTGGATCGCCATCTCCACAACTATAATCAATGCATGAAAAATTAATTTTGTTTAACATTTATAAAACACAGGTATGCTGTAAGCAACATGTATAAAGATTAAAGTTGTTTTCTTATGTCTTATATTTATACAAAATATATTCAGTTTTATAAACAACATTTGTTTGTTTTATTTTCAGCACATGGAAACAAAATTTAAGTAATTCTTTGGTAACATGAAAAAAGGGACATATTATCCATTCATTTCCAGAATTCAGTAAGGATGCAACAAACTCATCTACTTAGAAAGACATTGCATGCTCTCTCTTTCTCATATACTTAATATAACATGTGCTTTTGTAAATATACCCTCAATTTGAACACATTTGTCTTTCCTGTGGTGGGAGGAGCTGGGATTGAAGTGTGTCAGGTTAATACAACACCCTTTTCAGGCTCTTTTCTTTGACCCTTCATTGAAATAAGTGGATTTGTTTTAGCTTTCTATTACTGTTGGTCTTTAAGAGAAGATGAAGCCAAAAGCATAATTTAAACAACTAGTTTAATCTATACACCAACCAGATCTCAAAACATTGCAATATCCTTTCATCCACCTGTTATATACACCTTATAAACAGGATTACTCAACTGTGACTCTCCCCTTCAGAACACAGCATGCCAGTTTTCAATTCCAGGTTATAGCAGACTTGTCTTGTTAAGCATTATTTTTACAGAATTAAAGGCTGAAACTAGTTAAAGCTTGGCTGTTCATGTTAATGTGAGCAAAAATGTACTGGTGTCAAATATATGCAAACAATGACAGGAATTCATATTAAAACCTGAAAAATAGCCCAATTCTCTGTTCCTTAGAACATAAGTAGAAGCAGAATACCCCCTTTGGCCACTTTGTAAAGTATGTTTGCTGCTAAGGTTAAAATCACAGTTAGTAATGCTAACATTTTGATGGTTGTAATGGATAATCTGTCTACTTATTAAGTCAACTCTATACTTCCCGGCAACTGAACATGAAAACCAAAACCTATACTGCATATGAAGATCAGAAAATAAGAACCGCATTTGAAGGCAAATACGAGTGCAAACATAAAAGTTGCTATTCTGCTAAGTGAATTTGTGTTCAGGGTATATTTACAAAAAATACAGTATGCCTTATATGGGGTAGAGAGAATAAGAGATATGCAGGTGCACATTCTGAATGTAAAGAGAGCATATTTACTAAATAGATGGAGAACACTTGACTCAACTATGTTCAAAGTCAAAAAAAGTCCATTTGAGAAGGCATAAAGGGTACATTTTCACTATGACAATTTCCTTTACAGAGGTCGCAAGGTCAATAAAATGGGTTTTTCAGGAATAAGGATAAGTTCAAAGGTGCTCTTCACATCCACGTATCTTTGTTTTTCTATCCTGAAGTTCCGAAGAATCTGCAAATGCATTTTAAAAGCAAGGTGTTAGAAGTGCTCCTCCTGGTTTTTGTTTTCAGAACACACTACCTAAATTCTTAGGTGGGCTTAACTTTTTTTGCTTTTTAGTTGCATCAAGCTAACCGCTCCTCTTGTAGTCTTAGAAATGTTACAAGAAAGGCTAATAGTGTCCATGAACATGGAAGATCTGTTGCTGTATTTATTCAGTTAGAGGAGTTCTGAAAGGGGTGCCTTGCTTTGCCTTGTTAAATCAACAGTTTCATTCCTTATATGAAACTTGCAAAAAAACATAAGGAATAAAATTAACATTGCAAAGTCAGTCAAGGTATGCCTTACATGTTAACTGGCGAATATAGGAAACTCACATGAATCAGGAAGATTTGCATCTCTGTTTCAGCAATTCTGCGTCCCAAACACTGCCGAGGGCCAAAACCAAAGCCAAGACTTTTAAAGTAGTGATTCTCTCCCCTGAGCCAACGGTATGGATTGTACTTCTCTGGTTTTGGGAAAATGCTGCCATTCCTTCCCATTGCATAAAGTCCAAACTGCACGAGAGTCTGTATGGTAAACATATTTCAAGTTAGATTTAATCAAAAGAAGTTATACTCAAACTTTATTTTCTGTAATTGTTTTCACAGCACAGCACAATGTCAGATGGGTTCGCTAAATAGTAGTACAGTTTATATTGTAACAAAGTCAGTCTGTCACATATCATTAATTTTATTTTTAAATAATGCATGTGGCAAGGTGTATAAACAATTTAAATAATGCAGGTATGGCATTAACTCCACATGATGGATTATTTGAGTCCTCATTTGCCTTCAAAGATTATACTTATTTTGCTCTGTTTGCTGTCTGTTGGCGGGTCTTCTTCCATTTACTGCTGTCCACCTAGATTTCTGAAGTATTTTTTTGTCTATATTATGGTTTGAGTTTTCTGGGAGAAGATGATGCTGTGGGTGCAAAGCTGTGCAGAGTTGGTACTATTCAAGATCTGCACCAAAGATTTTCAGATTCTCTGTGACTTTGCCCCTGTAAGATTAACTCATAGTTGAATATGATGGTAAGCTAACTCATACTTGTGTGGATGTGATACAAGTGCCAACAAAAACATCATGAATTATTAAACTGTGTGAGATATGTAGGGGAGTTGTAATGGATAATCTATTGTGTGTTGTATGTTTATGTCATTATCAGTTGGGACCTTGAAAATAGGTTGTGAGCCAGTGAGAGGTCAGTAGCCTTGTGTTCAGACCAAAGCTGGAGTTTGATACAATAAGACTACCACCATCAGTGTGATGCAAAGAAGCAACCATGACACTAAAAATCATGAATATTTGCTTTACGACTAGCTGCTTACCCATTGTACCATCCTCCAAAGGGACAAAATTAAGACAAAAATGACTCCTAAAAAGCAAGGTCAGAAGGCACTGATTCTGCTATTAAAGGTATAACACAAGAACAGCATTATTTGACCCCAGTACCCAGTCACTGATGATCTTATGTATATTATGCTAGCTTTGCATATTAGACTGATAAATCTATCCAAAGTGTCTTATATGATTGAAGTAAGAGTGTAGCCGATTACCTAAATTGAAACATAGGCCGCTCAGCAAGTAGTATCAGCCTTGCAGTTTACACCTCACAGTGCCTGTCATTACATACTGTATATTAGAACAATTTAAATGAGAACAGGCCAATCAGCCCAACAAAGCTCACTATTCCTATCCACTTAATTCTTCCAAAATAAAGCTTAGTTTTGAAGGTCTCTAAACTGTTAATGTCTACCACACTACTTGGCAACATATTCCATGTATCTATGGATCTCTATGTGAAAAAAAAAAAACTATCTGATGTTAGTGTGAAATTTACCCTTAGCAAGTTTCCACCTATATCCCAGTGTTCTTGTTGAACTCCGTTTAAAATAACAGTCTTGATCCACTGTACTGATTTCTTTCATATTTTTAAACACTTCAGTCACGTCACCTCTTATTTCCTATTGCTTAAACTGAAAAGGCTCAGCTCTTTTAATCTTTCCTCATAACCCATCCCGTGTAGCCCTGGAATCAATCTAGTCGCTCTTCTCTGGACTTTTCCTAGTGCTGCTATGTATTGTTTGTAGCCTGGGAACCAAATCTGTACACAGCATTCCAGATGAGGTCTCACCATTGCGTTATAAAGCCTCAGCATAACCTCCTTGGACTTGTACTCTGCACTCATGCTGTATAACCTCTGTTAGCCTTCTTAATGGCTTCTGACCAATGTGTGGAAGTTGATAGTGACAAGTCCACTACAACTACCAAATCCTTCTCAAAGGTGTACTTTTGATTTTCAGACCTCCAACTGTGTATTCAAACCTATCATTTTTACTTGCAACATGTAATACTTTAAATTTATTTACATTAAATTTCATTTGCCACACATCTGTCCAAACCTGTACGCTGTCCAAGTCCCTCTGTAATGATGCAACAGATTCTAGATTATCTGCAAATCTACCTTGCTTGGTATTAACTGCAAACTTAAAAAGCTTGTTGTTTGGATTCCATTTATATACTTTAAAAACAGTAATGGCCCAAGCTCAGACTCCTGAGGACCACCACTGTTAACATCGGACAATTCTGATAAGGTCCCTCTCACCATAACCCTCTGCACCCTGTGTTTGAGCCAAATCTACTCCCATATAAACACTACACTCTGAATTCTCACTTCTTTTAGTTTGATGCCAAACCTTGCATGTGATACCTTATCAAATGCTTTGTGAAAGTCAAGATAAATAATATGATATGCACCATTCTGATCGTATCTTTTTGTTACTTCCTCATAGAATGATAGATAGATAGATAGATAGATAGATAGATAGATAGATAGATAGATAGATAGATAGATAGATAGATAGATAGATACTTTATTAATCCCAAGGGGAAATTCACAGTTTAACTATAATACGATTGGCTATACTATCTCTCTGTAAACTTGCCTTTTTAATATTACTCAAAAGATGTGCAATGAAATTACTGTCTGTATTGGGGAGCCTATAACACACTCTTAAAATAAGGCCTCATATTCTAATGCTTTCCAGATGAATTCAGACATCCTCACTAAGATGTCACTCATTATTCAAATGAAGAAGACTTGATTTACATCACTGTACTTTTTCACTTCACTGCTTAATAAGTTATGTAATTAGCAAAGGTAGCCCAAGTGTACATTACATAATGGAGGCACAAACATTGTTGCAAATGGTGATATGAAACATACTATCTCCATTACTGTATCACAGAATTTTCTTGAACTGTTTAACTGTAGGATTTCATAAAAAGTGAACTGGAACTACAGCCCATTGAAGCTCTGAGACGATTATTTCAATGACCCCTGAACAATGTGAACTATTTAGTTCTCCTTTGGGCATGTTGGTAGAGTTCACATTTAGACTGTTAGAATACATGGATTCAGAATATACAGTTAGCAGTTTAGTCTGTCCATCCATTTATGGGAACTTGTTTATGTCAGTTCTTATGTCAACTATATAAAGCCTAAGCCTATCCCCGCAACATATGGACTTGATGCTTATTTGGAAGGTGTCCAGTAATTCTTATAGTATGGCATAGGCAATGAAACCATCCAACTTATGAAAATAAAACTAACCTCAAACCTTCCTATAAAAAGGAATTTGAATTCCATTTTTTCTGGACTTTCAAAAACTCCACACCTTTGCTGACCTCTATCCATCTGGATGGCTTAGTACAGGGTCCCTAGGAGACTGCATTACAGTAATCCCTCGCTATATTGCGCTTCGACTTTCGCGGCTTCACTCTATCGCGGATTTTATATGTAAGCATATCTAAATATATAACGCGGATTTTTCGCTGCTTCGCGGGTTTCTGCAGACAATGAGTCTTTTTACTTCTGGTACATGCTTCCTCAGTTGGTTTGCCCAGTTGATTTCATACAAGGGACGCTATTGGCGGATGACTGAGAAGCTACCTAATCAGAGCACACAGTTAAGTTTCTGTGTGCTGATTGGCTCAGCGACGGAGTGCTGCATTAACCAGGAAGTCTCATCTCACTCATTCAGCATTAACGTGCTCCTGCTACTGCTTCAGGGGCCGTGTCCAAGCGCCAACAGAAGATGCAAATGATTGCAGAAAAGGTAAAAGTTTTGGATATGTTGAAGGAAGGGAACAGCTACACCGCTGCACGACACCATTGCGGCATCAATGAGTCCACAATTCTTTTTATTTAAAAAGGAGGAAAAGCATATAAGATCTACGGCCGCAGTGTCCTTTAACCAGGGCGCAAAACGAGTTGCAAGTGGACATAATAAAGCAGTAGTCTGGATGGAATCTGCTTTAGGGATTTGGATTGAAGACTGCTGGAAGGAGAACAACGGCGGTGCTACACAGTCGCCTGAAGAGGCTCCTTTAGAAGAGCTGTAACGCTCTTCTTTGTTGTGCAGTAAAATTAAACTCATCGTTATCGGACAAGTGTCATTGTTGGTGAGTAACCATAATTAATTATCTACGTACAGTACTTATTACATATACATAGTTTAGTGTCACTGTACACACATTTTACTGTATACAATTTTTCTTGCATTGTACATATTTATTGCTGGTTGCCTGTCTGTCGTAATGGCTGTAACATATGCGATATCGGAGGCGCTCGATATCTTTAAAATAATATTTAGGTTTTACTGTATATAAACTGTGTTTACATACATAATTTCAACGAACCTTACCTAATATCTAAGAGAATACAAAGGGTTTATGCTGTATAATTGTGCGGGAAATGTTTATAATAGTGTGGGAGAGTTTATAAGGGCTTAAAATATATAAAAAGAACCATATGAACATATGGTTTCTACTACGCGGATTTTCACCTTTCGCGGGGGGTTCTGGAACGCAACCCCCGCGATGGAGGAGGGATTACTGTAGTACCAATAAGTGCAACAAATGAATATCCAGCCTTTTTAATTTTCTGTAAAAAGTGTCAAATATTTGTAAAAAGTGTCAAATGATCAAAATTAGTTAAGTCATAACATTAGATTGCTTTAAAACAATGAAAAGGTTTAAAGCAGAAAGGCATGGTTAGCAGATAAAAATAATGGCCTTTGAAAAAGGCACCTAACTAAGTAAAGTTGATGTGCTTCCAGAGCCTTACATGAAGGCAGTAATTAGCCCTAACAGCAGTGGCACAGAGCTACATTTGAGATTGCAAGTGTTTCTTAAGATTAATAACAAGTGCACTGCTCTGACAGACATTCTTAACTTCACTGGCACATCTCCCTGATTAAACTTCAAGTACAAAAAAGAATTAGAAGAGGAAGCTCAAGTCACCTATATCAAATATCAAGTATACTCATATACTTGACATCCACTGCTGGACCAACACTCCAGAGCTAATTCCCCCAACTCTGTTTTTAATGATCAAATCTAGTTGAGCAGATTTCATTCCTGCTCAGTCTGGCAGCAGGTAGAAAAGAAGTAACTTACACCTGCCGGGATGTTGTAGTTCTGAATCACAATGTCATTGGCGATGTATCTCTGCACACTCACGGCCACAGGGTACAGTCTAGAAAAGCAGGAGAAAAAAAGAAAAATCACTACATGAAATATAAAATGAGAGAAGAATCAATAACATCTCTACACATTGTGTTTGAATGGCTTTTTCAAAGCCAACTAAAGTAAGGGTGTCAAACTCAGATCCTGGAGGGTTGCCATGGCTGCAGGTTTTTCTTCCTGCCACTTCATTAGAAACCAGTTAGAGCTGCTAACTGAATAGGCATTTTTTTGGTTAATTTTATTTGCCTTGCTTTTTAAGACTTGGACTGTTGGTTTATTTATTTATTTTTAACTAGTGGCCAAACAAAAATGACATGCAAACTTGAGCACACTTATGACCAGCTAAGATGGGGATCTCAAAATCCAGCCAATTTCTTAATTTAGAAGTTAAGTCTTTTGTTAGTAAAACCAGTTATTTAATTCCATTACTTGTTGGTACTCATATTCTGCCACACCTGATATTTTAAAAACTGTTGATTTTTTTTTTTTTTTTTTAGGGAACCATGAAAAATTTAGTGGACCAAAATAGAGTCATCTTTTTCTGACTTTCACCTAAAGAACACAAACAAGTGAATTGGATCAGGTTAGCTTCTCATATTGGCTCACTTTGCATATCATTCTTGTATCTGATGAGATTGACACCCCTGAAATAAGGGAACTCCATGCAGCTTTAAAGCCACTTATCCAGGCCAGGCTTGCAAGTAAAATGACGTTTTCTAGATTGAAGACTATGCTGATTCCACCTAAACAACGGTTCGGCAGACATTCAGTCCGATTGGCTGGTGAAACCCTTCATACGGACATCTGGCTTTGTGCTGCTTATAAACTGGGTAGACGCTGGCTTTCAGTGACCTTCGCTTGAAGGATGTCAGTACAGAAAATGTTTATGTTACATTGTTCCATGTTATATGTTATATGTTCTTCCATCCATTTTCCAAATCCAATATTATATTGAGTTTTCGCAAAGTGTTTAAAGCTCCTGCTTCATAACACCTTCTCATTGGGTTCAAAACCCAAACTCTGTCACATCTGTCGCTTTCACATTCTCTCAATGTCCACCTTCTCCCCCTTGATTCCCCACATGCCAAGGATATACAAGGTATGCCAACTTAGAAATGTATGAGTATCTGCCCTGCAACGGATGACCATCACATTGAGAGTTGGCATTTGCTTTGCGTCAGTACTGCTAGTGTAGACTCTTGTTCCTTGAGATCCTAAAACAGGATTAAGCACCTTTAACAAATGCATTAATCATATTAAACTGCTGTATATAGCGGTTTTCTAAAGCATCATCATTTTTTTCACCGACACAGGAAACCAGAGCCCATCCAGAAAGCTTGGATAAAAGGGTAGAGCTAGGCCTGGACAAGCTGCCAGTCTGTTGCAGGACATACCCACTTATACCAGTTGCCTTGTAACGTAACCAGCATACATTATAGAATGTGCTAGAAACTCCAAGTACGAAGGGCGTTTGGCAACATTCTCTCCATATTTCATCCAGGTAAATTTTAAAAGTTGTAAAGGTGTCCATTTCAGCAGCAGGACTTTGTTTGTTTCAGATTCCTATTTGTTTGAAAAGCTGCTGTTGTTTTAGTTTTAAATGTATATCCCCTTAATTTCCATTCTCGTTCTTGAGTATATTAGTCACTGATGAATTAAAAAGTCCCAGTGAACAATTGGCAGAATATGATTGTGACAGATGTCCAGGGACCTTGCCCCACCGGGATGCCAGAACTACGGGAGTACCGGAAGAAGGGCAGTGTTTTCCCTGGGCCACAAGGGGGCAGCGCCTCTGGGTTGTACGGGGGCCACTGAGATGGAGGATCCAACCCTATGCTCCACCGTGGCCTCCGCCAGGGGGCGCTTGGATAGCCCCTGGACTTGAATATGCAGTACTTCCGCCACACTTGGGAGTGCTGCTGGATGTTAATTTCGGGCCACCTGCGACACATCCGGGGTCTAAATAAAAGGGGCTGCCTCACTCCAATCAGAAAGCTGGAGTCGGGTGGAAGAAGGACGGAGCTTGCCAGAGAGGAGTCCTAAGAGACTGTGTTCGGTGATTATGCACTGTGTGTTGTGTTGGGGGTAAGGGTTGTAAATAAACACGTGTGATTTAACACTTCTGTGTCAGCCTGTCGGTGTCCGGGTCCAACATGTCCACAATGATTCACAAATGGGATACTGCTAGAGATGTGCCAACTACTGAGAAGAGAAGGTAGCCTAGCAGCTGTTATTGATGCTGGCCTTTAAATCCTGATGAGTGTCTCTGACCATAAAAATGTATAGTTCTGCTTCCAGAAAGAGGTTTAAAGAATGCTTTCTGTGGGAGCGATCAAGTATTGAGTAGGAAAAAAATAGGGAATGAAAACTGACTGGCATAAAGAAGACACATAGTGCAGGAGTGAGAATTCTATGTGATTCTGAGATTCAGGAAAGTGGAAAAGTCAACCCATCTGGGACAAGAATGAGGTCTAAAACCCAGGGCGTTTATCTGGCTCATGTTCATTTTGATACTTCATGTCCTCCCTTTGTTCAGCCTTATTTTGTTGACTAATAAAACACAAATTTAGGCTTCCTGCTTGAGCAATCTTCATAACGTGGCGAGAAAAGAGTTGCTTGAACCTTAAGTGGCTGTGCCCTCAGCTAGACAGCTTTTGTTGCTGTCTTGAAGTGAAAAATCTTCAATTTTTGAAATATTAAATGTAATATTTTATTTTTAAGGAATTTTAAGGAAGACTAGGAGTTAGTTAATTTACAGCTTGAGAAAGGAAGGAGTGCGGTTGTACTTAAAAGATCAAACACTTTGATCAGAGTCATTCATCATCAGGACAAGATAGCCAAGCAAATTTGAACAATAGCACATGTCCTAAAACCCCATGTGTGCATTTTAACATAAAAATGGCACATCTGATTCATCTCAAAGAAAAAAAAAACACATAAGGACAGATGGGCAACAGAGGAAGTGATGTCAGAGATCGAGACACGTGTGACCATTTCATGTGGACATCAGGGAACTTAATTTGTGAATAACAAAAATTGCTTAATCAAAAGCTTCCCAGGACAACATCCGCCCCTCGACACTTCTGATTTTCAGTAAGCTTTTCTAAGACTGTTTATTTTCAGACTTTGCTATCTATTTTATTTGCCGTTATATTTTCTTCTATTTGGTATTGCTATGGGGACGCATGGTGGCGCAGTGGTAGTGCTGCTGCCTCGCAGTAAGGAGACCTGGGTTCACTTCCCAGGTCCTCCCTGCGTGGAGTCTGCATGTTCTCCCTGTGGCTGCGTTGGTTTCCTCCCACAGTCCAAAGACATGCAGGTTAGGTGCATTGGAAATCCTAAATTGTGCTTGGTGTGTGTGTCTGTGTGTGTGCCCTGCGGTGGGCTGGCACTCTGCCCGGGATTTGTTCCTGCCTTGCACCCTTTGTTGGCTGGGATTGGCTCCAGCAGACCCCCCGTGACCCTGTGTTAGGATATAGCGGGTTGGACAATGACTGACTGACGAATATTACAGAGTGACTGGCTATTGGCACCACCAAGACTTTATCTGGATAGGATCTCTGTGTGTATGAGTGTGTATTTGTGAGTGTGTGTGTGTGTTAATGTTCAAAGGTGGGAATAGATGAACCCAATAAACATTCCAGGTATGTCTCACAAACCTCACGATAATACAGTTGGTCATTAGCCACCAGAAATTAACGAGATTGTTTTATGAAGTCTTCTGCTTATTTGGTTGAGGGCAGAACTTATTAAAATGGAAAAAGCACGCACAATACACTTATTGAATATTTGAAGGCACACATTTCCATGAGATCTTATGGACCCCTTAACATGCAGACTCTGGTAAATTCCCGAGTTTACTGGAATTCAGTCATTTACAGAAATCAGGACGACCTTATACGTTTCCCTCACCGCTAACAAACAAATGGAGATCCTTAGAGTTGCAAAAAAACTAAAAAAATCTCCAAAAACCACTAATGTCCTTGTATTCTCTAAAAGAAACAACACTGGTGAACAGGAATAAGTGAATATTGCATTCATTTTATTTATATTTGTATAAGGTGCTCAAATCATAAAGATGCATTTACAACATATCACACAATATTAGTTACAGGTAAAGACGGACTACAAAGGATCTGTTAAACATGTTACTGCTCAGTGTCCATCTAAGATCTTTGGTGCTTCTCTACCACTCAGCGCCTCACTGGTGGAGAATGGCAGCTGCGAAGCAGACAGGCATGACTGGTGAAAGTCGGCGCAACAGTTTCCTTCTTAACTTTGAGTCTGAATTGGTCCTATTTGCCGAAACATTTCAGACTAAACTCATGACAACAAATAGAAAACCGTCAAGCTTATCCATGACCTCCATTTGCCTTTTATGACCGAATCACATCAATGTCAGAAGGTCATGTTTGTGGACATTTTGATATTTTTTTGTGTTTAATGTCAATTTTTACACTTCCACAGACCCAGGGAATTCTTAGGAATCTTACTAAGGTGTATCCTTGGAAATTGTCAGGTCACGTTCCACAGGACTACTGATTTGGCTTTGTTCACGCATGCCCACAACCCCTGGTGGTGCCCGCTACATTTCTTTCATGACACATTTCACAAAACTCACCTTAATGTTTCTTTGATGGTTCCATTTATCAAAGGCACTGAGCGGATCATCTGGATCATGTCCCCCTTTGTTGCTGTCCAAGCTGTCTGAACTTCATCACGCAGCTTTTCTTGCAATTCTTGGTTTTTGGCAAGCTCGTACAGAGTCCACAACAGAGTAATAGAGGTCTGAAATGAAAAGATAAAAAAATAAAATACAGGCCTGCCACTTCTGAAACATTGTCATGCCATCATTTTTGAAAGTGATCTCATTTGAAGTAGACATCTTGGTCTGTATTTGCCCATAGTTTACAGCATTGTTATTTCCTTTAAACACTTTTCCTTAAGCTAGAATATTATGTTTGGTAAAGCACAATATTTCTATAAATAAGCAAGTAAATGATAACCAAAGGGAGATGGTCACTTTATTTACAGTTGTTTCGTTCTGAGCAGGCCACTCAAGAATGGTGTGAGCGGCCAAAGGACTAAAATTATGTGAGTACCGTATCAACACCACCAGCCATTAGCTCCGTCACGCTCGCTTTGATCTCTTCAATGGACAGCTTGTCCTGTAGCAGGAGGCTGGTTAACACCCCTGGGTAGCGTTCCTCAAGCAAAGGGGAATGCCGTAGTGTCCTGTAAATATTCTGAATGCATTTGTCAGCTAAAGAACAAAAAAGTAAGAAAAAAAAAAAGATCATACACATTTTTCAGAATGCACGTCTTCCAATAAATAATTAAAGCCACAAAGTAAAACTCTAGACACCCACGTCTACTGCCCCCTAATGGGCAGATTTAAATTCGGGGCCGGCATCACATGCACTGTATACTGAGGGCTGCCTCTTTGTAGCCCGAACCATCACTGCATCCACTCATCGAGATCAATGAAAGCAGCGGACTTCATGCTTAGTCCTGGCTATGCCCTGTGGCTGGCTGCAGGCTTCCATCCAAACCAGTTTCTGTGTTACACCAGACATTACAAGATGGTTATGCTAAATGATTAGACAAGCATTTATGTGTGGATTCATTCTTTTTATCTTGCAGGTTTAATACTTTTTCTTTGTTAATGTTCATGTGATTTAAGTCATTGTTGGCTAGTAAGTACACAAGTGGATAACAATGAAGTAGCAGCTACCCTTTAGCATTCAGGGACATTTGCATTTGTGTCTGCTTTGCTCATCATTAATCGTCAAAATTCAGATACAATTAAGAGGGCAAAAATGTCAGTTATAAAGAAAATGACAAAACTACACTATGGCAAAAAACATCTTGACTTCTTAAAAGAAACTCTCACACTACTACAATTTGCTGAAATCAAAATAAGAAAAGGAGAAAAGTCTACTAATTAAAAAATGAGATTAATAAAGTTGTAAATGACTGAATGATTGTGAAACTGATTAGAATAAAAACTGCAGCGACAGGGGACACCAGGGCTGAACTTGAAAACTCCTGGTTTAAAGGGACCGGCACCATGGGGAGACATTTATTTGCCAAATTTCCCCTTAGGGACAAATACAATTCTATTATATTGTGCTTTTCATTTATATCTATTATATAATGCCTTTCCTTTCTATCTGTTATACAGAGCTCTTTTCATTCAGGGTTTTCCACATCAAATATACAGAGCTCCTCTTCATTCTATTATATAGCAACTTTCACATCTTTATCAATTAGAATGAAAAAGAGCAGTTTATAATTGACAGATAGATGTGAAAGACACTATATAATTGAATATTTTTCATCTATCAAACCTTCACTTTTTCTGTATTTTGCATAATTTTTGTCCGCTTGTATGTTTTGTGTAAAAGCAGTGAAACACCTGCAGTTGTGCTCTGAAGCAAGTGCAGCTCAGGATGGGGCGGAGTCAGATGTGGGTGGGGTTGGATGACCACAAGTATTACCACATAAGGAAGGTATGATGCTAGATGTATTATTTATTTATTTATTTAATATTGTAGTAATGATATTGTTTATTTATTCATCACCATACATGGGAAGCACCATCCCTTACTGTACCAGAATGCAGCGGTAGATCTCATTACATTCTAAAAGTCTGTGGCTGTACAGCACCTTGCATGAACTTTAGTCACAGCAGCTCACTCTCCTGCTTCTTGAAATCCAAGCAGTTAAGCATTTTATGTTTGTAAAAGTGAAAAAATAAAATAAATAAATAATTAAGCTACTTATGTAGAAATGTATGAAAGATGGTTCAGTGACACTTTATGCTACGGTGACTAAATGTGTACTCAGTTTTTCTGTTACACTAAAAACAACCTCAAGTGTATTATCTAAAGATTATAATGATTTAGCATTTGTCTGGCACTGTAATTTATCAGCAAAGCATGACAGTGATCTGCTATCTATCATTTTCGAATGAAGTCAGTAATTTTAGCTTGAGACTTCAGCACAGATAATCTCCATCAGGTGCTTTTTTGGAAAATGTTATTTTTAAGAAATTTGAATTACAGATAGTCACTGACCCTTCACATCCAACAACTAACAACAACCCATGAGGATCTGAGTTGAAATCTGCTGTCTATGAAAGCAATTTCAGGCACATGGTAAAATGGTATTAAAATCATATTATGTACACTACTAAAACGTGTAAGAACATTTTAGTATCACTCCTATCTTTGAATATGTTTCACATTTACAAAAATGTGCAATAAAATTGAGATAACAAACTCTTTGATGAAATGCCTAGAAAATGTAAAAAGACCCCACAGTTCTCCCTGCTATTCTTACTCCTGGCTTGTATTTAGGCACCACTTTCTAACTCTAAATCTTGGGGGTTCAACTCCAGACACCAAGCTTATGGGAATTTCTTTGTAACGGTTGTCTGGAATATGCGTGCATCACTGTGAGTTTGTACCTTCTCCCATTCCTGTTATCAGTGGAATGGCTTAATTTGTAAGGCCGGCCAATGGTACATGGGGGAAGGCCAACAGACGGTACGGGGAGGAGCCAACGGTATGCAAATGGGTGGCGGGAAAAAGGAGAAGGGGAGCGCAGAGCCAAGACAGCAGCGGACGCCATCACGGGAAAAGGCAAGAGGGAAAGGATTGACACCGCATGGAAAACGTCAGGTGAACCCGGGTTCATTTCAAGATGAATTATTTTTTACTTTCTGGTGAAAGGTATTCGGGAGAGGGCCTGTCGGGCCAGCACAGGAACTGTTGATCTGTATATTTCCCGGAACAGGAGGTATGGTTGGCGCCTCATTTCCGCACCGCAGACTGAGCTCGACATTCTGTACAGATAATATCTAAAGGACTACAAATACATTTTTTTTTTTCTCTTGCTCAAATTTCTGTATTAGTATTTTATGTGTTTAAGTGTTTTGTGCTATGATTTGTGTTGGGTGGGAAGTGCTGCAGCGCGATATTATGTATTTAGGGCTTTTTTGTTACAGTAAGTGTGTGTGTATCATCTTCCAATAATCATTTTTTATTTAACGCTGCTTTCACTGGTGTGTCTTTACACTTGTGATGGTGTAGTAGGTAAGTAGTGTTGGTCACTCGCTCCCCAGATTTTTTTTTTTTCCTTTGCTGCTGCTCTAGGAGGGCAGCACATATTATAATCGTGCCAGTTCTAAGAGTGGTACATCATCTTCTAGGCCAAAGATATGACATTAAAGTTCAGAACTGACAGGAAGAGGATTTTGTAAAATGAACTGATGCATTTTGTTTTTAGTGCCTTTCACGAAGATACATACAGTATGTATATCATACACACATTAAAATAAATCAGTAGATGTCAGGTAGATGATATTTTGCCAGAGTCCAGGATTTGATCTCAAGAGGTATAAAGGAATGAGATATGGACAGGGCCACACAGCAACATAAATTAAGGCCACAGCAGCCTACTTTTAGCCCTTTTACTTCTCCCTACTCACGTCAGCACTGATTTTTTTCCCTGCAATTCTGCTGGACCTACTAGCCAAAATTTGGTGCATCATAAGGAAAGACCATTCAAATATGTAATCCATTAGAACAACTGTGACAAGCACAGGTCATTCAGCAAGACAAGATCATCCATCCTATTCACCTACATTGTCATACATAGCATCAAGTCAAGATTTGAAGGTCTCCAAATTTCTGCTCTCCACCATACTTGGTAATTTACTCCATACGTCTAAGGTCCTTTGCATGAAGAAAAACTTTCTGAAACTTGTGTGAAATCTGCACCTAAATTTACAAACGTGTCCCCAAGTTCTTGCTGAACTGGATAGACTGCAGAATGGAATAAAGCCATGAAGAGATACCTTCAAGTTTTAACTCACCATGATTAAAAATGGCATCCCAGGCCGCTACATGGTCATTCCATACTTTGGCTCCAAGTCGGCGCAGCAGGTTAGGAGGAATATACAACATTGGCACGGTGGACTTGAACATGAGGGTTATGCTGTTGATGAACTCTTGAGAATCGGGGTTGATGTGGTCTTGCAAAAGGCCAAGGCGCTCACCATATAACACATGACTTACAGCTGAAGAGAAGACAAAGACAGTAGTGTTACTAGCTGAAGTCCATGTCCAAACACCTCTCACCAGACAGCCATCAGTCTAGGCATCAGACTGTGGAGCTCCTTCAACTGTGAAAAGGAACAGGCTTCTAAATCCCTGATCTGAGCCCTTTCAGCAGTAAAGAGAGAATGAAAGATGGATCCATTGTACAACACCTAAAGTCGAAATATCTGGCCATTCCTTTTAAAGGAGCAGGCTCCCAGCAGTGGCATAGCTAGAGGCGGGCGGATGGGGCGGTCTGCCCCAGGCGGCACATTTTTGGGTGTGGCATTATTGGCCAAAAGGCTCAGTACAATTCATGTGTAAGCAGCAAGGTTTGGAAAAATATCACTCATGAATGAAAAAAGTCAAATTCTCTGATTTGTATCCACAAAAGCTTCAAATATAATTTTCAGACTGTCCTTCTGTGATGGCATCAGACACAGCAGTTGAAATTTATGAGGCAATAACAAAAATAAACATAAACATCCATCCATCTATTTTCCAACCCGCTGAATCCAAACACAGGGTCACGGGGGTCTGCTGGAGCCAATCCCAGCCAACACAGGGCACAAGGCAGGAACCAATCCCGGGCAGGGTGCCAACCCACCGCAGTAAACATAAACATTACACCGATAATAATTTCTAGGAAGATAAACAACTAATTTATAATTTTGTTTCGTTATCAATACGAATGCGTTCTTGATCTGCGCAGAAAACATCCCCACCTATCACTTGTACACTACACTGGTTCTGGTTTTCGCAACTAATAATCAGGACACGGCTTCTCAGTGCGTCTATACTATATTCTTGTCTAGTTGATGCTTATAAATAATTATATGTGAAAAATTATTGCTGTTTCTCTATATACGAATAAATCTATGCAAAATTTATCTCAGTTTTACTCTATACGTCATTTTAATTTTCTATTTAAATAGGTTAACATCTTCAGATATGTTGGAGGGCGGCAAATTGAAGCACCAACCCTGCCCTGAGCGGCACAAACTCTAACTACGCCACTGGCTCCCAGGTCCACTTTGGGAGGACCTCTGGGAGGATACTGAGGATGGCAAAACCCAGCAACGCATAAACAAAATTAAACAAACAAACTTGAACTCTTTGTCTCTGCCTAAAGCAAATTTTAACATGGTGTCACATGATGTTCCATAATGCTAAACTGTTGAAACTTCACAGTACACATGACCTTAATGGTTGCAGCTGTAAATGTAGGCAAAGAGAGATACTGCTGCTCTGCTGCCACTCCTGGAGTCCAATAAGGCCGAGTGTTAGCGTTGCTGCCTCACAGATCCTGGTGACGGGTAGCACTCCGGTCACTCGCTGTCCAGGGCTGCTCCGTTCTCTTATGTGTTTCCTAGTTTTCCCACACATCATCAAATACTCTTTAAGCTGAACTTGCAGTAGTGAGTGTGGATGTGTCAAGTTGACGTACTTCTCAATTGACTGGCACCCCATCCAGGGTTGGTTCCCATGTTATGCCTGATGCCTCAGCTTCCCGTAATGAATAAGCCAAATCAGAAAATGGATAGATTAACGGGCAGCACTTCTTACAAAGCAAGTATTTCATTGTTCTTAATAAAAATTTCCCTCCGTCAAAGCTCAAGGTAATAAGAATGGCACTGAGATCCACCTCACTGCACAAGCAAGAACCATGGACTCCTAGTGAAAGACCTTCAACATATCAGTTACATGCATCAAGATGACATCCTTCTGAAAGCCAGACCATCAAGCCAGGACAAGACTTTGATCAAACCAGAAAAACTACCAGACATTTTATTTTCTGCAGTTTCTCTTCAGGCAGGTAATGTTGACTTCTATCTTTGATGACATTTTAATAACCAAGTTCTAAATATATTAGGTAGAAGTATGACCTTTTCAAGGGACTTTGGTGCACAAGTCATTTCACAATACAACATTCCACTTTACATTTGACAAATTTCTATGTTAAGCATCATTTTTTTATATTATTGGTCCCAGGCATGGACTGTCCTGAAGAAGCTGAAATGCTTTCCCTCATCATTTTGACAACAACATCGTCTCCATTGTTAGCCTCTTCTCCCTTTACTTGCAAGCTAAAGCTCAGTTTGCTCTCTGCACTTAAATGCACTTTTATTTGCATGAAATATTTTCACCCCATGTAACTTATCACATTGCAGTATTTTAATGCCGTCATCTTGTGTGGATGTTTTTGATTACTTTAATTGCATGGACTGGCATCTCCTCCTTGGGTGGTTCTTGCTGGGCGTCTGTAATTGACTGATGGAGCCAAACCGTTAAAGTTGTTTCACGTTTTCATTTTTCAAAGTGACAGCAGCCCCTTCCAGTGGCAAATGTCTGAAGATTTGTGAACATGATATACACAGCAGAAAGCAGGGATTCAATTTCTTTTCCTCATCCAGCCACCATAAAAAAACCTCCCACAGTTCCAGTGTGGTGCTGAGGTGTCACCCGCTACACTCAGGTGCCAATCCAGGTGGTTCATCCTGTGGTGGGTGCAGCTATGCACCTTAAATTACATTTTGCTTCTTCTAAGACATCTCCTCACATGAATACATGAACCACAATGAAGCTGGAAACAAGCCTAAGAAATGCATTAAGTTTTGTAAGATGAAGTAGCACATTAAGCCCCCTAAATTCTTTTACAGTATTTCTGTAAATAATTCTTCATCCATTAACCCGTTTTCTAAACCCCTTAGTTTTAGAGTCAGGGTCCACACTCTACAGCAGGGGTGTCGAACTCCAGTCCCGGAGGGCCGCAATGACTGCAGGTTTTCATTCTAACCACCTTCTTAATTAGTGACCTGTTTTTCCTGCTAATTAACTTCTTTTGCCTTAGATTTAATTAACTCAACTCAGACCCCTTAGTTCTTTCCATCTCCTTAATTAGCAGCCAAACAATAATGAGACACAAAACGAGCAAACAGGTGACCAGCTAACCACATTATCTGAACATAAAGAAAGTTGAGGGTCTCGGTAAGGTTGATTTCTCAGGTCAATAATCAGAAACAGAAAATCAACACTTGAATGAGAGCAGCAGCAAGCTATGGAATTGAGTAACGGGTTTAATTAACAGCAAGAACTGGCATCTCATTAAGTAACTGGTTGGAGTTTGATGTTCCAGTTCAGCTGGTCATCTGTTGGCTCGTTTCACGTCTCATTTCTGTTTGGCTGCCATTAAATGAAGAAACGAATCAATTCAGAGGACGGAATCCTTAAAAACAGGGCTGTTAAAAGAGGGAAAGGAGTTAATTAGCAGTGAAAACTGGTCGCCGATTAGGAAAAGGGTGAGAATGAAAACCTGCAGCCACTGCGGCCCTCCAGGCTTGGAGTTCGACACCCCTGCTCTACAGCCATCAGTTAGGCTGACCATCAGTCCTAAATTAGCCTTTATAAGAATAATTTGTAAAAAGATGTTCAGATTGTGTTCTTAATATTGTTTAAATACTCAATTATGCTTTGCATATCTAATGAAGTTTCTGGTATACATTTAATAAGAGATCATCTGAATGAAATGTATAATGCGCATGTTTTGCATTATAAGTATTGCCATGGATGGCCGGGGTGCCACTGCCAAGGAAGGAAGGAAGGAAGGAAGGAAGGAAGGAAGGAAGGAAGGAAGGTAGGTAGGTAGGTAGGTAGGTAGGTAGATAGATAGATAGATAGATAGATAGATAGATAGATAGATAGATAGATAGATAGATAGATAGATAGATAGATACTTTATTAATCCCAAGGGGAAAGGATCGAGGGAGAAAGCCGGGTCAGGGCGTTACCTCCCCTGGGACGCTAGATGGCAGCCCCCGTGGGTTGCAGCAGTGCCTCGGACTCCCGCAGGGCTTCATGGGAGATGGAGTTGTCTACAGCCCTGTTGGGATCCGGAGGTGCCGCTGGAGTTGTTCCCGTGCCCATGTGGGAGGTTCTTCTGCCACATCCGGGTACCTTATATAAGGGGCCAGCGGACAGTGGTTGGTGAGCCAGAGTCGGGTGGAAGGTGGACAAAGCTTACTGTGAAGGAGAAAAAGAGAAAGAGAAGGAAAGAGGAATATTGTGCTGGTGCTTGTGTTTGTGCTTGGGACTGTGTCTTGCACTTGTGGGAACAGGGAAGGCGTTGCCCACAAGTGAAGAAAAAAAAAAAAAGAAATAAAATGTGTTTGTGTGTTTTCTAAGTGTGCCTCCTGCGTCTGTCTGTGGCGGGTTGGGTGGCTGGCACACCCCCAGTGGTCCTGTCACAGCATATAAAAGTGTGTTTTCATTGAAAAACAATTTCCTGCCAGAAAAAGCAAACAGTCCCCTGGAAAAACAAAAACTTCAGGTCAATTACCAGACTGGCTGGTTTTGAAGAACTGCAGAACAATGTCGTGATCAGTGCAGACGCTTACCTTCAAGTGCAAATCTGAAAAGCTCATGAGAAAGATCTGCAGTCCACCTTCCGCTGCTGTTATTATTGATATTCTTAAACACTCGGGCAACAAAATCCTGGCCCACTTCATCAAGCAAGGGTACAAAGTTTCCAAGCACTTTGGGAGAGATCACCTCTTTGTTGAGGATCACACGATTAACCCGCCAGTCTTCTCCACTTCTAAACAGAAAAAAAAAAAAAACAAAAGGTCTGTCTAGATTTTGAATTTTAATGGTGATCAGGTCAGAATTATTATTATTATTGGATACAAGTACAAATCAGTCCACAAACATCAGGTGTTATAACCAACAGCATTGCAAAGTTTTTATGAAGTGCACCCCTCCGTGTTTGTTTAGTGAAGTGGCACTATACAGAGTGGCTGAGGGAGCCTTTTGTCCTGTAGTGTTAACCAGTCAAGGACTACTTAGCTGCTCAGCACTAGACGGGGACAGTTCTTTAAAACCCACGTCTGCAGCCTTTGATTTGCATGGCGCTGCTCCACTTGTCTTGTATGCCTCCTCCTACTACTGCTGAGCTTAGACCAGTCTCAAATATGGTCAAATTAGCCAAAAAATAAACATTGAATGCTCAAATTAAAATAACTATATATGCGAACGCAAGTTAAAAATTCAAAAATCTGCATGTGCGTTTGTACTTTTTACATTTATGCTATTATTAACAGCACTCTTGCACTGTGGCTTCAAAGACGCAAGTGAAAATTCAAACGAATGTGACAGCTGAAGAAGCTGCCCTTCACAACAACGGGATTTTCTTTGTGCGCTCAAAGTGGCGTGACCCACAAGAACACTTCACACTGCCTGTAAAGCCCAGATATGTCCACTTGTGACTGCTTCAACACATCAGGCGCAGTCCTCAATATGCTCTATGCTTCTTTTTGCTGATAAGACGCCAGAAGGCCTACCATCCCGACTGTCTCTCGTTTAAACGAGCCTTCACAAATGAAACAAATCAATGTGCATTATAATGATCTTTAAGTACTTTCTCCACATTACAATTATTGATTTACGAAGGATATTTATTTGCAGTATCTTAGAAAAATTCAGAGTCTGAGAGTTTATTAGCAGATGACCACATTAGTAGACATTCCAGGCCTAAATTTGTCACCAGGCAGCGTGGGAGGCCAGTTGACCACCATGCAGGGGAGACAGCAGTCGAGGGCTCACATGGGACTAAAACTAAACTCTTTTCTTTTATTTTTATAGTTGCAGCAAAAATGTATAACAGGAGACCTAAATAACTTCCTTGCCCATCCCTTTTTTGTAGGCAGCGTGAGTCAAGTCAGCAGCCATATTTCATGTGAATCTGCATGTTTGCTGAAGTAGGCAGAGGAGTATTGTGGATATTTAAAATGGTATTTTTAAAGCCTATATACTGTAATAATAAAAGGAAAATCAGGAACACATGGTTATTTTCCCTTGCCATTAATGTGAAAGTAAACTAACTTTTGCTTGCTGCAACCGACGCTTAACAGTTGTAACACGAAACAGAGCTGTCAGGTTTGAAAGTGGGAAATGGGATCAAGCGCAGAATGATACGTTTAGGGAGCCAGAGAAGTCTTTCAAAAGTGACCCTTAATAATAATAATAATAATATATTTTATTTACAGTTAGGTCCATAAATATTTGGACAGAGACAACTTTTTTCTAATTTTGGTTCTGTACATTACCACAATGAATTTTAAATGAAACAACTCAGATGCTTTTGAAGTGCAGACTTTCAGCTTTAATTCAGTGGGGTGAACAGAAACGATTGCATAAAAATGTGAGGCAACTAAAGCATTTTTTGAACACAATCTCTTCATTTCAGGGGCTCAAAAGTAATTGGACAATTGACTCAAAGGCTATTTCATGGGCAGGTGTGGGCAAGTCCGTCGTTATGTCATTATTAATTAAGCAGATAAAAGGCCTGGAGTTGATTTGAGGTGTGGTGCTTGTATGTGGAAGATTTTGCTGTGAACAGACAACATGCGGTCAAAGGAGCTCTCCATGCAGGTGAAAGAAGCCATCCTTAAGCTGCAAAAACAGAAAATACCCATCCGAGAAATTGCTACAATATTACGAGTGCCAAATCTACAGTTTGGTACATCCTGAGAATAAAAGCAAGTACTGGTGAACTCAGCAACGCAAAAAGACCTGGACGTCCACAGAAGACAAGAGTGGTGGATGATCGCAGAATCATTTCCATGGTGAAGAGAAACCCCTTCACAACAGCCAACCAAGTGACCAACACTCTCCAGGGGGTAGGCGTATCGATATCCAAGTCTACCATAAAGAGAAGACTGCATGAAAGTAAATACAGAGGGTGCACTGCAAGGTGCAAGCCACTCATAAGCCTCAAGAATAGAAAGGCTAGATTGGACTTTGCTAAAGAACATCTAAAAAAGCCAGCACAGTTCTGGAAAAACATTCTTTGGACAGATGAAACCAAGATCAACCTCTACCAGAATGATGGCAAGAAAAAAGTATGGAGAAGGCGTGGAACAGCTCATTATCCAAAGCATACCACGTCATCTGTAAAACACGGTGGAGGCAGTGTGATGGCTTGGGCGTGCATGGCTGCCAATGGCACTGGGACACTAGTGTTTATTGATGATGTGACACAGGACAGAAGCAGCCAAATGAATTCTGAGGTGTTCAGAGACATACTGTCTGCTCAAATCCAGCTAAATGCAGTCACATTGATTGGGCGGCGTTTCATGATACAGATGGACAATAACCCAAAACATACAGCCAAAGCAACCCAGGAGTTTATTAAAGCAAAGAAGTGCAAAATTCTTGAATGGCCAAGTCAGTCACCTGATCTTAACCCAATTGAGCAGGCATTTCACTTCTTGAAGACTAAACTTCGGACAGAAAGGCCCACAAACAAACAGCAACTGAAAGCCGCTGCAGTAAAGGCCTGGCAGAGCATTAAAAAGGAGGAAACCCAGCATCTGGTGATGTCCATGAGTTCAAGACTTCAGGCTGTCATGACCAGCAAAGGGTTTTCAACCAAGTATTAGAAATGAACATTTTATTTCCAGTTATTTAAATTTGTCCAATTACTTTTGAGCCCCTGAAATGAAGGGATTGTGTTAAAAAATACTTTAGTTGCCTCACATTTTTATGCAATCGTTTTGTTCACCCCACTGAATTAAAGCTGAAAGTCTGCACTTGAACTGCATCTGAATTGTTTCATTTAAAGTTCATTGTGGTAATGTACAGAACCAAAATTAGAAAAAAGTTGTCTGTCCAAATATTTATGGACCTAACTGTATATAGCACCTTTCCCATGCTCAAGTTGGTTAAGCAGGCTTCTAAAATGCGGTGTGAAAGGGTGTGAGAAGGCCGTCCGTTTTCTTAATGACAATACAAGCTAAACATTCAAAATTTAAAGAAACCAACCAATCATGGAGGTGATACATAGAAAGAGATTTGTAAAATACTGCAGTACTGCATAGCCCATCTGGAGTAAAACAATACCAAAATAAGTGTGAGGTAAAACAGACAATTCTTTCAACAATTCAATGTCAGCATTTGCCTTTTAAAATACATTTTGATTAAATGGGAAGAGCGACATTCAATCTGATTAGCCCATGTCTAATGTAGGCTTCAGCAAAACTTTATTCCAACCTAAGAAATGTTGACTGTGTACATTTTTTTTCTGACTTATTTAATTGCTTGTTTATTGGTTTTGAAGAACCAGAGCTCAGATTTGGAGACTTGTCCCCATGTTCATTTCTATTACCTCGGGCTATGAGTGCCTCGCTTATCAGGCCTCACATACTGCTGGAGGGCCTTGAACTGGCAGCCACAGCCAATGTGACTCAACTAGCCTTGACTCAAGGCGGTAACCAGCCTACTGATGATAAGCATCTTCATTTTCAAATATGTTGGCAAATCACAGTTAACTGCAAGCCTTGAGAAGGCTGCTGGAGTTTTAAATGTCACTGAGTAGGAATAACCTGCGCTGTTTTGCAGCTCACATTCATGTAAAACATGCAAGAGTTAAATCTGTACGGGCGGTGTAAGTAGTCTGCGCAGGGACAAGCAAAAGCCACGTTAGTGTGTCGGAAACAACAACAGGAGGTGGCTGGTGTGGCCGTGAACTGGCCGACGTGATGGACTACTAATAACAGTGTTGCCAGTCTAAAATCCACCACTTTGGCCTTGTGTGAGACGCTTCACCGGCTGCTGCTTATGCCAAACAGACATAGTTTTCAGATTAGTCTGAGACATTTTGTTCCAAAGTGGTAGCTAATCACATACTCAGGTAACAATCTCAGACTCACTTCATTCAATTGAGTACTGACCCAGAGCTGCATGCATGGCAGGAATTACATGTATTTCAGATTTCCATTTATTTACTTAGCAGATGCTTTTATTCAAAGTGACTTACAAAACAGGCCGACATAATTGAGTAAACATCAGTTTGGGGGCCTGTTTGGGAACCAGCTACAAAATTGACCATCAAGTGCTGAGCTCAAGTCTGATCCTGGCTGCAGGCTTTTCCTTCCTGCCACTGTCTTATCAGTTTCTGCTCTTAACTGACTTCTTTCCTCATTGTTTTAATTGCACGGTTGATTTAAGACTCAGTCCTCTGAAGTGCTTCAGTTTTTTCCTGAAACGGCACCCAAACAGAAATGCAATGTGAGGTGAGGTGAGCCAACAGATGACCAGCGAAGTCGGGGCCTCAAACTTCAAACAGTTTCTTAATCAGAAGTCGAGTCTTGCTGTTAATTAAACTCAATATTAAATTAAATTAAAAGGCCAGTTGGTGCTCTCATTCTTACGGAAGCCAAGAGAGAACGTGCGTTATTTTTTTTAATCGTTTCCTCAAGATAACGGTCTAATTTTATCGAGATGTTGAGAAAACGAACTTTGTTTTTTCGAGATAAAAGAATAATTTTATCGAGATCTCAATAAAACAAAAGATCTTGTTTTCTCAAAATTATGACATAATTGTATCTAACGTTTAATGTTTCGCTTATTGAAGTCACATCCTGTTTGAAATGGCAGAAGAGCACAACTGTATTGATCAGTGCGTCACATTTTTGTTCAATCAAGATCTGAAATATGTTTATGTTTTAGTTTAGAAAATAATAACGTTAGTGTCTGTCATTTAAGAAGACGGTTAGCAAGGCATCAGCTGTATAGGCATCGCAATCTAAGCGAACCTGATGCCAGGGACAAAGGTTAAGTTTCGTTTTCTCGAGATCACGATAAAATTATTCCGTTATCTCAAGAAAACAAATTTTCATTTTCTCAACATCTCGATAAAATTTCATAAAGAATGATAAAAATCATTCTTCTTCTTCTTTCGGCTGCTCTCGGGAAAACAAAGTTCGTTTTCTCGAGATCTCAATAAAATTAGTCCGTTATCTCGAGGAGACAATTTAAAAAAATAATGGTATTGCATGTCCTCTCTCGGCTTCCGTACATTCTGACACAGCAGACGTTACCAAAACTGTTGAGTTTTTTTTTATTTTCTAAGAACACCTGAGCAGATCAACATTACTGAGACCTTCACCTGTCTTTCCTTTCAGATATGATGGACACAAGTTAGCTGGTCATGTGTTGGCTTGGTTTGTACCTCATTATTCTTTGGCTGCAAATTAACTCTCTCCGGGCGGATGTCGACTTTTTCCGAAATTCAGGGTTAGAAGACGGTAATTAGCTGTAAACTGTGCAAAAACTCGCCGTTACGTTTTAGTTTGATTCTCTTTGCTAAAAGCAAAGTTAGCGAAGAGCGAACAACCTATACAGCATCGACACCTGGCGAGAGACCAAAGCGAACGTGCAAAGCAACACACTCTGGGCAAAACATTTTGCATATTATCTCTGAATTGAATTCTGACTTCATGGACCCCAATTTTGATGCAAGTGATCTGGAGATGAAGATCGAAAATGAAAGTGAGGTACCAACATTAGCTGATTGTGGTGCTGAACACATCCATGTAGCTGATGGGCCTACAGTAACATTTGCCTGGGAGGACTGTCACTTACAACGACGATGTACAAACCATAATTGCGCTGCACTGCAACTGCCACCGTTGCCCACCTGCCACATGAAAACAGCCAGACAGCCAGCTCTGCTGTCCATCGAGATACCGAACAGGCACCAACAGCATCCACAGCATGCAGCAACAGATGTTTTATGTTGATTTGAAGGCATTGCTTTGTGTGCTTTTTCAGAAAGATTTGATTTTTGGAAAAAATATTAGCCCTCAAAGAGTTAAGGAAAAAAGAAACAATTAAATAGCATGACAATTAAGCAGCAAAAAAATTTTCACTAATTATGAAATGGGTTAGAATGAAAACCTGCAGTCACTTCAGCCCTCCAGGATCAGATTTGGACAGCCCTGCTCTAAACCAAACAGAACACAAGACTGGCTCATCTTTCATTACTTACAAGAACCTATGAAAGCCATTATCAATTACAGAAGATCTGCACAGGACATGAGGGTCTTCAAACACTTCTTAAAACACAGTCAGCAGTTTGGACAGAGATGGTCAGCTTGATCCACCAGCTAGGAGCCACACATGAAAAGAGTCTGGATTGGGACTTGATGCCCCAGAGAGGTAGCATTACAAGATGCTGTTCATTAGCAGACCTGAATGGGCAAGAAGGAGCACCGGACCTTATGAGAGACTCCATATACGCAGGTTAAGGACCTGAACCTAATGCTGCTACAAAGAGCCAATGTAGCGACCTGAACAAGGACTGGCATGTGCCCATCTCAGCTGGATGAAAATAAGGGGGTGAGGGGGACGTTTGGGGTCCAACCCCACACAGAAGAACAAATTTGGATTCACTTATTAACCTAATAAGCATCTCTTGGGAAAAGAGAGACAAAAATCCACACAGAAACGGAGAAACCAAGCAAACCCCATATGGAAAATAACTGGATGTGAGATTCAATTTCAACTACTGGATCCACAGAGTAGCAGCACTGCCCACTGTGCCACTCCTGCTTGTTACTGTTAAATGGCTTACTTGAGCAGAACTCCGTATTTGCGATTCCTGTAATCTCTGTAGGCTGTCCAAGCTTCCACCTTCAACCTTTTGGGATGGCGTCCTTCAGCTTTAAACAGGATAGCGCCATCCTCAGGCAGTATAATGTTCACGCTTTCATAGTATCCAACTTTCTCTCTGAAGAATAAAAAAATTAATTAAAAACAGACAAGGATCCAAATGACCATGGCCTAGTCTAAATAATAATAATAATAATCCTCCAACTGTTCTGCTCAAGCTTGAACCTCACAGTAGATGTTGATATATTAAGTGGGTTTACGTTTTCGTAATGAAATACGACAGATCACACCAAAGACAATTTTCTTCAATCATAATTGATTTCTTCTTTGCTTCATGAAGTGCCTTGCAGGGATGGTTAGTAACAATTAACTAGTGTATCCTAACAATGCCATATTGTGGCAGCTTTGGACAGCAGTCTATTGCAGTGATCTCAAACTCCGGTCCTGGAGGGCCGCAGTGGCTGCAGGTTTTCATTCTAACCCTTTTCTTAATCAGTGACCTGTTTTTGCTGCTAATGAACGTCTATTGAATTCATTTTAATAGACTTGTTTTTTTAAGATTTGTTCCCCTGAATGTCCTCATCGTTCCTCTGAATTGCTTCATTTCTTTCCTTAAACGACACCCAAACAGAAGTGAAATGTGAAGTGAGGGAGCCAACAGAAGACCACCTAAGTCAGGGCCTCAAACTTCAACCAAGTTCACTCCAACCAGTTGCTTAATTAGGCGCCGATTCTTGTTGTTAATTAAACCCACTCTTTAATTCCATGACTTGTTGCTGCTCTCATTGTGCAATTGTTGATTTTCTCGTTTCTAAGAGCTCCGCTAAAATGTTTTTGGTGACCTGAGCAGATCAGCATTCCTGAGATCTTTCTTTATTTTCAGGTATTGTGCGATGGACACCAGTTGTTTTGGCTCATTTTGTATCTCATTATTGTTTCACTGCTAATTAAGGGTCTGAGTCTTCAAGAGCAAGTCAATTACAATTAATTTATAAGAAGTTAATTAGCAGCAAAAACAGGTCACTAATTAAGAAAAGGGTTAGAATGAAAACCTGCAGCCACTGCGGCACTCCAGGACTGGAGTTTGAGATCGCTGGTGTATCACGTCAAAGACGCCGGTGATTTTCTTCGGAGCTGGAGGTGCTCCTTTTGCTCGGAGGGTTAGAGTTAGCTGCCACAACTCAATGCCAGGGGGACTCCGTGTGTCTCAGTGTTAAATACTGAATCATTAAGACATGCAGTAAATGGTAAAAAGTAAACTAAGGGCGGAGTGGTGGCTCTGAGGCTAAGGAGTTGCGCTGGTATCCCGAAGGTTGCCGGTTCAAATCCCTGTCACTGCCAAAAAGGCCACTGCTCTGCTGGGCCCTTGAGCAAGGCCCTTAACCTGTAATTGCTCCAGGGGCGCTGTACAATGGCTGACCCTGCGCTCTGACCCCAAGGGGTATGCAAAAACTACCAAATTCCTAATACAAGAAATTGTATAAGGCGAAATAAAGAGAAAAAAAAAAAAAAAAAAGAACAAAAAATCTAACTGACTGTCCCAAAAACAGAGAAGTGCTCAATTCCAATTAAAGTTCCTTAGAGGTTGAGTTTTAGGTCCAAGGAACAAAGCAGTACTTTTTCTTAGTCTAACATTTTGTTTCACTTTGTTAGCCACAGTACCTTCGGTGCTTTATAATCTTACATTCCGTGTGGCACACTTGTTCACTCTGTAACATAAAACAGCCCACTAACCACATTTAAAAAAAAATGACCAGCAGTCCATTTACAGACAACTTTTACAGATTATATTTGCATTTTGGATAACAGAACACTTACCTGTAAATCGGTCCAAAAGTGTTGAAGTTCTCCACCATGATGTGGTGCAGATTTTTAAATCCGTCTGTCTTCCAGAATCGATACAAGTTGCCAACGTTGCTTTTCCAGTTGCCTGGGATTTCGTCAAAGCTGCGCACAGCCGCACTGCAGACTGGCGGTGTGAGACACGGCTCGGAGACGAGGCCGCTGTGGCAGAGGCGTGTAGGAGCAAGCAGCACCGTCTGTCCTTTACTCATCAGACCTCGGACATGTTTCAGACCGGAGAGAGCCATCATCCCGACTGCCATAGCCTGCTTTACAACAGCCTGCTTTTTATGTTGATAAACCCTCAAGGTTACTGGGCAGATGAATCACTGGACTACAAATCATGCAGATGTCTACTGAAGTCTGTGGATTGCTGTGCACATCTCTTAAAAGATCCAGCTGTGGGATCTGAAAAGAAATGTACTTTTAATAATTACTTTTTTAATTAACTTTTACATTCATGTGAAGACTTCATACAAAGACAATCTTTTTAAAAATAAATAAATAAATGTCCAGCTTTGTAGAGTGACATATATAAAAAGTAAAAATAAGGAACTAACTAAAATGGAGGAATTTCACACATTTTGGGGTACCACATTAAAAAAATCTTATGAAAGGATTACGCAAACGCAGATTTAGTTTGGACCCATTGTTATAGTTTTATAATTTCTATTGATGAATGACACCGGTCAGCCACAACATTCATGGTGAAGTGGATAACATGGACTATCTTGTTACAAGGGCTGGGGTATGTTAGGCAGCAAGTAAGCAGTCAGATCTTGAAGGTGTAAAATGAGCAAGTGTAAAAATCTAAGCGATTTTGAGAAGAACCAAATTGTGATGGCCAGATGACTGAGTCAGAACGTCTCTAAGAGGGTGGGTCTGGTCGAGTGTTCCCGGTGTGCAGTGGGTACTGCATACCAAAAGTGGTCCATGGAAGATAACTGGTAAAACAGTGACAGGGTCCTCAGCACCCACGGCTCACTAATACACAGGGCGAGTGAAGGATAGTCCACCTGGGTCGATCCACCTGAAGAGCTACTGTGGCACAAATATATGGAAAGCGTATTATTGGCCATGAGAGAAAGGTATCAGAACACACAAAGCATCACAACTTGTAGTGTAGCTACTGACCACTAAGAGGGTCCAAGCTAACCCCAGTGCATACAGTGGGCACGCAAGTGTCAGGTCTAGACCATGGACCAGTGGGAGAAGGTGGCCTGGTCTGATGAATCACATTTTCTTTCAGATCATGTGCACAGCCGGCTACATGTGTGGTTTACCTGAGAAAGAGATGGCAGCAGGATTCACTATGGGAAGAAAATGGAGGCAATGTCATTCTCTGTGCAATGTTCTGCTGGGAAGCCTTGGGCCCTGGCATTCATGTGGATGTTACTTTGACACGTACCACCTACCTAAAGACTGGTGCCGACCTCATACACCCCTTCATGGCAGTGGTATTTCCCGATGGCAGACATGATAATGTGCTCAGCCACACTGCAAAAAAATGTTCACTTGTATGGTTTGAGGAACATGACAAAGAGTTCAAGGTGTTGACTGGGCCTCCAAGTTCCCCAGATTTCAGTCTGATCGAGCATCTGTGATATGTGCTGGAAAAACAAGTCCGGTCCATGGAGGCCCCACCTTGCAACTTGCAGGACTTAAAGGATCTGCTGCTGACGTCTTGGTGCCAAACACCATAAGACACCTTCAGCGGAATAATGGAGTCCACGCCTCAGGAGGTCAGCACAAGGGGGACCTAAACAATAATAGGCAGGTGGTTTTAATGTTATGGCTGATTCGCATATATTATCACTTAGCACTTTATTAAAATGTCATTAATTAAAAAGCTAACATAATTACCACCAACATCATTATTTACAATATTAAAAAAAGGTTATAATTGGGTTTAAGTTAGTGGTATCAGGTACAAGGTAGCTAAGAGAACAATATTTTAGGGTTAAAAGTGGACACCAGGGTGCACACCCTCTGATGGGCCACCCTTCAGAACCAGTGCTGCTTCCATCTGTGCTGTACTGGAATAAGAAGGTCAAAAACTGGAAAAATGAAAGAATTTAAATTCTGATCCATTTGCTGTGTGACTTTGTGCTCATCAGCTTAAAGGACATTTATGGCTGACACTTGACTGCCATCTAGTGACTACGACGCAACATTACACAGCTTCATGCAAGAATTCACTTGGTATCTTCAAATTATAATGACATATGAGACGTATGAGCACAAAGCTGGTCAGCACTGCTCCTTCACAGCACTGGCGACCTGAAACACCGGCAGCACGTCAGCACCCCTTACTTCACTTCAGCACTCCCCCCAACCCACTTCTTTTTATTATCTGCAGGGTGGTCCAGATCTAATTATGCAACTGTTCGACTGACAACCGTCTCCCCGCCATTTAGGAATGCAGGGCAAGTGCTGCCATCTATCGGCAACAAAAAGAATTTTAAGTGAAATCTCTATGTGCAGGGCAGGTGCTGTGGATTCTCTATGTAATAAACTTAAGTTATAGCGTAATGAAAATTGAATAATTAAATCTGGACCACCCTATATAACCTCAGTAAATTAGAGAGAGGGAAAGAACAAGCAGGAGAAAGTGCTACACTTTTAACTATGTATTATAGGTAAAATAATAATAATAATTAACTAGGGGACTCTGCCCCCTGCTCGCCAACCCCTGGACGGGCACTATGCACTAACCACTCACATATGGGGAAGCAGATGTGCAATTTAAAAAGAGTGTTATTGTCATGTGAATTTTTTCATATGCATAATAGAACTATTTTATATTACAGCGAGTAATTACCCATATTAAAAAAATAGTAAAACGTAATAAATTGAAAGAAAATTGTTTCATGTTGCATTACAGGTATTCATTGCGTTATACGTTTTACGTTCTGTTTGGCTTTGAAATTAACATGCAAATACTTTTTAAACTTACACTTTTACTGTAAAACTTCAGTAAAAACAATATTTGAAATTAACTTCTCCTCAATATCACATTGAATTTTGATTCTGTTCAAACGTATAACTGCCCGTGAGTGAATTTCATTTCTTTCTCTCTAATAAATAAGCCGACTTTTTCGAATGTTTGTCCCTGTGATTTCTTAAATTGTCATAGCAAACGCTATTCTAACGGGAAACTGTAAACGTTTTAATACGAATGGCATATCGAGATCTCCTTTGGTGTCTGATGTTATCCCCTAAAGATGTACTTCATTACCTTTCTTGTCGCCTGTTAAAATTTTACATGTCAGAATTGTTCGACCAATTTTGAATACAACTAATCTCCTATTGCATAGCCCATCACTTAGACATAAATTACGCAATAACATTACGATACATCCTTCTTTCAACAATAATTTGTGCGGTGGAAGACCGGACGGCGTTAACGGTTGTAGATATTCTTCGGGATATTGCAATTTGATGTTTTCATCTTCCGCACCATCACCACCAACTGTTTCAGCATAGTCTATTGATACGCGTTTAACCAATCTGCCGTGTAACCGATCGACAATTCTCACGTTAATTCATTTGACTTCATCGTTTCTCAATGCTAGGATTGCCCGTGTACTCATTTCTTCTGTTGATAACCGTTCGGGATGAAATTCTTCAATAAGATTTAGAAATACAAGTCTTCTTTTATTGGGAACCTAAAGTGAGGTAAACGTAAAAATTTATAAGAGCCGAGAGCACAGGAACTGTGTCTGACACCAATGAGAGGTGAGAACACCGTGGGTGTGAGCCGTTAGCCAGAAATGGTTGAGAGGAGGGCGGGACTTGAAAAAATCTCTTGGCAATAGTCTCGTCTCATCTCAAGATTTTCTTTTATAATTGAGAGATTACATTTATATAGCGCTTTTCTTGCTTTTCAAAGAGCTTAGACAGAGGGGAACCACCTCAACCACCACCAATGTGTGGCACGCATCTGGATGATGTAACAGCAGGTTCTATTCAATAAGGGCGCGCACAAAAAGGCGACCTTCAAAAGGGCGACCTCAATTGGGCGCGGAGAATAAAGAGTGTAGACTGGTGATTTGATTCCCACTACACGGGGTGTCACACCTTGATTATGCTAATAGACCGCATCTCAAAAATCAACGTGGCATTGCACATAATCTACAGCTTCAAGTGTAACTTGCTTTCACCTTTTTATACATTCAGTCATTGCCTTTATGTAATAAATTTTCTGTAATAATTTTGTTGCGTTTGCCTTTATTCGCTGCGCCCAATTGACATCACCCTTTTGAAGCACTCCTTTATTTACGCGCGCCTTTATTCGGCGCTCAATTGAGGTCGCCCTTTTGAAGATCGCTTTTATTTATGTGCGCTTTTATTCGCCACGCCCAATTGAGGTCGCCCTTTTGAAGGTCGCCTTTATGTGCGCGCCCTTATTGACGGATACCGTAACAGCAACCATTATTGTAGCAGTACACTCGCCACAAATTAACTGTTAGTTGGGTTGGTGAAAGGCTGAGAGAGATTGCCAGTTACAGGCAGGGGATGATTATGGCTAGAATGGGCAAGGCCATGACGGGCAATTTATCCAGGACATCAGAATAAACCGTACTCTTTACAAAAGAATTTTTAATGAACAGAGAGAGTCAGGCCCTCGGTTTACCTCTCATCCACAGGATGGTGCCATTTTTACAGCTTGGTGCCCCCATCGCTACACTGGGGCATTGGGATCCACACACAAACACACACCACAGGAGGCCCTGCTGGCCTCACCAACATCTCTTCCAGAAGCAACACAAAGTTTTCCTTGGTGGTTTTCCATCAAAGTACAGTACAGGCCCGAACATGCTTAGCTTCAGGTAGATGACCTGTTCTGAAGCGCAGGTGGTATGCCTGCTGACATTTTATTATAACTGGAGCCATACAATCCAATAGAATGCGACATTTAAACCATGACCATACAACCTGATAACGTTAGATGTGTAGTTTCAGGTGGGGTAAAAACTTAGTGATGCTTACAATTCTGCCTGGTCAGCTCATCATCTGCACTGGCCCACACAGCCTGGTCATCATCTGGTCTGCTTTCATCAGGCTACAACATGCAACATGGCAGAGAGAGAGCAGATCTTTGAAAGCCTCTCTCTTTATTGTGCCACTGTAGCGCCAGGCAAACACACACCTTCCTGGGCCGTTCACTAATGGAAAAGCACAGAGGACAACTCATCCCCCAGCGGGGATCTTATAGGCTCATGTAAGTCCAAGCACAGTCACTCTTGTCAAATACATGCCCCAACCCCCTGTAGACACGTAGACAGAGTTTTTTGGCTTGTAACGTCAAGAGTGTGCGCCGGTATCTTCTTGGATTGACATCAGTGTGTGCGCCATTATCTGTTTTGTTTACGAAGGAATTTTGTGCAATTGCAGTTGTAGCTGAAGTAGTGCTGGTGTTAACCTTGTTAACAGGACGTTGTACATGTTTACATCGAAATGCACAATTACTTTGTGTATGATATAAATGATAAACCAACGGATACAGAGAAATGTGAGTTATTCCATCCCCAATACACCAGGTGGCAGTGGAGACACCCGAAGGGGTGCTTGGGAGATGGAATCCTGAATTGCAGCCATGTCGAGGTCCCTACATACTGATAGAGGGGGTTGTCAAGGGAAGACCTCCCTTTTTTATTTATGGCCCTGAAATTCTTCCTAGAAGACATGGCGTAGCATTGAAAGCATTCCCAGGTCTGGTTTTAAAAGAAGTCCACTGCCTCACATTGGGGAATCAGAGTCAGGAGGCAGTGGGCAACACTCAACTGAGGATGGAAGGAGGAAGAATTTATTTTTGTGATTGTGCAACTGGTGGTTGGAAGGCTGATTGTTGGATTTGTGCTGAGGTTTAATAAACAACTTTTATTTAAACCTACAAGTGTGCCAGGCATTAATGTGTCTACGGTTTGGGCCTCAGTGGTGCCCCCTTGTGATCACAATTGCTGCATTTTCTGACCATCTATTTAGCTGAAGACCTGCAAAATAAATGAATTGTGGCCAAAATCCAGACTTGTACTCTCACGCAACCTGCACCACACCTCACACCAGTAATAAATTGGGTAGGCAGCTTGGAAGTGGAGAGATTGGAAGGAGACCCTTGGTCACCGTCGGGGAGCTCACATATCATGGAAGACAGATGACCAACGTATCAGCTCCAAGTATGGGATCCCTACAGACATTTCTTCGATGAGAAAAATGACGTGGTACGTACCGTCAAAGAGGCAAAGGCCTCGAAAACAGTCAAAATGACCCTCGTGGACTAACTCCGTTGGGACGGATAACCTGTGTCGAGCCATCTTTGATATTTTTCAGCTCCCCAACGAAAAGGCCTTGAGACAGCGAGAGACCAGAGTGACATCGACATCGCAAGACGGTGGTAAACGATTTCTCTTCCTTTTTAAATTACAAATCACAGATTCATATTTGGGCCTCATCGATAAAATATTCGAGATAAGAGCAGACTGTCCCGGTAAGGGGACTTCTGGACTCAACCTCCCATGATGCCATGGAAAACCTGACTTAAGCATGCGTAAGACCGACTCTTGCCGAGAGACTCATAAAGATCAAATGTGAAAGACCGAAATACCACCCGGAGTTTGATGAGATAACCCGAAGGTCATCTTGCTGTCTGGCAGCTAAAAGAACTCCTTCAGCTGGTAAGGACACTACAGTCGATATTAAATTATTTATGAACCGTGTTGAAGGAGATCAAGGAGACAGCAAGCAAGGGTTCCACATGAAGCGGTGGAGAAATATATGCAGTAATAGGACTGCTGTCCAGTACTGATTTGTTCAATCACTTATATGACTTCCACTGTCCATTGTTTTATTTCCACACTTTCTTCACTCAGTTCCCATAATCCATTATCCAGTTCATGCCTTGCAATCAACAATGGCCATTCAAAGTCACCAGCTTCTCTCCCTTCCATCTGACTTCTTTTTTCCCAAATCAAATTTCAGTGCAGTACTGGTTATCTTTCATAAAAGTGGCAAAATAGCAATCAGTGTAGTGTGTTCTTTAAATACTGGATGGACCTCAGAATTACATGGAGAATGAGATGCATTGAAGAATAATGTAAAGGAAACACCCTTGCTGTTTTTCCTTCCCTTCATCCCTCTCTTTTTGCTCAGACACACATTCCCACTCTTTATCTGAGCTCTCATTTGTCTCACATGCTACCCTGTCCATGTTTTGGGGTCCAGTCAGATCCCGTTACTATTGCCCTAACTTTTAACATGGGTGGGTTACACCCCCTTTTTTTAATCTTTGCTATCTGCTTTAGCAGAGGGTGATCTACATGCTAGCACCTCACATTTTTCATGCCAACTGTTACATCTCTCAGAACTAAACTATTCACACATCACTCTATTTTAACTTTCAACCACACTGAATTTTCTTTCTCATACTGTTTTTCTTTATTACCAATAATACAAGATGGCAAACCTCTTGCAACAGCAGTTATCTTTTTTATACCTGATCTCCATTTTCCTACTTTTAATCCTTCCAGCCTCCTTCCATTTGGTGGCACACTTGGCTCAGCCTTTGTTTTTGTACCTGCACAACAAGTTTCAACTTCCAAGATTTAGTCCGCTTGCCTCTGCCAGTCCATGGGAAGATGGCTGCTTTTATTATAAATGTAGGAATTTCTGAGTCTACAATGTTAATCAAATGCTATATGAGAAATTCATTATGGGTTGGCCTATTTTTGCACCGGCAACCAAACACACACTCACACACATACACACCATTCCTAACTACACAAGCACTAATTATGGTTGATACCTACGCTGTTAGGCCAGAAATAAACTGTACTCTATGCGACATGTTTGCCTGTGGACGCTGCTGCTACACAAGCAGTGTACTGACTATACTTGTGCACATACAGTGCATCCAGAAAGTATTCACAGCACATCACTTTTTCCACATTTTGTTATGTTACAGCCTTATTCCAAAATGGATTAAATTCATTTTTTTCCTCAGAATTCTACACACAACACCCCATAATGACAACATGAAAAAAGTTTACTTGAGGTTTTTGCAAATTTATTAAAAATAAAAAAATTAGGAAAGTACATGTATACAAGTATTTACAGCCTTTGCCATGAAGCTCAAAATTGAGCTCCGGTGCATCCTGTTTCCCCTGATCATCCTTGAGATGTTTCTGCAGTTTAATTGGAGTCCACCTGTGGTAAATTCAGTTGACTGGACATGATTTGGAAAGGCACACACCTGTCTATATAAGGTCTCACAGTTGACAGTTCATGTCAGAGCACAAACCAAGCATGAAGTCAAAGGAATTGTCTGTAGACCTCTGAGACAGGATTGTCTCGAGGCACAAATCTGGGGAAGGTTACAGAAAAATTTCTGCTGCTTTGAAGGTCCCAATGAGCACAGTAGCCTCCATCATCCATAAGTGGAAGAAGTTCGAAACCACCAGGACTCTTCCTAGAGCTGGCTGGCCATCTAAACTTAGCAATCAGGGGAGAAGGGCCTTAGTCAGGGAGGTGACCAAGAACCCGATGGTCACTCTGTCAGAGTTCCAGAGGTCCTCTGTGGAGAGAGGAGAACCTTCCAGAAGGACAACCATCTCTGCAGCAATCCACCAATAAGGCCTGTATGGTAGAGTGGCCAGATGGAAGCCACTCCTTAGTAAAAGCCCGCCTGGAGTTTGCCACAGGCACCTGAAGGACTCTCGGACCATGAGAAAGAAAATTCTCTGGTCTGATGAGACAAAGATTGAACTCTTTGGTGTGAATGCCAGGCGTCACGTTTGGAGGAAACCAGGCACCGCTCATCACCAGGCCAATACCATCCCTACAGTGAAGCATGGTGGTGGCAGCATTATGCTGTGGGGATGTTTTTCAGCGGCAGGGACTGGGAGACTAGTCAGGATAAAGGGAAAGATGACTGCAGCAATGTACAGAGACATCCTGGATGAAAACCTGCTCCAGAGTGCTCTTGACCTCAGACTGGGGTGACGGTTCATCTTTCAGCAGGACAACGACCCTAAGCACACAGCCAAGATATCAAAGGAGTGGCTTCAGGACAACTCTGTGAATGTCCTTGAGTGGCCCAGCCAGAGTCCAGACGTGAATCCAATTGAACATCTCTGGAGAGATCTTAAAATGGCTGTGCACCGACGCTTCCCATCCAACCTGATGGAGCTTGAGAGGTGCTGCAAAGAGGAATGGGCGAAACTGGCCAAGGATAGGTGTGCCAAGCTTGTGGCATCATATTCAAAAAGACTTGAGGCTATAATTGCTGCCAAAGGTGCATCGACAAAGTATTGAGCAAAGGCTGTGAATACTTATGTACATGTGACTTCTCAATTTTTTTATTTTTAATAAATTAGCAAAAACCTCAAGTAAACTTTTTTCATGTTGTCATTATGGGGTGTTGTGTGTAGAATTCTGAGGAAAAAAAATGAATTTAATCCATTTTGGAATAAGGCTGTAACATAACAAAATGTGGAAAAAGTGACGCGCTGTGAATACTTTCCGGATGCACTGTACTTTATGCAAATCTGGAACATTCCACCAGGTGGCACTACAATAATTCATCTTCATTTTGAGGAAAATATCATTATTAGCTATTTGTGCAGCATACTGAAGCAAAACTAAAAGACAAAAATGCCCAGCAATCCATTTTCTGACCCAACTTAATTCTAATTCAGGGCTGCCAGCTGGCAGAGCCTATCACTTGCAGGGCAGGAATCCCCTCTGAATTAAGTGCCAGGGCACACTCACGCCACCCCACCTGAGAATTAAATCAACATGAATGTCTTTGGGATGAAGGAGGGAAATAAGAATACCTGTAAGAACATTACACAGACATGAGGAAAACATGCCAACCTCGCACAGGACAATGAGCAGACCAGATTCAGACCCAGACTCCTGGAGATAACCAGTGCCATCGTTACCCCTGCAAAAAAAAAAAAAAGTGAAAGGAAATTAAAGTTGATACATAAATCAGTGCCAACACAGCAGTCTGAAGAGCCACACCTAAGTAACAATATGAAATCCACTTCGCAAGAAACAAAATTGATATGCAACAAATAAAAATTTATTTCATCTTTTGTTGCAGAGACTTAAAGTTAATTAAATTAATATTTCGTGAAAAAGTTATAAATCTGATGATCAGAAACAACCCTTTATCCAAGTCAAAAAAAGTCACACACACACACACACAAGTGACTTTCATGTATTTTTCAAGGTTTCCACAAATTCATTGCCTGGACGTCCATTGTTCACCAGCCTTCCTTCTGCACCGTACACATCAACTCAGCTTTTGGATCAAGCCTTTAACTGCAGAACATGGCCCAACTCCCAGCTTTTAGGAGTGTTTTACACAAGTGTCATTCACTTGTTTCAGATATGTTGCACTTGTTTATGAAGGTCACTGTAGCTTCATCAGCTTGATTAGGTCCTCCAGCTTTAAAGCTATTTTCAGATCACCTTCAACTTTTAACTTCCCGCTTGTGTAAGCCCCAAATGGTCGTAGGTGGCCTTCAAACAAAGACAGAAGGTCTTGTTCCTTCATGTGCAAAATGACATCTGGATTGTGATCTGGTGTGCCAAGCCCTGCCTTGCCAGCACCTAAAAAAACGCACAAGGGAAAACTGTTAAGGCTGAACCTTTACAAAGATAGAAGATGAGAAAGCACTAAACATCCATCTACATATTTTCCAAAATGGATTTTCCTTTTTACACCAAAAGAAAAACAGAGTTTACATTAAAATATCAGGAGAAAGACAGAAACCAATGCATTACAGGGTGCCAAATAACCATAAGCACAAATTCACATACAGTCATTATGCCAGCTTAACAGGTTGCAACCACCATAAAATGCATGTATTGGGCATGTGGGAGAAAACTGGCATGCCCACCGAAAATTTACTAGTAGAAGAGGACAATGTGTAAAACCACACAGTTGGAGATCAGGCCAGGAATCAAACTATGAAGCTGTGAAGAATGAAGTGTTGACTCTACACCACCAAGCTGCCCATTTACACTAAGGCCGGAGTTATACTTCATGCTGCAGTGGACGCTCCTGCTACGCAAGCGTTGTAGTGTTTATACTTGCGCAAGTACTTTGCGTAAATCTGGAGGAATCCGCCAGGTGGCAGTGCGAGATATTATCACGGTGAGAACATGTTCGGCTTCGCTGTGTTGTGAAATGCCTAGAACACCCATTAAATTCCGATGACACCTTACCGCAATATCTCTGAAAGGGATGTTTATTGATTAAATCCAGGGATGTGTCCATTCCAGTAAGCATTGGGCACGAGTGAGAAGTAATCCCTGGACGAGGCCTCGGCTCATCGCAAGGTGAATACAAGCACACACATACAGTAGCGTCATTTTAGCGGCACCAAATCCCCAAATCTGCATATCTTTGGAAGGAAACTGGAGCACACTGAGGAAACCCAACAGGAAAACATGTAAACTCCAGGCAGGGAATATCAGCGACGTGACTCCCTGCAAGACAGCAGCGCTAACGCGCCGCCACTGTGTCACCCCATGTGTGTAATTATAATAAAAATAATTCTTTGCATTTATATAGCGCTTTTCTCACTACTCAAAGCGATCAGCAATTGCAGGTTAAGGGCCTTGCTGAAGGGCCCAACAAAGCAGAGTCCCTTTTGGCATTTACAGGATTCAAACCGGCAACCTTCCGATTGCCAGTGCATATCCCTAGCCTCAGAGCCACCACTCCGTCCTATTAACAGTAT
This sequence comes from Erpetoichthys calabaricus, assembly GCF_900747795.2. Lineage (NCBI taxonomy): Eukaryota > Metazoa > Chordata > Cladistia > Polypteriformes > Polypteridae > Erpetoichthys > Erpetoichthys calabaricus. The sequence continues at coordinate 30,124,308 of NC_041410.2, forward strand.
TCATTATTTAAACGAAATTACTGATTTATTTGTAAAATGTAATATACATACTTTAATGCTTTTCATCATGAAAGTGATATCAAGTATAAATCTAAGGATTCTAAATGTGCAGAGAGTTGGAATATCATACATTTAATGTGTGCGGAGTGACGATCTATTGCTGGCGATTCGCTGCTGTCAGGAGCAGAGGAAGTCCTAGAAAAAAAGAAGGCATAGTATGTGAGAATTTTAAAACGTATCGTGTCATTACGATCGGGAATATGCGACGCTTGAATATAAAAGCACCACAAATACATCTGTATGTCGGCATTTTGCTTCACCACATCGAACCATTTATCAAATATCGAAGTGCGCACACCGATCTTGTAGGATCCGCAAAGCGACTTTCTGTCACATGTAGATAGTAAACAGAGACTCTGACGTCACATTCCAACTTTTAGCACACTGTGCCCCCCGAGTTTTTGCTGGTACTGCAACTCGCGCATGCGTCGCATTAATTTCTGAGGACCTGCTCAGAGGACGTATCAAATGAACGCTCAGAACGCATGGCGGCCATGATGCGAGAGCATACGCGTTCTGAGCGTGAAGTATAAATGAGCCCTAAGAACTAAGTTTATTCTCGATGTTGCAGACTATGTGACAGTCTACTGCCGAGTGTGTTAAGGGCACAGGATGTGGACATATCGAGATCTTTAAAAAGTGTCTATAGATAATGTAACATAACAAACATCAATGTAGTCCATTGTATATTTTAAGTAAACATAAATGCACATTTTGCATGTGGAAAAAGTAAGTAGACCTGTGCATTTATCACTGCCACAAATCCTTCAAATTAGAATCAGGGGCTCCAGATCAAGTACAAATGATAAGAACATCATTAGAGGAGATCTTGTCTAATCCTGTTTTATTTAAACATCAGACGATTAGTTTGCTTTTCTCTTTGTTGTTAATGTGTTTCTTAACATCATACTGAGACCAAAGAGTGCTATCAATGCCCAGGAGTCTAGGAAGGAATTTAAAAAGATCTTCAGACAATTGGGAATCAACCATTGCACTGTCTGAAAGATTATCTACAAGTGTAGAAGATTGCAAACAACTACCAACTTGTTCAGGTCAGCCCCCGATTCCCCAGCAAGTTCAGCCTGGAAGTATAATGCAAGATCCTGGAAGAAGTGTCTAAGAAGGTCAGAATTTCATTATGGGATCTACAGGTAGTTCTTGTCAAAGCTGGAGTCAAAAGTGCCTGAGTGTCCAATACAAAGATAATGTACACATTAGTTTTACAGGTGAGATGTGCCAGGAAGAAACCTTTGCTGTTCAGAAAGAACTTCAGGATAAGACTAAAGTTTGCCCGTAAACACCTAGGCAAAGACCAGGACTTCTAGAATAATGAGATCTGGACAGACAAGACAAAGATTAAGAGTTATATGGATACAGAACCATAAGATATGTTTGGTGAAAACCAAAGATAACATATGACATTGCCAACTGTAAAGTTTGCCAGTGAAAATATTCTGGTTTGGGGCTACATTGCTGCATCAGGGCATGGGCAGCTCACCATCACAGAGTCAAATCCTGGCACGTCCAGATATGTTAAGAAAGAAAAAACATTTTATGGAGTGCTCTTAATTCTATGACTGCACACGATTTAAGAGCAGCCTCATAAAGCATTTTCTTTTGAAAAATGTTTGTACTACAACCTCAGCTCGTTTTTCTGTTGTATAGTCATCTTTGTGTGTCATAGAAATATGAGTTATGAGAATAAGCTAATGGCAGCAGTGCATCTTCACAGAAAGCATGCCAAAGTGTTCTGGACTAAGGACCAGTCAAATCTAACAGCAGACCACTTGAGTCTAACAGTTCCAGGTTACCATACTTATCCATTATATTACCTGACATTTATTTTATAACACATGTGTATGTGAATATACTAAGATTTTAATACATCATTGCTAGATTTGTGCTTCAAAGTCCTACATTTCACCCAGTGATCCACAATAACCCCGTGTCACTAGCAGCTGGGAGGAACACCTTGAGCAGGTGTGGGACCTCCAGCTGACTTCACAGTTACTTTAGGAGAAGCCTTCATAGAGACCGAGATTGGATGGATTGGAGAGAGACAGAATATGAAGACGTGTTGCATATAAGAGAGTGTGAGAGAGAGGTGACCACAACAAGCAAACAGGAGAAGAGTACACAGGTATGGAATTGAAGCAAAAGCTGTTAATGTCCACACGTTCTCTGTGGTGGTAGTTTTAGACCCATTTCTCATGTATCTAGGTACATTAATTTAGTAGCGCGAATGTTAGCCAGCAGCACTTAATTGTTACAAATAAATGCTTAAATAAGTACATAACAGAATAACATATCTGAAAAATTCAAAAGTCACTTTGCCCTAATGACTGACAGCTTGCGGACTACACTTTGTCAACCACTGTCCTAGAACAGCAGGCACATACAGATGCAGATCTGCTTAAAGTTTCTATACCTTTAGTAGCTTGATGGCCAAGCCACATGGACAAAGTGTCTTTAGGCCCATCTGTTTGTATATTACACATTAAATGCAACACTACTCTCTACAATAGTGTCTTAGACACTGGCTCACATGACAACATATTGTCTTACTCTATGCAAGATGCATTTTTGGCCAATGATCATTATTTTTGGCAAATATTCTGACAATAAAATGAAGCTTGGTTTTCACGCCATCAAGTGCTGAGCTGTGCTGTTTTGGCTGTTTTGAATTCTTCTTTTAATAATCACAAAAAAAAATTATTTTCAGTCCTCAAAACTGCACGCAATTCTCACCTGTGGTTAGGTCAACAAAATAGATCCTTTTGGTTCCATCCTGGAGTGTGATGTTGAACTGAAAACAGGCTCCCACCTGAGTGACCAAGTTTTCGGAGAGGATGCATTCCACAGTGGACAGAAGAGCATCAGCACTGAGGCACTTGGCTGGGGCAGGAACTATGGGATCCTTCTCGTTGATTATGAAGAGGCTGTCCTCTGTGGAAATAATTGCTGCTGCATTAGTCTGTATTTTAGAACATTTGTTATAAACCTCTTATGTACACAAGGAAGCAGAACTGAGCTAAGTAGCAGTCAAATGCTGCTGTCACTGTAGTCTTCTGTAATACAGTAATGAATGGCCACAGCATAGATTCAGTTAAATCAGATAGTGCTGTTCACACTGGCCTGCTAAAGCGTTCATGGCCATGCAGAATCCTTTACATTTTTTTTTTTACCACGAAATGGAAAAAATTCAGCCTTGAGGTCAACAATGACCAGTTAAGGCAGTCAGAGTCTCCAAACTCAGTCCTGGCTTACAAACTCCACGCTGGCTGCAGGTTTTTGTTCCAACCAACTTCTGTTCTTTATTGGACTCTTAGCCTTATTAAGTCAGTTATCATTTCCCAGTTTCTGTGTTTTGGAGTCAATAAAGAAATTACAAATTAAGTTTGGTAGATTTTTACTAAAATGTAATAAGTAGTTATATGGGGAATATGCAGTTTTTTTAAAGTCACTAACAGCATTTTCTACCTAATTTTCATTTTGATTTTCCTGGTGTTCTGATTATTTAATTGATTATTAACTAATTAGCGGGTCTGACACTGAAGTCGTTGCAGCTTTCATCATCCTGGGTGTCTGCTATGCTGGTTGTTAATTGTCACTATTAGGGTTAAATGAAGGGAACAAACTACACAGCAAAAAGGGGAAAATAATAGGAAAACAACAAAAGAGAGATAAGCATTTATAGCTTTAGAAAAAAATAGAAATATTTCTAAATGTCTTGTAAATGTAAAAAACTATACTGTTGTGTTTTTCTGAATGTGGAATAAGAGAAGAGTAAAAAAGGCCGGCTCATTAAATTAGATCAGTTATTATCAACTATTATCACCGATTGCAAATCTGGTTGGAACAAAAACCTTCAGCCACAGTGGGTCCCCAGGACTGAGTTTGGGAACCACTGAGTTAAGACAACAAAGACATCTGAAATCAAAGATACAGTACATGAAATTTAAAAAGAAATTTCCATAGGCAAAAATAATGGATGCCAGTACAAACCATCTAGAAGCTAACCACAGAGGTTTTAACAAGCCTCGTAACTTCATTTCCTTTTAAACCTGCCCTTTAATTTTGAAATATGTGCTTATGATCTTCCTAAAAAGTAAACATTCAATGCTGCTTACTGTTAATTTCTAAAATCAAGGAAGCAACAAAAACAAAACAGCCATCTCTCATTCTAGCAAGTCACTTAAACTCCCAAACCACACCACTATTTTAGTAGATGTGCATCAACTACTGACATGCAAAACCATTCTGTAGTCGCTCAAATTAAAGAATAAAAAGTAAAAGGAACCGTGTCCAACCTTTGCTTTGACTGCTTTGAGGGGCAATACTGTTGCCACCACTTCCACCCAGAAAATGCATGGCCAGTTGCTGGATTGGCCCAGCAAGACTCTCTAAGCCAGGGATAGGAGGCACTATCATAGGTGTCGAGAAGGAGTCGTCAGGGGTCCTTAGCACAGATTCCACCATCAATTCAACACGGTCCACCTCCAAACCCCAGCACCGAGTCTTGCTGTTAATCTCAACCTACAGTGACAATATGACAAGTCAATAAATCAGCACTGGCACTAACAAACAGAGTGTTTCACACGTATTTATAACTTTATACTATCAAGTTATAGAGTTTAGTTATCAGTTTTCCTTTTGAAATGATGTAGAGTTTAAAATTAATGAAGCATTTACCGACTAAGCTACATACTCCACGAGTCCTAGAATGTGGAATAATGTAAATTCTGTGCTACATATATCCCTATTGAAGCAAGTTCTTATTCAAAGCGACTTGTAAATCACAAGTTCAAGCCACACCTGTCCACATACCGTATATACTCGTGTATAACTCAGGTCTTGAAACCTGAAAAAATCGATCATGAAATCAGACCCCAACTTATACGTCTGTTCAAAAATGTTCTTGTCTCCTCCAATCTCGCATCAGTTTCTCAGACGCATCGAATTTTGCTGCAGCAGTGCAGTTACCAATTTCTTTCGCTACTTCAATGACGTTTAATTTAAACCAGCTTCACATTTTCTTCTGATCGAATGCTCCATCGCAGATAAGGGATGCTCTTACGATAAAGGTGTATGAGGGTGAGATACAAAAAACACAAAATAGTGCAAACGTTGCTTCGGAATAGTTCGGGTATTACCGTGTGGTCACGTAGGCACAATACATAGAAAAATAAAGGCTGTGTGCTCCGTGGTTACTCTCTCAGGTGGGCGTTAGCATATTATAATCTCTTGGACCAACAGTGTGAGTTTTCTGCATTCGACTTGTACAACCGACATAATAAATTATCAGAAATGATACGGTAAAATCAAGCCCCGAGAACTTATCCGCGAGTATATACAGTATCTCTCTAGTCTAAACATTCTGCAGGTCAGGGACAGGCAGCCCTATGAATTTTCTATAGCACATCAATTCATGAATACCATCACTAGGTGCTTTAAAAGTTGAATATTTCTACAAGCCGTGTCTGCGTGGGTTTCCTCCGGGCGCTCCGGTTTCCTCCCACAGTCCAAAGACATGCAGGTTAGGTGGATTGGCGATTCTAAATTGGCCCTAGCGTGTGCTTGGTGTGTGGGTGTGTTTGTGTGTGTCCTGCAGTGGGTTGGCACCCTGCCCGGGATTGGTTCCTGCCTTGTGCCCTGTGTTGGCTGGGATTGGCTCCAGCAGACCCCCGTGACCCTGTGTTCGGATTCAGCAGGTTGGAAAATGGATGGATGGATGGATATTTCTACAAGAATGATCACTGGTTGGTGATGAGACTTGATCGTTTAGGCAGGCAGTCCATGGATTTCAGCATCTGCTGGAATTTCTCCGTCAACTCTGCCTCATGTGGCTGAGCAATCTAGAAGTGGATGGAATCTTTTGGGCTTTGAGACTGCTGTTGCATAGAGTCACTTAAGGCCCTTTTTAGCTGGTATCAAATCATATTTCAATGAAAAAGAGTAAGTTAAATGATGTGGCTGAGCTGGCAATGTTGTGCTTTACAGTCTAATACCTTAGCACTAGTGGACCACATACTGCATAAAAATGCATGGTGGATAAAAGAAGGTAACATGTAAAAAAATTATAAAGTATTCATTTGAACTTTCATTTCTTCAAAAAGATACAATGCAAACATTCAACAGAGATCAGTTCATGTGCACCCCCAATGTTATTTTAGTTTTTCAATGAAAACCTTGCTGGGTTTTCATGAAACAAAAAACACTAGTTTACTTTATATTTTTCACAGTAACCTTCATACTAAGCTGATGTATGACAGGTACAATTGTATACACTGTATATATGCTGTATGCACACAGCTCAGAAAAGTTAAGGGAACTCAGCTTCAGGAACAGCAATCTGTCCAGTTAAGAACCACAAGCGATTGTGAATCAATTTCACCTGCTTTGGTGCAAATGAAAGTGACAACAGGTGCATTGGAGAGGCAACAACAAGACAATTCCAAAAACTGAACGGGCTTGCAGGTGGTGGCCACAGACAATTGCTCTCTCCTTATCCTTCTTGACTCATTTAGCTGTAGTTTTGCATTTTGCTACTGTCCCAACCTGCAGGGAAAAACCAGGGGGGTTGGTGGCAGAATTGGCACTCCAGCCACCATAAAAAAAACCTCACACTGGTTCAATTCCATCTGAACTAGTGTGGTGCTGAGGTGTCACCCGTTGCATGGCTGCACTTGGGTCCTAACCTGGGGTTCTGAGTTGGTTTGTCATGTGGTGGGTGTGGTAATGTGCTGTATCAGCGCTTGCTCCTAACCTCCTCCTCCTCCTTGTCGGCAGTACCTGATGCCGACTGAGGTTGCACAGATAGTCCAGCTCCTCAAGGATGGTGCATCAATAAGTGCCATCACAAGAAGGTTTGCTCTGTCTCAGCAGTCTTAAGAGCATGGAGGAGATACTAGGAGGCATGCAGTTACACAAGGAGAGCTGGACAGGGCCATAGAAGGGCATCAACCTAGCTGTAAGACCAGTATCTGCTCCATTGTGCGAGGAGGAGCATTGTCACAGCCCTACAAAATTACCTCCAGCTAGCTACTGGTGTGCATGTTTCTGATCAAACTGTCACAAGCAAACTCCATGAGGGGTGAATAATGACCCGACGTCCTCTATTGGGACCTGTGCTCATGGCCCATCACTGTGCAACTCGATTAGCATTCGACAGAGACTACCACAGTTGGCAGCTCCATCATTGGCGTCCCCTTCTCTTCTCACATGAGAGCTTGTTCACGCTGAGAACATGTGACAGACGTGAAAGAGTCTGGAGACACCGTGGTGAACTTTATGCAGACTGCAACATCATCCAGCATAACCAGTTTGGCAGTGGGTCAGGGATGGTTAGGGGAAGCATATCCTGGAGGGTTGCAAAGACCTCCACGTGCTAGGCAACAGTACCCTGACTGCTGTTAGGTACTGGGATGAAATCCTCAGAGCCACTGTCAGACCTTATACTGATGCAGTGGGCCTTGGGTTCCTGCTGCTGCGGGACAATCCCGGCCACAGGTGGGAAAAGTGTGTAGGCAGTATATCTGATGATGAAGGCATTGATGCCACTGACTGGTCCGCACATTCCCAAGACCTGAATTCAGTTGAGAACCTGAGGGACGTTATGTATCGATGCATCCAACGACACCAAGTAGCCCCTCAGACTGTCCAGGAGCCCACTGATCCAGGTCTGGGAGAAGATCACCCAGGACACCATCTGCCGTCTCATCAGCAGCATGCCCAGACATTGTTGGGAGTGCATACAGGCATGCGGGGGTCATATACACTACTGAGTCACATTAGGAGTTGCTGCTATGAAATTCACACAAGTTGGATCAGCCTGTGATTTCAATTTTTGACTTTGATTTTCAGTGTGGTTTTGAATCCAGCCCTTAATGGGTTGGTGACTTTGGTTTCCATTGACCATTCTTACATCATTTTGTTCTCAATGAATTACATAGTATTACTCAGTAAAGATTTTCCACTTGAATATTTCATTTATCAAAATCCAATGTGTGATTTCAGTATTCCCTATTTTTTTAGAGCAGTGTATATTTTAGATATTTACCTATGCATCTTTCTCTATACATTTAAAAATGTCAATCTTACCAGCAGGTGTTCCCCAAGTCGTATTTTTTCAACTTGTATCTCTCTTAGCGTTTTCTTGGTAAGGCAATGGGTCATGGCATTCTGAGCTGTAAGTCGTGTTGACGCATTCAAATCCTGGACAGACACCACTGATAAAACTGGATTCCATATACGGAACTGAATATCTGCACCCATAGAGATCACTCCACCATCTTTACTCGTTACCTTCAAAACATCAAATAATTGCACTGTGGTAAGATTTCAGTGAAGACTTTGGTTAAAGTTGAAAATGAAACTCAAAGTACATCTTCAAGAACCGTATACACAATTAACAAGCTGATCTCCTATGTGACCTTGACATATTCAGTACAGTTATGAGCATCTGTATTTCCAAGTAGATGCCTCCCTATCACTTCATCATAGTGCAGACACAACACACTTATGTTTACTCACACTGGACTAATTGATCTAACAGTACATCTCCAGACTGTGTACAGAAGTTAATGCAAACCTTGGAAAAGACATAAACACCCACACTGACAAGCGTCTTCAAGACTGTGGAAAGACTTTATGTCAATGTCTTATTAACAATTCTTAGATATGCCCCTGTTTTTGTTAACTTAAATAGATTGGCTGATAAGACACTCCTATTTCTATGTTTACAATGAACACATTAACACTCAGTATGTATAAGCCAATGTTATTAAAAGGCCCTTCGAATAAGGCACAAGCAAACTTTGTAATATCTAAAACAAGGCTAACTATGGAACATCCGATGAGAAACTTTCTGACATAACTAGACCAACCTTTAGGATGCTGTGCACAGACTGTGGACAGAAGAAAACACACACACACACACACACACATCGCATGACTTGGGCTCCACTCAATTGTAGTGGAGTTATTTTAGACTGCATTAAGTGTTTACTTCAGATTCTAACAGGAAATCCATCATAACTCGTTTTTTCACTTTTATTGTACAAAACAGCTCACAATTCAAATGCAGTAAATACATCTGCATGATCATTTATTTATATTTTACAGGTACACGTTAACATTTGTAGTGGAGTGACATTTTGTATATAAGTTGATAAATATTCTGTATGTCTTTATTTGTAAGTCAGACAAAGCAAATGTAATATTAGTGTTTCAGGAAGATTAAATGTTGTATTTCACTGATGAGAACAGCAATGCTTTGATGTCTAACTAACCAACCTCAGAGTCTTTAGGACTGACTCAGGTCATTAAATTTATTGCAGGATTGGGGTGGTGCATCAGACCAGCTTAGCAAGGGTGACTATGCTTGGACTTACAGCCTTTCAGACATCCTCCTAGGAAAGCCATAAAACTACCTACAGTAGCTGGCAAGCTTCAGCTAAACAAATGGTATCCACTACTTGAAGGTAATTGCGAAAAGACAGTGTGTGCACCCATTGGTCTGAAGTATGGCTGTATGGGATTGGTTTTGAAGCAGAGGCCATTCTGCACCACAACACCCTATTGGCTTAAAGATCTGGATAGAAATTCATAAAGTTGGTTGCTTTACCCTCTCTCTCTCTCACCATGGCCATGAAGAGAAAAAAATGATGAGCACAACTCAACAGTCATATTGAGACAGGCACATGGCCTGTCCTGAAAAATGCTGACAAGAAATGATGACTTGACCAGAGACATTTAAGTAATTATCAGTCCATGTGCCACCTGAAACTACAGCATACATCTAGCATTTATCAGGTTGTATGAATGCCAATATTCACATGTACTTTGATTCATTATTATTAATATTTTATGAATATTACCAATAATACATTATTAAAATGTGTAACTTAACTCCTGCTTGTTCTTTCCTCTATGCAATTGCCTGAGGTTATAGATGTTGAAGGGAAGGTGGGGAGAAGTGCTAAAGTAAAATCTTAATATATAAAGCAGAGTCAATGTATGTATGTATGTGTATATGTATGTATGTATGTTTGTTTGTCCCCCATACAAATCTGCACCGGGCGTCCAATCGCCACCAAACTGGGGATGGGGCTCCTATGTGACCAGGAGGAGGTCATGGGGTATGTTTGGTTGGGAAAAATGTTCGTGGTGAAGCGCAGGGCACCTTTTCACCGACACAACGTTCGGAACACGTCCCCGTACTTATCATCGACAAGATGGCCGCACATTGCAACAGACGTTAACGGCGGTGTCATCTAGCGGCACGTTTGGTCCCTGTGCATCGCTCTTTACCAATGTTTCTTTAAATTGCCAACAGATGGTGGAAGTGTCCAAGTATGAGAAGGCAGACTACTTTCATCAGGTGAAGGGGAACTGCCGTATGGATGTAAAACGTGAACGGCCCAGTGCGTGTGACTGGCTTTCCGTATTTGTGGTGCTATTTGCTCGCTTTCCAACTCACATTACGATTTCAGTCTTGGTCTTTCTGACTGACTGGTGCTATTTATTCGCTTTCCGACGTATTGTAAATAACGTACATTCATCTCACTGTGGTGCTTATTCCGTACGTAATACCATATAACACATTATAATTGTCCTGCTTTTCGTTAATATACCCATGCCGCTGAAAAAAAGACGCAGAATTAGAAAGTCCACTTCCGATGCCAGAAAAAAGTCTATTTCAAGGGTGTCTGAAACATTGCGCAAGACGTGAAGCTGTTTTCATACCAAGAATTTTGCTGATTCCGAATTATTTATCCTTTGATTTAAAACGGCTACAATTTCATGTTCGTTTGGCTTTTGCTATGTCAATTAATAAGGCTCAAGGGCAATCACTGAAAGTTAAACGCATCAGTTTGGAAAATCCATGTTTTTCACATGGACAACTCCACGTAGCATGTTCTACAGTGGGCAATCCTCAGAATTTGTTCATTTTCACACCACAAGGCAAAACAAAAAATATAGTGTATCCAAAGGCTCTGGAATGAACACTTATATTACCTATTACAATAAAATGTCAATCAGAAAACTGTTTGTTCTATTTCTATGTTCTGTTTCTTTCAATTAGGAAATTCACCGGTTATAGATTCCCAGGCAACGCCAGGTACTCCTGCTAGTACCTTATAAACAAAAAGTGTATAGGATTTGAGGTATTCTGATAAAGTCCACACAATAAAGAGTACAAAAGGGAAAGAAAGAGTCACATTAATGTCTACAATGACAAAACACATAGTAGCATTTGGACGTCTTTCATTGTTTATCTGCACCATTTGTTATCAGTTTGTGTTTTTAAAAAGTACATTTTAAAGGATTTCTTGGCCTAAATTATTGACCAATCAGGACATCAGATAAGGAGTGACTTTCTGTTCAGTCCATGAAGTAAGCATTAAAAACAACACTTTAGAATAAATTAGGAAAAATGACAAGCTGGCAGCAGTGGTATGGTGCGAGATTCTCCTTTTTGTTGCTTCTGTTATTTTTCAACTTTGGCACAGCTTCATTCAGGTCTTATACTTCATCATTTTTTCAGCAGAAAAAAAAAAAGTGTGTCTGGCCAGGCTGTAGAGAATGGAGTCATGGAATTCAGGGCGTATCAAGGTTTACTCATTACTTTTCCCTATCCTATTTCCCTATGACTTACCCATTTTTTTTATTAATGTATTTATCTATTTATAGTATAGCTCTTTACCTGTATTGCACTTGCCCTGTAATTATGTGCATGTTACACCATGGTCTTTGGGGAAGTTACTTCGTGCCAATGTACAGTATGTTGCAATATTGTACACAGGTGGTATAACAATGAAACCACCTGACTTGACTATCCTTTGCAATGGATTATTCACTTCATAGAGTTTATACTTTCATTCAGACTTGCTTTTATATAAACATTTGCATCCACTTGAATTGTCTTGTGTTTCAATTGTGCTGTATATTGTTATATAGCTAAGGGGTATGTGTTGGGGAGGGTATGCTGCAGCAAGGGGCTTTGTAAATATTATTGTAAATTCGTACTGTGCCTCATTATATAAGACATATCAGACTGACTGTTGTCTAACTGGCTATGAATCCCATGAGCCTGATGACAACAACCTGTGTTCATTTTTAAAATGTTGACACTGAACTGCACTCACTCAGGGTCATACGGGAAGTCAGTAGAGGGGTCTAAATCTGTGAATTTATAGTTCAGCAGGTTTTCAACAAGGGGTACCTACATCCTGTATCATTCAGAAAAAAAATCTGAAATTTGCTTAAATCAACCTACTAGTGTAAAAACATCATGAAAAAAAAACATAGGTCACAATTCTTACTTTGCAAGGTGGAATATTGAAGGCTCTTGTCCGTAGGTCTACTTTTTGCCAAAGGTCAATGAATGGCAGGACCAAAACAACTCCTGGGCCTTTTGGAGGCTGGATCCTCCCAAGTCGAAAAACTACAATTCTCTCATAATTTGGAACGATCTAGAAATAATTACAATATAAAGTAAAAAATTAAAATATTGTTTGGATCATTTGGCATTTACTACTTATTCCAATAACTGAATGCACAACTATAGAGACACGTAAACTATTTGTCACTCACCAGAAAGCATCAACAGCCTAATAATTAGGGTGTTGAAATTTATTATAGGCAATTAAGTTTTGAGCACGCCAATACATTCACTTACTTGTAAAATTCTTTGGCTGACTTCTGTTTCTAAAAGGAACACTTTTTATTTTTTGTTTTGCTTCTTGTCTGATGATTCTTTTATAATATGATTGGTTCTCTGCAAAGCGTTTGTGCACCTTGGTTTTGTAACTACTTAGAAAAGAGCTGAGAAGCTGAGCAAATATCCCTACAAGTGAGAAACAGCATTTTACTGATTTACCAGTTCTTCTGAATTAATAGACATAAACTGCAATTATAAATATGAATGTCACCAAGCAGGGACCTGCAAGACACCTACAACAGGGTCTTTGAACAAACCTCTTTTTGAGACTAACTGAAGTGTGACTGTAGTTCTATTTCTTCATTTGTCTAAAGGAAAAAAAATTCTTGATATGTTGTGTAATGTGTCCATCTTGTTCATCCTGGCTTCTTGGAGTCGGCGGTTTGTAGTCTTTGAGGTTCTCTTATGCCAACACTATTCAGTACCATTAGATAGATGGATAGATAGACAGACAGACAGCATGGTGACGCAGTGGCTTTGGAAATAAGGAGACCAGGGTCCATGTCTGGGTATACCCATGGTGTGGAGGTTCTCCACATATCCATGTAGGATTCTTCCAGTGCTTCAGTTTCCTCCCACAGTCCAAAGACATGCAGGTTATGTAAATTACTATTGTTCAGATTGGCCCCTGATATACAGTCATGGCCGAAATTATCGGCACCCCTGGAATTTTCCCAGAAAATGCCCCATTTCTCCCAGAAAATTGTTGCAATTACAGTAATCCCTCACTTATCGCGGGAGATAGGTTCCAAGGCCGACCGCGATAACTGAATTTCCGCGAAGTAGGGACACCATATTTATTTAATTATTTAACGTGTATTTGGACGTTTTTAAACCTTCCTTGTATTGTTTACAACCCACCCTTTACTCTATTAATAACAGGGACAACTGCTAAGCAATATGAAATCGGTAGATAAGTTTACACTTACTGTATAGCGAAGTACACGTAGTTATATATGACGTGATGATGGTGATGAATATGCTGCGCAGTAAAAATGATGACGATGAAGGTGATGATCCCCTGAATGCAGTAGCAAGAGCACGTTAATGCTGAATGAGTGAGATGAGACTTCCTGGTTAATGCAGCACTCTGTTGCTGAGCCAATCAGCAGCACACAGGAACTTAACTGCGTGCTCTGATTGGGTAGCTTCTCAGCCATCCGCCAATAGCATCTCTTGTATGAAATCAACTGGGCAAACCAACTGAGGAAGTAAGTACCAGAAGTAAAAGGACCCATTGTCCGCAGAAACCCGCGAAGCAGCGAAAAATCCGTGTTATATATTTAGATATGCTTACATATAAAATCCGCGAAGTGGTGAATCTGCGAAAAGTGAACCACGAAGTAGCGAGGGATTACTGTACAAATGTTTTTGTATATACTTGTTTATTTCCTTTATGTGCATTGGAACAACACAAAAAACAGAGAAATAAAGCCAAATCTGACATTATGTCACACAGAACTCCAAAAATGGGCCGGACAAAATTATTGGCACCTTTTCAAAATTGTGGGTAAATCGTTTTTATTTCAAGCATATGATGCTCGTTTGATCTCACCTGGGGCAAGACACAGGTGCTGGCAATATAGCAATCACACCTGAAGCCAGTTAAAATGGAGAAAAGTTGACTCAACCTTTCTGTTGTGTGTCCGAGTGTGCCACACTAAGCATGGAGAACAGAAAGAAGAGCAGAGAATTGTCTGAGGACTTGAGAACAAAAATTGTGGAAAAATATCAACAATCTCAAGACTACAAGTCCATCTCCAGAGATCTTCATGTTTCTTTGTCCACTGTGCGCAACATAATCAAGAAGTTCACAACACATGGCACTGTAGCTAATCTCCCTGGATGTGGAAGGAAAAGAAAAATTGATAAAAGACTGCAATGAAGGATAGTCTGAATGGTGGATAAACATATTCAAGCTGTTCTGCAGACTCAGGTTGCAACAGTGTCAGCTCGAACTATCCGTCGACATCTGAACGAAATGAAACACTATGGCAGGAGAGCCAGGAGGACCCCACTGCTGACATAGAAACATAAAAAAGCCAGACTGGAGTTTGCCAAAATGTACTTGAGAAAGCCAAAATCTTTCTGGGCGAACGTCTTGTGGACAGATGAGACCAAGGTAGAGCTTTTTGGTAAAGCTCATCATTCTACTGTTTACAGAAAATGGAATGAGGCCTATGAAGAAAAGAACACAGTACCTACAGTCAAACATGGTGGAGGTTCTAAGATGTTTTGGGGATGTTTTGCTGCCTCTGGCACTGGATGCCTTGACTGTGTGCAAGGCATCATGAAATCTTAAGACTACCAAAAGATATTGGGGCGCAATGTAGGGCCCAGTGTCAGAAAGCTGGGTCTGTGTCAGAGGTCATGGGTGTTCCAGCAGGACAATGACCCCAAACATACCTCTAAAAGCACTCAGAAATGGTTGAAGACAAAGCGCTGGAGAGTTCCGAAATGGCCAGCAATGAGTCCGGATCTAAATCCGATTGAACACTTATGGAGAGATCTCAAAATTGCTGTAGGAGAAGGCTCCCTTCAAATCTGAGAGACCTTGAGCAGTTTGCAAAAGAAGAATGGTCGGAAATTCCAGTTGAGAGGTGTAACAAGCTTGTTGATGGTTATAGGAAGCGCTTGATTTCAGTTTTTTTTTCCAAAATGCGTGCAACCAAATATTAAGTTGAGGGTGCCAATAATTTTGTCCAGCCCGGTTTTTGAGTTTTGAGTGAAATTATGTCAAATTTGGCTTTATTTCTCTGTTTTTTTGTGTTGTTCCAATGCACATAAAGGAAATAAACGTGTATACCAAAACATTTGTAATTGCAACAATTTTCTGGGAAAAATGGTGCATTTTCTGGGAAAATTCCATGGGTGCCGATAATTTCGGCCATGACTGTATATGTGTGTGTGTGTGTGTGTGTATGTGTGTGTGTGTGTTCAGCCTGTGATGGGCTGGCATCCTGTCCAGGTGTAGTTTCTGCTTTGTGCCCAATGACTACTGGAATAGGCTCCTGCTACCCAACAACCCTGCCCTGGATAACCAGGTTATGAAGATGGATGGATGGATATGTGACATACTTTACACTTCACACAAGAGGAGAGCAAGTATGTGCAGTAATTTGAACTTGAAATGCAGAATATTTGCTGGCTTCCCAAGAAATACTGCAGTTAAATAGTTTTGGAAAATTCATTATACAACTCATATAGCTCTTGCAGACTCATTTTGTGTTCAATAAACCATCATCTGCGCACTGACTGCAAACAAAAGCTTGTCATTTACTGTCAACTTTTATGTAATTTCTCAAAGTACTGAATAACAATCCTTCTTGTGTAGATCACTACGTTTTTAATCCTACTTTTAAAGATATTTTTAGCTTAAGCAAATAGGCCGTATCCAAATGTTACACTGAAACCAACTTTAGGTAAATACAGGAGAAAGTTAACATTGACCGAAAATGTAGACAATAAAAAATACTTGGAAGAAGAAAAAAAAAACACTTACTTTAAGAAGAAACCATCCTGACACTGGGAAGGTCAGCACAGTAAAAATGAACACAATGCAAATAACACATTGGTGGCAGATCCATGACAGGCATCCTTGGGTTTTATCTGTGTCAAGAAAATAAATAAAAAGAGCAAAAAAAAAATAATAATTTAAGATCTACAACGTGGTCAGAGCTCCAATAGCCTGAAGCAACAGATGTGTTGCTTCTTGATCAATTACACAGATATGAATTTTACTATACTCTGTACATGTGATAGCATTTCAACTTGAACAGTTTTACAGCATTTTAATGCGGAGCACAACAGACTTTCATGGGTTTGCTTGTTACACACTAGTGATTCTCGGAATCCTACCTTCTGTATCGTGTCTAATATCATTACTCTCAGGGTCCAACATCCACTACTCACTGCACATGATCATCATTACTGTGCAATATTTAAATTATGTGCAATAACCCAATAGTGCAATAGTTATTTATTCTTTCCAGTATTTAAATAATGTGCAATAACTAGATTTAGTTATTATTCTTTCCATTTGTATATAGCGTCGCAGAACTTTTTTTGCAACATTTGTTTATTTGTTTATTTACTTGCTGTGTTCTACATATATGTCTGCACTGAAGGAGCTGCTTTTAATCTCATTGTACATGTGTATAGTATCTATCTATCTATCTATCTATCTATAGTGACAATAAAATGCATTCTATTCAATTCTATTCTATAATTGAACGGAGTCAAACAGAGAGAGCACACATTCCAATATTTCAATTGTGTTTAGAGACTGTATTAAATATTAATGTTTAGCCCTATACAGTGCAATAATGTAAAATGAAACAAGGAAGGAGTTGGGGACCCTTGACGATGAACCCTGTTTAACTGACAGGTTAGCTGGCAGATTTACATATTGTAGAACCTGGAAGAGGCTGTACTTCCAGGGAAATGGGGGAAAATTACCTCAGCTTCTGAATGTTCTTTGGAGCTGCAGAAAAAAAGGTGAGAAGACATTTCCAACTGTGCCCCATCCTGACATGGACGGTTACTGCTTACCTTCCTAGAGTCCTGAACTTGTACGCTACGTACTCGCGTCTGACAACTGAAACAATGAAATAGCTGCATGTGTACACCTTGGCACAGTGAAGCAGAGTTGGTCGCCATTATGTGCCAGTACAGAGTTCGGGGTTTGGATATCTACTGTGTGTATTATGAACATGTTTAGTGATTTCTGAGTTCCATTTGGTATGTGCTCTGTACTGTGGTTTTGTCTTGTGCCCACACATCATTGCCTTGACTGCAAATGAGCCTGAAGTAAAATGTGAAAAAATTTATTGAGAAACACTCCCATTATTAAAAAAACACAGCAGAGACTGCTATTCCTGGGCCAGCAAAGGAAAGGCAACATTTCGGTTAATGAAGTTATATTCAGCTTTCATCGAGAGAGTTCTGACTTATTCTATAACGGTCTGGTTCCTTTCCGCCTCCTCCCTGTTCAAAACCAGGATACAGAAGGTGGTTCAACCTTCTGAGAAAATGATTGGGTTCAAACCATATTGACTCTGTCTAGAGGTCAAAGCGCTTCATGCCCAGGATCAAGGTTGTGCATCATCACATCAACCCAAGTCTGATATCTCATACTGGACGCAACAGACTATATGGGAAAACAATATAAATACAGCAGGCACTGCGGAAAAAACACTGGAGGACATTAAGTTGGAACAAGCTAAACACACAGAAGTATTTGAACGAAATATGAAAGTCTGTCATGTCTGGATTCTTCCACAATTAAGCAGGCACTGCACATGACACACTCTAGTTGATTTTTTATTTTGGAGAATTTCAAGGAGATTTTATTCCCAGTAACATACTATAACCAATAGTTTCAAGTCAGAGGGTAGAGGCCATGAGAGCTAATTACTGCTTCCTGTTTGACAGTATTTAAAAACTGCAAAAAAAGAAAATGTTAGCCACATCTACTGCAATAATCCAGTGAATGCTATTCACATAATTACTAGTATAAAATTTTCCTTTTAGATGGCACCCTTCATTAATCACAGACACACCCTGTCATTGTTTTAAATTTCTTATGTTTTTCCTGTAGGCAGCTTATCGACATTTAGTTCTTGTAAATCTCATTAGCAGCCAAGTGAAGTATTTAAAGGGCATCTTCAGGAGGGGCAGACCCACACAGCCATGAATATACAATGTGCATTAAGGAGCCGGGAGTACAGTCACCTCCCACCAGGGATGGTCATTTATCATTGTATTTCTAGGAAAGGAAGCAAACGGACAAACGAAACTGTGACCATCTGCTTAATGAGAGTCACAGCAGCATTACGTGAACTCTGGCAAGTCTTCCTTGTATTTTTATTATAATTCTAACCTTTGTATGACATACAATCAATCATATGAAGTCACGTTGTAAGAGATTGAATAGCTTTGTCCAATCACATCACCACTTCTTCAGCATGGCCCTCCTTTACTCTTTTCTCACTGTTGAGCTCTATCTGGACCCCTTAGGTAAGGAATGGTCTAGAGAAGTGTTTCTCAGCCACTGGGACACAACACTTAACCTCAAATCAAAATGGACTTGAAAGACTTTCTGTCATATTGTTCAGGTGAGGAAAGTGGACCCTGAAAGTACCATTGACTGCCTTGGTAATAAAACATGTCAAATCTTATAGAAGTTAAATGAATGCACTGGCCTTTGACTCAAAATAAATTTACTGGAGACACTGCCACCTGCTTTACTATGACTTCTGCATTTGCTGCATTCATCATTGGTTTAATATTTACTGCTTTGTCAGATCAGTTCAATTTTCTTTTAAATCCAAAAGCAGCAGTATCACATTTGTGAAAATGTGTGTGCTAACACCACAGTACTTTATCTAGTATGTCCTCTCAAATTTAATTATTATGTTCTTTTTTCCACCTCAGTTAAATGTACTTTTGTATAGTACTTTTCATTGCCCTAAGCTCCACAGTGAAGTCCACTTCTTCTGGGATGACCTGGAGATGCAGAAGCAAGCAAGACAGCCAAAGTCTGCAGAAGAACTTGGACACGTTCTCCAAGATGTCTGCAACAAACGACCATCCAGTTATCTTATAGAACTACATGATAGTGGGATAGAAAGAACTGATGCCGTTTTAGAGGCAAAGTGTTGTCACGCCAAATATTGACTGCATTTAGTTTTTTCTTTTACTGTTAATAATAATTACCCGATTATTCAATTCAAACACTAACTCATCCCAAATAATATCAATGTTCTACATAAGTTCAACTTTAATAAACATCCACAGGATGAACACTTAGCTTTATGTTACATTTCCAAAAATTATTTTATAAAAGGCATGCACTGTATGTGAATAATCCTAGGATTTCAATCGACATTGCTGGATTTGTGCTTCAAAGACCAAGATTTCAGAAAGTGATCCATAATGTCGCTGGTAGCAGGGAGTTAAATGACTGCCTTGACCAGACATTTGGTCTCCAGGCTGACATCAACATTGGTTTAACAGAGAGACCTGCCCAGTGACTGAGATCAGCTGGACTGGAGGCAGACAGAGGTTAAGGAAGAGTTACATATAAGAAAGCATCTGAGATGGTAACCACAACAGCTGAACAGAAGCAGAGCAGGAGAGTCTGAGACTTGAAGCAAGAATTGATGCATTCACAAGAAAGCCAGATCTGAGGTGGTAGTTTTGGAGCTATTCCTCATGTATCTAAGTATATTGATTTAATAGTGTCGATGTCATCCAGCGGCCTTGATTGTTATAAGCGCTTATGTACATATATACATCAATCATCCTCAACGTTAAAAGCTCTGACAGGTGAAGTGAATAACATTGATTATCTCATTACAATGGCACCTGTTGTGTGGTGCAACATATCAGATAGTAAGTGAACAGTCAGTTCTTGAACAGGATGGTCAACTGTAATGATCTGAACGGTCAACTGTAATGATCTGAACGACTTTGACATGGGCCAAATGGTAATGGCTAGACTACTGGGTCAGGGCATCTCCTAAACGTCAGGTCTTGTGAACCGTTCCCAGTATGCAGTGGTTAGTACTTACTAAAATTGGTTAAATGAAGGACAACCAGTGACTGGATCAGGAGTGCCCAGTGCATGGGGGGTGAAGGCTAGCGCAACTGGTCCAATGCCACAGAAGACCTACTGTAGCACAAATTAATGAAAAAAACTTAATGCTGGCCACAAGAATGTGTCAGAACACGCAGTGCATTGCAGCATGCTAACCCCTGTCCACCATCAAAAGCACATAAAATGGGCATGTGAGCATCAGAACTGGACCATGGTGCTATGGAGGAAGATCAGCCTGGTTTGGCTGTTTTATTTAAGATCATGTGGATGGCCAAGTTACACGTGCATGTCATTTACCTAGGGATGTGATGGCAGCAGGATGCATTATGAGAAGAAGGCAAGTCAGCAAAGGCAACGTTCTGCTGGGAAACCTTGGATCTCGGTATTCAGGTGGATGTTACTTTGACACATACTACCAACCTAAAACTTTCTGCAGACCACATACATTCCTTCATGGCAATGACCTCTTTCAGCAGCAAGAAAATGCACCCTGCCACACTGCAGAAATTGTTCAGTAATAGTTTGAGGAACATGGCAAAGAGCACAAACAAGTCAGATCAATGGAGGCTCCACCTCAGAACTTACAAGACTTAAAGGATAGGCTGATAAGATTCCCAGATTCACAGAACACCTTCAGAGAACTTGTGGAGTCCATACCTCAGTGGGTCAGAGCTGTTTTGGTGGCAGGAGGGGGACATACACAATATTAGTCTGGTGGTTTCAATGCTGTGTCTGATCGGTGTTTGTGTGTGTGTGTGTAAGTACATGCTGTGCTTATTTGTGGAATCCTAACACTACTAATACAGACCAGGCACAAATGTAGCGGTTACATGGCCAATGTTACTCAGTAAAGTAGGATTCGGCTGTTAAACTTTTTGGTTCAGGAGTAAATATTAACGTTTCTGGTAATTTTTGTTTATTTAACGTATTGTAGCCCATTGCGGCACTTCCTGTGTGATTTTGGGCTATACAAAAATAAACTGTATTGTATTGTATTGTATTGTATTATTGAGGCAGGAATCAAACCTTAACAAGGTGCTAGTTTATGACTGGGTTCCGACATCCGATATTGGACGTCTTGGGAAACGCAGCACTGTAAGAAGAAGTCACGTACAGTACACATGAGAGAGCATACAAACTCCAAACAGATGAGTGGTCATGCCATTTGACCCGTGGATTCCAGATACTGCAGTGAAGTAGCAGTTATGTAACTGCGCCACCGCACTGTTTTAAGATTCTGAAAAATTGAACACACTATACAACTGTACTTGTTTAAGGCGCTCGCCTAAATTTCAACATATCAATCCCTATCCAAATTATTTAAACCGTTTCATACCTGTGAAGCTTTTCTCCGTTACTTCAGGGATGTAATCGAAAGAGCTGCCCGATGAATTATGATATGAAAAATTCTCAAGGGTTAGGTGGGCACCGTAATCACTCTGAGGCAGAGCCCGATATGCAGCAGAGCGTCCGAACATTCTTCTCCGACAAACGTTTCAAGGGCACCGTCCTCATTCGTTTACTCGCGACCTTTTTTATTCCACTGAGAGCATATCTCTAGTAACAAGCTCCATTTTGTCATTTCACGAAAGACCAGTCGCCAAACAAAGAAACTGCCACGAGATCGCTTATTTTGTATGACGGTTTCAATAACTCGAACCGTTCGCAATTTATCTACCCGCTTCCTTATTTACATCAAAAACGACGTAAAACAACACTTCCAGGGCAACGACTCGGGGACTGTGTCAAAATAAAAGCCTCGCACCGACGAGCAGTTGTCCTTAGGCAGGATCAAATATTCTATCAAATCAGAGACGGCGTTACCTTTGATTGGCATGTTATTTCCCCGCCCCGGTAACTCTCCAAATCAAGAGTACGGAAACATTTAGCCTTTCTGCTTTTCCCACTTTAATATACGATACAACATCATAAGCGACTGATTTTGATTTATTCAGAGGTACTCTAACATTAATGTGACTACAATCATTTGTTAAAATGATTTTAGTTTAAGATGCTTTCAAATTGTTAACGTTTTGTTGATATACAATTTATTTAAAAATTGCTTTGTTGATTTAACTAAAGTATTAAGGGCAATTTGTTAATTCCATCAGCAAATATTTCTGTATTGAACAATAATATAAAAATAAATACTCCACAAAATACCACAAATCCGGAATTATAAATACATCATAAACGTAAACACATTTTACCACAAACTGGATGGACAAAGTCGCCTGGTCACTACGTCATTTGCTGAATAGTAAGGGAGACTTTTTGTTTGAGGACGTTGTAAATAAATAGCTTTTGAATTGTTCTATTAAGGAGTATAAGTCAGTGCCTCCTGTTGTACTTCACCGCAGCGAATCTGTAAAATACTCGGAAACTGTGACGACATTGCAGGATCTTTAGGTTGGCGATTGTCCTCGTCCTGATTTTTAAGTGTAATGATCTCTTACGAAAACATCTCTCTTAGTTTATTAAACTGAAGATTTATCCTTAATAATTATGCGAAACATGGGCAAGTTAGTATTATAAAAAGGTAGATTTCTTTTCCCATATTTCTTAA
The DNA here is from genome assembly GCF_900747795.2 of Erpetoichthys calabaricus. Taxonomy (NCBI): domain Eukaryota; kingdom Metazoa; phylum Chordata; class Cladistia; order Polypteriformes; family Polypteridae; genus Erpetoichthys; species Erpetoichthys calabaricus. The sequence goes on from NC_041410.2 coordinate 30,147,258, forward strand.
AGCGTAGGAAACACACTAAGGTTATGAATAACATATATCCCTGTAAAGAACTTTTAAGATTAAAATTATGAGTGGATAGTAATATTTGTACATTTTGTTTACAAGACATTGAAACTGCTGGTTGTTTATTTTTTGTTTGTGAATATTCCTTTACGTTTAGGATTAGTACAATTGGTTGTATTCAAATAGTGTAGACAGTCCCAGATTTACTTTTAATCATAATTAAAATATGAGGAAAAATACTACTACTAATAATATAGACAAATAATATTAATTATAAGAATATATAATAATGATATCATTCTTATTTAGGTAAATATTTTATTCATATATGTGCTTTTTTTTAAATTAACCCTTCATGTGTGGTTTTTAGGCTGGAATTAAGCATGTTAGGTAAAGCTTTAAATCTTGTAAATAATAGATACACCTGCCTTGTTTATACACAGCTAAATAATACTTTAAAACTTTAATATGACCCTTATACTATATGGCTTTCAATATATTTTAGATTACATTAGATAAACCTTATTAATCCTAAAAGGAAATTTAGATTCATACAGCAGAAGGAACATAAAAAACAAGGATACAGACACACAGGACAAATAATACAATCAATAAATACATAAATGTATATTGTGCAAACATTTTAAAATTAAGTATGTCTGGAGGAGGCATTAAATTGCCTGATAGAAGTGGACAGAAAAGACCCCCAGAGGCGCTTCTTAGCACATGTTTGTGGAATGAGCCTGTGGCTAAAGTAATCTAAGACAGCGCCTTCAGGAGGGGATTTTTCATGAAGGCCTCCCATTTTACCACACCCCAACTAACAATCCCCCCCCCTCCCCCCCCCCCCCCCCTTTCGCCCTTTCGCCCTTTCATGGAGCAGACTTTCTTGATAAGTTTGTTCAGGCTTTATGTTTCTTTTGTTGCTTCTCCTGGTGACTGCAGTATAAAACACCACACTGGCTACTATGGATTGATAGAACATTTCAAAAGAGCTGAGTCTTCTCAGGATATATATATATATATATATATATATATATATATATACACAAATATACTCATACATTATAGGTTTTGAGCTAAATGTTTTAGATTCAATATATTTTAACCCCAACTCAAAGAAAGATTTGTTTTTAATATTGCACCATAAACTTTTTAAAATCCTGGCTCTTTAATGGTACTCTATTGGGCTGTGTGGTTCCTCGTAGATCCATTGCTTGCATTCTGGGAAGGTTTCTTTGTATATGAAATCGGTTCTTTGGGCTTTGAAAAGGTTCCTAACATGTGGGCAAAACAAGCAGGATACAACAGTTTAAGAAAACCTGAAGCAATGGGTAACACCTCATGTCATCATCTATTATGATTTTTACTTGTTACAGATCTAAAAAAAATAAAGGTTCTTTCGGAAATCTTCAAATTGATTATTCTTTTGGGATCCAAAAATGGTTCTCCTTTGGTATCACTCTGAAGACCCACTTTGTCACGTTTATTTTTAAGAGTGTAGTTCCACCGATTTTTCTTGTCCGTTAACCATTTCATTTTCTTGAGCTGGTGGTTATCTGGACACCCTTCTATCCCAGGTCATGGCTCTTAATCTTTTTTAATATTAAATTTTTATACAATTATAAAAAAAAACAGGAACTTTTCCCTAACCATTTAGTAAGTTTCATTAAAATCTCCAGTCCAAGTAATTGCTCACAGTCTACGTAGGTTTTGCATGTTTTCCCGATGTTGGACTTTCTTCAAGTACTCCTCTCCCACATTTCAAAGATGTTCACACAGTGGGTGACCATTTTAAATAGGGGCGTGGAGGGTTGGACATGTCTTTTGGTGGACAAGCGCTTTGTCCAGGATTAAGGATCTCTTATTATGAAATACTAGCCACCCCCCGCGGCTCCACCCATGTGGAAGCGAAACAGGAAAAACTTGTAAAATCAATAAACAAATAGGTATCGCTAGCTAAGCGGAGGCAAGGTACACTTGAACAGAGGCTGGTGCATGAGCAAGAAGGGCCCCACCCAGCTCCCCAATCCGGATGTCACGCTTCACTCTCCTCCCTTCGACCTACAGCTTCTTTCTCGGATTAGCGCAAATATATCACTCCTGCAAGCAAACTATGATTCTTAGTGCGATGAGAGAAGTCACAAAATCAACCGGAATGTCCAAGCAAATTATAGAAAAAAAAACCCAATCTAAATCTGTTAAGTAGTTCTCTCGTCCGCTAGTTAAGCAGAGGTAAGGAATGCCCTGAGGCTGACGCGTGAGTGAGGAGGGCCCCACTCCCCTCCCCTTGGCCTGCCACAGTACTGCAAAAGAACTATGATACTTGGCATGATGAGAGAAGTCACAAAATCAACCGGAATGTTCAAGCAAATTATAGAAAAAACCCAATCTAAATCCGTTAAGTTGTTCTCTCGTGAAAAGCAGACAGAAATAGAGACAGATGCTGGATTTTATATTATAAAGAGAGAGCACTTCACCACATACATACACACATTCAACTGTTCATATACCGTACCTGTAAATATACTGATCTTAGCCACCATTCCCCATGCCATAAAAATGCCAGAGAAACATTAAAATACAAAACTTATGAATTTATTTTTGATTTTACATTTTTTGTAACATACAACTTACACTACAGAAAGACACAAATCTACAAGCAAGTGAGACATGAAGATACACATTAATGGAGAGAACAGATGATGACAGAAGTGTTACAGTTGACACAGGTTGGGCGGTGCCGTTCTCACGTTTGTCAGGCAGCCACCAGAATTTTGCAAAACAATTTTCACAGCTGTATGAGATGTTCATGTATTTACATGTGAAGCGTGATCCATGCCCACTTCTTTAGTAGGCCTTGAGCGCCTGAAGCAGAGAGGTTCAGTATAGGTTTGGAAATGCAGCCTGTTTCACTAGAATGGCTGATATGGATTGTATGGGAAACCCTTGGGAAGTGAAGACCCATGGCGTTTCCGCATTATTCAGTGTAAATAAAAGCAGCTTCTTAAAATGAAGCCACAGGCAACTGAGATGGGATTATAGCCAGGATGTCACAGCTCTGTCCTTGGGGTTCGTAGTAGCTGCAATGTCTGAGCAGTATCATGCAGTTTGTGCTTGATCCCTGCTTGAAGTGTTTTAGTTCAAGTACCCTGTATTCACTAACCCCCAGGCTATTACTTAATACTGACTTAAATTTGATATCAAAATGATTTAAGAGTCAGGTAAAGGGCAATCAACAAGCAAACCGAAATCACGATTTGTACTCCTGCTCCCCAGCAGAATCTGTTTTGAAACAATTTATAGTTTCAGTGCCTCTTTAGAATCAGGTCTAACACTCATCGCCACCCAGATATCATCAGGCACATTTTGGCGTTAATACCCGATTTTCAAGGTACAAATACGGGCAAAAAAAGTCTAATTTAGCAACTACCATTTAAATGTGGTGTCAAAGGTTCAATCAGCAGGCACATTTCAGGATTAATGCCACGTATGAACTTTTCTCTTTGATGTCCAGGTTGCAGCAGGAAAGCCAACAACAAACTTCATTCAAATGCACCTCCCCAGAAAGAAGTATATGTGAAATGCTTTAAATCAGCAATAAAATATGGAAATTTCATTCTCAATAAACAGATACAGATAGGTGGTGGAGAAGCCCTGTTGCCCACCAGCTTGGTGACTAAGGACCTCTGAGCCATATGTTCTCTGTAGTTCTTGTCTCTTAGATTAGCGGCAAAAACCTTAAATATGAAAATAAATACATCTAGAAGAGTGAACCGAGCACATAAAAATTGAAATCTTCAGGTCAAAAGAGGCAGCAGATCACGTAGGTTGAGTCAACGCTCCGCTGTCGATCACAAGTCTCCATTCTTGGGTCTTTGCCCACATTTTTCACTTACAGTCTGATGAGGGCAAAGAGGCACAAGTAAAGATCTGATTGAGCACGACATTTATACACAATGACAAAAAAAGTATTGCACTTGAGAAGATCTTCCAGACTTCAGTTTGGAATTAGCAGCACCGTATGAAGTGCAATAAACGCATTGTGACAGTCAAGTAGACGACATCAGGACAGAGCAGCCAAGATGGAGCGGGTAATTCCCCTTCCATAGACTCTTCCTTCTCGGTATCCTTATTCTTAGGTACCCAGTGGGCCACAGTTTTTGGATAAAAACTGCAGGAACTGCCAGAGCCTCAAATAAATCTCTCATCCTTTGGGTCTTCATGAGAGTGGAATACATGGATTGATCAAGAATCCCCCTGTAAGTATCAGAAAGGAAAGTAGGAGTGAATAGTAATACAAACTGGACCCCCTACCACCACCCACTCATTTTATACAACAGCATTCACAGAGCACTCCACATAATGTTTAGTTGTAGGCGGACTGTAACAAACTAACATGATACTCAGAGTGAACAGCAGAATCTCAGAATATCCATGCTAAACAAAAGAAGCAGACATGGGACTCGTGGGATTGGAGACCCCTTCCTCTTGCTTCTGCCTCTGGACTGTGGGAGGGATCTGCAGTGTAGGATAGGTGGGTTTCACAGAGATGGCTGCAGGACTTCGTTTTACAGGAGACAATACCAGTATTGGTATTTGGTAATGTTAAAAAGATGAGTCAAAGGTGATTCATTCATTGATTTAAAATTGCAATAATTCAAGCCTCTGTTTTGGCATCAAACTCTAAAATTGGAATTGCAACCTGGATCTGAATAAACATCTACCAACAACAAACGGTTAACATTACTAACAAGCTGTCCTACCATCTTATGAACAAGAGCGACTTGGCATAAGTGATAAAATGTGTGCTTCATTCAGTTTCATCGTGGCGAGGGTGTAGCGAGATGGTGTTTTTTGGCTTTTGGCACTTTGTGGTTGTCATAGTTTGAAAACTCACAATAACACAAAGGCATTGTGGGACTGTTCAATAAGAAAGAAAGTACAAAATGTCTAAACGGCAGTACGTTTGTCATTCTTTGTTGTGTCTATTGAATGCACCACAGTGGCCGAGCTCAGATGCATTATTTGCTTTCATTTCCATCTTTTATCTTTCTAATCTTGCGGGCACACAACATGCCTCTGAAAGCATGGAACGCTCAGCGTTGGTTGATATTGTAAACCGGCTACATCCACATTATTAAGTTTTGGTTTAAAAATGCAGGTATTACTTTCTGCTGTCACCTTTTCTCCACACTACCCTAGCATTGTTAACCCCTGAAAACTGAGACATTTGAAAATGCTTTCCAGAGCTGGAAACTTCTGAAAATGCCGGCTCAGAGTTGTAATGTGGATGGATGAAGACAGAGACTGTAATCACCTTCTGATTTGTTCGCGTTTGTTACGTAGCCCTTCCACAATTAGATCCTGCTCATTACAACTTCTCATTCCCTGACTCTCCTCGGAAGAAAACCACATTACCACATTCCAACATAGCAGACATACTTTAGAGGAGCTCCTTTCCATGGTGCTAATTGTGTTGCTTACCTATATGCATCTAAATTGCATTTTGTAGAGTCTGAATGCTGCACACATGCACAAAACACAAATAATTTATTGGTTGCTAAGCTTTTCATATTACAGCAAGTTCTGTGGCCACTGGTTTTACCAGCTCTTTAGGGATTTTTCCACCAATGTCCAGTGTAGGCAAAAAATCTATGTCATATGTGTTTTTGGTCATGTTAGCGTGAGTGGAGTGGCCTTAGTAAATGATGTGAAAAAGCTAGAGTGGCATGAGATTGTTTGCATCTAAATTGCTGTTTTTAAATGAAAATGTAGTAGTGTGGACGTAGCAAGCAGGTGGATGATATCATCATCTTTTTCAATATATAAGCCCTTGCTTTGACATCAGTTCATTTCAGATTTATTTCTCACGGTCTTTTATTTAAACTCCAGGCATGGTGCAGCGAGACAAATTTGATTTCACTCAAATTTCTGGCTCATCACAAATATTAGGTTAAACGTAGACGGTCGCGGCCCCAGTTCTGTGACCTATGTGCAAGCCTACACAATTTTTTTGTAAAAGGCCTGCAATGTGTGGACTCTAATGTCTCATTTTTTCTGATATCATTTTTGTGAAATGTATACACTTTCTGGATGGATCCAGGGTTAATCCCTACCTTGTGTCAATTTCTGCTGCCATCTACTCCTAGTGATTCTCAATTGCATTAACAGGCTAAAAAAAGAAGAACGAGCAGACGGATTTTCTTTCAGTCTCGCATGTGCGACAACAACCTATGCTCTTCACTTGTTTTCTTTCATTTCCTCAGAATGAAGCAGTAAGCCCTAATCGCGGACTCTCTTTAGATATTTTGGAGTTCAGCACCGAGTGCTCAAATCAGCAATACAAGGTTTGCAAAGGATCAACACAAAACAGAAGAGCCATCTAAAAGTCCCAAAGTCCTTTTCTCTTTTGTTGCTTATTCTGTACTATTTTGCTTATTCTCTTCCTTTCCAGGTAAATGGGGTCGAGGTCATGGATATTCTGCTGTAGATGTGTTCATTAATTTTTACTATTAGCTAATAATATAATTAATATCCCTTATCATATAAAGCTATTATAGTCTGTCATGTTACAATTTTCATTCATGAAACTTAAAGTACAAACATATTATTACTTACTTTAATCAATGCAATCAATGTACATTCTTCATACTCCATAGTTTATGAAGGTCTTGTTTCCATCCTGAAATTAACATTTTTTGGTTACTTTCCTTTTTCAGCTCTGAGAACAGGATTTATCCTGTGAATTACTATACAATAACTGCCTCTAGGGGGCACAAATTGAAACAAAGGCTGTTGTACAAGCCCTTTGAGTAAATTAAGTTAAAATGCTTTTGTTGTGTTGGTACTTACCACACATTTGAATTTTTCTAATGACCGTGCATTCTGGTTCTCGATAAATGAAATGTTAACATAGCACGTTGTAAGACTGCCATTGCTGTCTTCATCATCCACATCACTGGCATTGAAAAAAATCTTCAGCTTCTCTGGAATGCAGATGTCCAAGATGATGATGACAATGCCAAGAAGAATACACAGCAGGCCTACAAAAGATAAGCAACTTAAATGTCACTTCATGTGACCCAACAGCTCCATATACTTTTTTATCCTATTTAATTAGATGATCAAAAGGTTGAAAATCATTTTCTCTCATCTCCTGCTTGATATCATTTATACTGAATCTTCTCATTTAAGAATGTCAAGCATATAAAATGTACTCTTTAACTAATATTTGTACATTAGATCACTTGCCTGTAGCCAATGTGAGCCAAAATGAGCCCCCATAGTTGGTATTAAGAGCCACGGAGCCCAAACTTATGACACAAGATGGGACGTTCCATATGGTGGAAAAGGAAATCAGCGAAAAGATCATGAATGTGCCTGTTGTGACTAGCATGTATCCGCCGTAAAGGATGACTGGCATGGATAGGAGAACATTGGAGATGAGCCAGCAGCAGAAGGCTGTCCTGTGAGGAGACATAAAGTGAAAAAGAATGAATGTGAGGCTCCCAAGCAACATTCATTTAAATGCACACACTTTTAAAACATGCTTATTTACGATCGGGTCACTGGGATCTGAAACCTATTGCAACCACATCAGGTGCAAGGCAGGAAACAACCCTGGATGAGAAGCCAGTCCATTACAAAGAACACCAAACAACAAGCCAGGTTCAAGGTGGAGATCTTTGGAACGGGCTGGAAGGTCAGCACACAGTCAGTTCATGTAACATGGCCAGCAATTTTCAGTCATTTTCAGTCTGGCAACAAAATCAGCAACCGATGTGCCCCACAACTAGAAGTCACATAATATGACATCAGCTTTAGGTTAAATGGAGGCTTTAAATTGTCCAGATGTGAGCAGGTGTGTTTTATAATGGACCGCCATCCCACCCAGGGTTACTTCCTGCTTTACAAGCAACGCACTCTTTATAGTAGAGAAAGAAAAGTTCAGGAAGTAAAACGGATGGATTTGTAAAACTGACATCCATTTCCACAGTAGACGGTATCCACCATTCTCAGCCGTTTCTTACCACATTGTTGCCGATGCGTAGCGTCCTGAGTATTTATACTGGAAGTAAAGGCCACAGGGGCTGTCTTGGGAGAACTTCTCTGCCAGGTAGAGTATGGGATTAGGTAAACCTTTCAGCAGACCTTCAGTGTACTCTTCATTGTAGTCACCAGTCCACAGGAATCTTTCATTGTAGTCTATGGTTTCATTTAGCTGATGTACTGGATTACCTTCATGAGGAAAGAATAGAAAAAAAGCCTTTCAGTTTTATTACATTCACTAAGGAGCGTCTGCACCTGCTGCAAAGTCCAAAAAAAAACTAACAAGTTGTTTTTTTGTTTTTGTTTTTTTAAAACAGGCTGTAGTTCTTTAAATCCTGGAAAAATTCTGGATCTTTCATAAGTCCTAGAAAACAATACTGACATGGAGGCATCGTTCTAAATTCTGCTGTCTGCTTTGTATTCATTGATTAGCTTTTAACAGGTCAATGAAAAAGTGCGGCCCATCCCCAGCCCAATTACATATAAAAAAAGAAAAGTAAATACAAGTCAGACAGCAAACAAACTGAAACAATGGCAATTTTATGTAAATGTTACTGTACAGTTATGACTTATTGGATTAGCTAAAACAAATTGATTACAACAGTGTGGGCACCCTTTCAGTTGTAAGGGCTCAGAACTCGATATGCGGTTATTTTGTATTTTTAACTACAAATCTCAACAAAATATGTAATTTGGCTGAGGGTGTCTAAACCTCTGCATGGAACTGCATAGAGTTGGGGGGGGGGGGGGGGGGGGGGCACCATCCCAAGATGCTTTGTACCAAGGGTCCTCATTCATGGTCCTAGTGGACTGCCAGTATTCACTTAAACCAATTTCTTAATTAGAACCTGTTTATTTGCAACTAAAGCAATGTGTTTTGGGGCTTAATTTTAGTTAGTTCACTTGTTACAGTTCTGATCTCTCAGTTGCCTTCTTTTATTTTAATACAGCTGCATTTAGGTTGTAATTGTTTCCTGTATCCTTAACCAGCTATCAGTAACAAAGAAAAACTTCAGCTCTTCAGCTGACTAGATTCCATTTCTTTCTCAGAAAAGGTAACTCTATAGGGTCATCTGTCTAATAAGCCATAAAGTTAAATACAAAGTTTTATTGTCAGCAAGGACTTGCTTCTGATTAGGAAACTAGTTAGAATGAAAACTTTCAGCCAATACAGCCCTCCGGGACCAGGACTGAGGACCCCTATTTTATACTGTACGGTAAGTGCCTGATTATACTACAGTTTTTACTTCTTTTTTTTAAAGACCTGACTATAAGGAAATGCTGCCAATCCTAGAAGAAGTCAAAGAACAATCCTGGAAGTGATGGTAGCCTACTATAAATCCACATTCACTCACAAAACACCAATTAACCCAATATTCTTGGGTTTGGGAGGAAATCTAATGGAAATTCATTAAAACACTACACAGAATATACTGAAGCATCAACTGAGCATAGATCCTGGGAAATATGAGAGAACTCCACTAACTGCCGAGCCAACACAGCAATCAGAGTAAGTGAAGGTTAAATAACTCGGTGGTGGGGATTCCACCAGCACCCTCATGGTTCACAGTTAACCATCGCTGACAACAAGGACACTCTGCTTCATTTGAGGGAGTGCTGTTTGCCAATCATCTCCCTTCTCAGTCTAGCACATTGTTAACTTCCATGGTTTCACAGACTTTAGACTTCGTGCTAGAAATTCAGCACCTTGGTCAGCATTCATCTATTCCTTTTCCCATTCCAAAGCTGATTCCTGCCTTGTTCTCAGTAAGGCAAAAACAGGCTCCTGCATCCTACAATCTTGAACTGGTAAGAAAACAGATGCATGGATTTCCTTTGTCTTTAACTGGGGATGTTGCTTGATTATTTGGTGAATAACAGTCAGCTGTAACATCTTGAGAAAAGTGCGGTTTATAGTAACAGGTTTGTATTTGTGTTACTTTGGAAGACGCGATCCGCGCGGTTAGCGCAGTTAAGGACACTTAAACCAGAGCTAAATTATCATAAAGAATTTGCTAATTCATATTCATTGGACGAGGAGTGCGGGTCCACACAAGACCGTATCTAGTTTTGCAGTCGCAGCTGCTTTTATAATTGCATTAAAAGCATCTCTTGTCGCAAAGACGCGTTCTTACACCAGTTTTCATAAATGAATTTAACAAAGTCAGCCTTCCAGCACGAAATGTTACCGTGCAGTGCCTCCCAAGTATGCCCTTTTCCCATTCGAAACACCCGCTTGAACATTTTCGGCACACAGCTACTTTTAGTGGGGTTTGTTTCGACTGCTTAAGCACAAAAATTCCAAAGTCTCCTGTCAACTGTGTCTCTTTTCTGAAATAGATTAGTCTCTTTCTGGCTTACCGAAAGAAAAGATATTACATATCTTGTACATTATAGCCATATTCGGAACACATGTTCTGCAAATTCGAGATCTCTTACATTTGCATAATAGAGACAAGTCTTACCTGTGAGTGTCACGTTAATGCCTGCTAAGCCGACGTGCAGTCCGATCTCTGCATCGACAGTCGCATCACTGAAGGATTTGTAAGTTGTGTTTGATCGAATGTAACCGATTGCCCAGTCGCTGGTAAAATTCACCACTACGAGAGAAAAAATAAATAAAAACAAAGATTACAATTCAGTTAGCAGATGTTCAAATTTTCCCATGAATGCCATCCACTTCAGCACTGATTAGAGTTCCGCTCTTAGAGCGAGCATTTAAGGCGTTGCGTCACAGCAAAGGTAGGGTTATGAAGTCATGCTGTCATTAACTCCTGTGTTGTCAGTCCGGAGAACTGTGTGCACCGTAGACAACCAAATGGTGCGGGCAGATGGGCGCAACTGGACGACACGGAGAGTCGACAAAGCAGTTTACTGGGATCTGCTGAATGGGAATTGGGCTAGTGTGGGACCTCCGATCGAAAAAGCATTAGGCAGATAAACACGAGGAGCGATCAGTGGCGTTACTCCACACGAATAGACCGATACCAAGGAATTACCCGAAGTCAAGCAACGCCCTGCATACATGAGTCTGCGTGGAGCTTGCGCGATCTCTCAGTAGGCGCGTTTCTTTCGGTATCCACCTTGTCCCCACCCTTTTACAGTCAAGTGATTTATAAACAAGTACCTAAAGTATTTTAAAAGTTGTAATTTACCGTTTGTTACCGGTTTGTCAGTTTAGTCAGAAAGTGTGCATGTATCCTCAAACTCTGCTGGTCCGATGAAAAACCTGCACTGAAAGCCACTCGACCTTCTGCTGTTATAATTCTAGTCAATCGGCGTTTGTTTCTTCAGTTGGAAGAGAAATAGCAAGTAAGAATGAATGGCTGCTGTGGTGCATTCGAGGCATGCTATTGTCGTTAATACTTTAATGCTTGAGGCGAAGCGGTAATTTTGCACTCAAATGCCATGCATTACGTTACCACCCACAAAATTGCTTGAACTATTTTGGCACTGCCCAAGATGATCTGTCTTGTGCTGTGGAATTATTTCAAATATGCGCACGCCAGGTTGATAAAGATGTTCATAAAAGCGCAGTCGGGAAACTCTTAATGAATTCAGATGATGTCTATGCAGATGTTATGTGCTACACTCTTTAAAAAACTGGTTTCTTAATGGCATTTTACTGGGATTTGTGTGTCTCCTTGTTGACAAAGAACCATTTCATTATGGGAGGGGTTCTCTGTATATGATTTTTTTCTTTCTATTTTGTCTTTAGAAAGGTTTTTGTTAGATTAGATTATTCCCAAGGGGAAATTCATATGTGACGGTGGACAACACAAAAATATCCGACGTAGGCTACCTAACAAGAGGCAATAGATCAAGGAAATCTAATCGTAGTTTTTGCATGCAGTGCAGTCATTGTGTTACCTGTTACGACCCTAAAGATTCTTTCTGGAACCGTCTTGTGGATGGTTCTGTATAGGAAACAAAAATGGCTCACCTATGAGCCATGCCGTGAAGGATTGCTTTGCCACCTTTATTTTTAAAAGTAAACCCCAATTTTATCATTCAAATCCAATGATAATTGATATTACAGCGCGTCCAAAGTGTATGCCATTAAGGGACTCGGCTTTAACTGTACAAAAAGATTGCGATTGTAAATTATGGCACAGCGTACCCGAAAAATAATAACTTACCGACAATCACCACACCAATGAACAGGCTGAGAATAATTCGAAACATCCAGAACACCCTCTGAAAATTAAAAAAAAATTATATATATATATATAAAATCAAGACACCAGTTGTTTTATTTCCCATTAACAATGATCACCTCTGCTGCATATACAACATAAAATAAACGGAGCTTTAAAATATAATGAGCGTTTTTTTTTATCAAAATCCTTTATCCGAAACAAGCTCCAAATCCCAAGAAAAAAAAAGTACGCAGGTGATACCTAATGGCAGAGCTGCTCGAGGTAACTGAATTTGACAGCAGAGACCTATCGGGGACGCGCTGTGCTGAGCCGCCCTACTCCTCCTGACCCAGTCCCACCACTGGCTTCATCACTAAAACGTGAACTCTTGGCTTACTCTCAAAGTATTTTAAACTAACCAACATGCATGTCTGAGAGAGGCTATATTACTCTGCGGCTGATGCTGTCAGGATAGGCAGCATGCGATCCCCCGACACCCTTTAAAGGCATGCAGAAATGAAAGACTGTAGCTAATTTAACATGAATCACAGCTTACCGCTTTTCCTCTGATTCCCGGAAGGATTATGAGAAACGTGCAAATAAAGACCAAAAACACCAGGATGACAATAAGCTGGTTCATATTAAAGATAAACGGGGTCATTTTGTGGGGGTAGAAGGGGTACACCGAATCGTAGAAAGTCATCCTTCCGCTTTTTCTGTTTCTGTAGCCAGTTAGTTATCTGAAAGTAAAAAAAAAAACAAAAAAAACACAAAAAATTAGTAACATGATGTATTTGTGCTAAAACAGAATGTCGTATATTCATGTTTTGTTTTAAAAAGTTAAAACTAATTATTGCAACAATCAATTAACAAAGAAGTAGAGGAAGCTGATGAGTTGAATTAAAATGTCTTACGGATGGAAAGCGTTTTCCGTCGGGACTCTTCTCTTCAAGTGTAAAGCGCTCAAGAGCTGCAGATTTCTCCTTGCTCGGTTCTTGGAGTTGCTTGTGAAAGTGCCCACTCGGATCGTGTGCCAATGTCACTATTTATAGCTCTGCGAAAAGATGGAGGGGGATGATGCTGTATTTGTTCAAGTTTGGGAAATTCTAAGGAAAGCCACATGCAAATAGCACTGCCCAGCCCAGTCGCCTTGCGACCTCCCTTTGAAGGAAATCCATCCTTCAGTGTGAGGTGTCACTTGCAGTCCAAGTGCTGAGTTCCTCCCGTCATGGTCGGCTGAAAAGCGTTTCATTTTATGAGTCCGTTTATGAGCATTTTTTTTTTATTTATTTAAAAAGTTCGCGTGTCACTGCACGAATTGTACCAGACGTGCGAAGAAGTTTTTAAGACCGTTAACTGGAAGAGATCAGCAACAGGTATGATATCATTGGAACTATGTGGTTTTTCTGTGTTTCTTGAAAATAAGGTTGATTTGTCTTTTATTGACTTAAGTGTGATATTCAGCATCGCATCGCATCCTCCTTACGCAGGAGCGTTAGAGTCAAGTTAAAGTTGACCGAAACAGAAAGCGCTTGCAGCGCAGCCCACTAGGTGGCGCTCATTTCCAGAAAGAAACTCGCGAATGGGGACGTTTAATTCATAAAACGCGCTTCGAGTTCAGAAGTTAAAACCGGGAAGCGACTTCGAGCGAAAATGCGCTTGTAGAAAAATATATGAAGACATTATAAAGCACAGCTTTATTCTACCAGCGGCAGTTTTACATGAAGGAAGAGGTAAGAAGCGCAGTCGGAGTAGCGCGCTGCGGGGCGTGCGGATGAGAAATGTTTGGAAAAACACAGCTGAGCTTAAACCGAAAAGCCCGTGGATTAGACGGCGCTCCAAAACCTCCGGGAAGCTCATAATTAGAGTATGTATGATTTGTTGAGCGAGTGTTAAGAGGAAAAAATAGTTTCGAAATAAAAACGTTACTTCTACTCCTCAGGTTTTAACCCTTTCGTTAAATCAAAGTTAGCTCGGTGATTAAAGTTCATTAATGTCTTTAAAATGAACAGTGGGAAGTTTCTCTTTTTTATTTCATATCAGAGTCACAATAAAGAGTGCTGAATTATAAAAAACAAAACTAAGAATAAATGAGCAGCAGTTTTGCCTATAAAGTCTGCTCGATATAATTGAAGGTGTTCCTGCAGGGTTGCTAATTGCTTTACGAGAAATGACACTTGGAGTTTCCCGGCAAGAAACCCTTTTTCACACATGCACCCTAATAACTGGCAGGGGCGGGAGGGTCTTTGTTCACCTGTCTGCTAAACGCCTCAAAGAGATTAGCGTGTTTGGCAATGCGATAAAATGGGTGTCAAAATGAGGTCCCGTCTACTTGCAAGTGCACTGGTGCGTCTGAATTTCCAGTAAAACGCATTTGATTTACTCCCCTGAGGGGCGTCCGGAATCGGTGAGGGTATAGTGGCCGTCTAATTGAGATATGGTGTTGGCAAAGCGTACTCGAACTTCAGATTTGCCGATCCTTTTCATTTCTTAGTGCGTTTTGTCGCCAGACTTTGTTTCCCACCCACTCTTCAAAATGAAGGTGCCAAAGTGGCTCTTTAAAGCAGTGCCATAGGGGAACCATTTGGGGTCCTCAAAACAAAAATCCACACGAATGTTCAAGAAAGGACTTCTATTTACAACATAACAGGCTCTATAAACAGTGAACTGATAAGAACAGATTTGCCAAATGCCAATGGGTTCCTGATTTTAACATGTGCATAATTGCACGGACTTATTTCATTTTTTAAAATCTGTTAGGATTTTTGCAGGTAGCCTACTTTATATGAACGTTTTCGGTTTTGTGAACATATTAGGAATCTTTTGAAAGTCTAGATAACCAGATTGATAATGCAAAGAAGCCTTCCCGAAATAAAATGGTTCTTATCAAACACTGGAACAATTAAATAAGCCATTGATAGTTCACACTCTATTCTTGTTTCCAAAAGACCCATCCATTCTCTTAAATGGTTGTGGCATTTTACAGTTCGTTATCAGGTTGTGTGGTTCATCGCAGTACCTTTGTTTGACAAAACACTTTTCATTCTGAGATGGGGTTCTTTGCGCAAAAAAGTTGCTTCTTTGTGCTTAGGAAAACTGCAATATTCACGGGTATTTATTGTTTAGAGCCTGTTATGGAGCTAAATTAATAAGTCTTTTTGGGAACCAAAAATGATTCTCCTATGGTATCACTTTGAATAACCACCCTGGCACCTTTATTTTTAAGAGTGTTCTTTTAAGAAGGTTTCTTAACGAAGATTCTTATACTATTTAGATTCATAATTTTGCTTCATACATTAAATAGTCATGATGGTAACAGATTTGTGAAATGCCAATGAGTCCTGATCTTAAAATGACTCGCACTGCATACAACTACACAAGCTAAGTCCAAGCATTCTATAGTTTCCTGCTATAGGGTGCCCACCATACATTAAAATATTTCACTTTTTCAACATAATAGATTTCAAAACACAAAGAACCAACTTCATATGTAAAGAACCTGTCCTAGAATGAAATGGTTCTTTGTCAAGCAATGGGGAACCATGCACACAACCCAGTAAAGAACCACAAAATGTATTTTTGCGCTATAAATGTTACGGATCCCGTGTCACATTTCTTCGACTCATATTGATATGAATTGATGCGTAGAGGTATTTTTTGTACAATGTGACACCACCAAGAGTTCAGAAATCATCCCTAACCTAGTTAACAAAGACTGGGTGGTCTTGGCTTCTGTTTTTCAAATGTGTTTCCCCTTTTTACATCAATCCAATCCCAACTCTTTACTCTTTTTTTCCCTTTTTTACAAAAAGTTATGCAAGTGATTTATAACCAAATGAATTCTTTGTTTTAATTATTTTCACTCAAATGAAAGTGATTTATATTTAGATATCCTCGGTCTAATGCCAATCCGCGTTAACTTTATTCTGTTAATCATTATTAAGTGAAGTCTAATAACGTATTGATAATTAAAGTTAGATGTTACTGTCTGTTAATTTGTTTACGAGAAATGACTCTCGGGGTTTCCCGGCTGAGGCCCCGTTCCTTATACAACATCCAAATAACATCGGGGGCTGGGGTGGTCTTCTTTCACTTGTTCATTGTTTTCTAAACGCATTAACATGATAAGATTGTTTGGCGATGCGACATATTGTAAATCTAAATGAAGCACCTTCTACTTTCAAATGTTCTGGTGCGTTTAAATGTCGAGAGCAAAGCCCAGGTTTCAGTTATTTACTTACCGTCCAGGAGCGTCTTTGACATCTTTCGCGCACAAATCTTCTTCTCGTCCTTCGATTTCAACTTGGCGACGCCTTTTCTTGTAAGTCCCTTAGTATGTGCTGTTGGAGTCTACGTCGTTACTTTTAAATTATTTGTATCCTACATTAAGTATCCCTGAATTATATAAAACAACGCTGGGTTGTTAGCAAAAAAAAGCGCACAATTGAAGATGCTCTATGGCGACTTTCAATGTCTGTTCTGTAGTCTCACGAGATTTTTTTCCTTTTTTTTGTAAATCAAATGTTTGAAGCCATCTGACCAGTTAATAAAAACAGAAGGACATTAACAGCATAAACGATTTCTCATTGTGCCCCCTAGTTGTCTAACTCCCGGTCTTGTCTTTTCTTTTCTTGTCTTTCCGGTCTGATTGTTCAGAGAGGGTCCTGCCGCCACTTGAGAGATTTGAAGCCTCTCAGGTTACTTTGTTAAGGGGCCGCTCTTACAAAGCCAGCATTCTGCAACGATGCCTTCTGCTCGGACATTTAGCTGTTTAATCGTCTTCATCTTCATAACAGAGACCGGTAAGTGTTTAACTTCGCTCGATTCCGCGTATCTGGTTATGTTTTCATTTTCTAAGTAAACTGTTGTATGTTTTTGTTGTTAAACTTTGCAGACCGGTTGTTGTCATATCTGTGAATGTGTAGGGAAAACATAGTAAAATGAAAGTGCGAGTGACAATTAAATGACTTGATCATTCAGGTTTCCAGTCGCTCCTACATGGTACTTGGCTGTCGGTTTCATTCCAACTGATTTCTTAATTGCATTGAATTTCATGCTGTTGATGGACACGGCATTAATTCAAATGTGGAGACCGTCGAAAGTGCGAGAAAGGTTTTTAAATCCTCCTCGGCTTTGGCGCACAGATTTAACTTCGTTTAGATTGTAGGTTTCTGCAGTTTCCGTTCTCTCTTAACTAATGAACCGTAAGGTATATGTTATCAGTTAAGTAAGAGTTGAACCGATAGTTTGAAATCATTTTTTAGTAGACTGCCATGCAGAATACCATGGCAAAATGCCGAAAGGAGACCTGTCTGTCCCTGTGTGCACACTGGTTGGTGATCATAAGGCAATGCATGCCACACCTTTAAAAGCAGAAATGCCAGACTGGTTCTTAAGAGCGATGCCACAGGAGAACAAATTTTGACTCCCAAAACAACCGTCAACATGAAGGTTCCAGAAAGAATCTTTGACATGAATTTATAACAGATTGCATAAATAGGCAAGTGGACCCCAAAGCACAGGTTGGGAGTTCAAATCCTGCTGCTGACATGGAGTGCCTGTGCACCAACTGAGAAAAGCAACAAGCAATTGTCTCTGAGATGTTGTAAGCTGCCTTGAATAAAGGTGTTAGCCAAACCATAAGTGGTTCCTGGTTTGCATGCATACAGTAACTCAGGCTTTCTTGATCCGTTAGTATCCATCCAGTAAACATTAAAGGCTTCAATTTTGTCATTTATCAAAGCCCAAAAGAACAAATTTCATATGTAAGGAAGCTTTTCTAGAACGAAATGATTCTTTGAGGAAGCACACAGCTCAGTAAAGTGCCATTATGTTCTTGTTAAGAGTGCAGGATTACATGGCACAACCAGCTTGCTCTCATAAAATTATAATGTTACTAGAAATGTGTAATGCAGCACAATACAAACTGGAGCGTGTCATCCTGCTAAACTGTTCATTAACAGCCTAAAGATGAGTGACCACAGAGCGTATCCCGTCAGTCAG
Organism: Erpetoichthys calabaricus; assembly: GCF_900747795.2. NCBI lineage: Eukaryota > Metazoa > Chordata > Cladistia > Polypteriformes > Polypteridae > Erpetoichthys > Erpetoichthys calabaricus. The sequence continues at coordinate 30,165,455 of NC_041410.2, forward strand.
GACTCCTCCATTCTCAACTCCAGTTACTGCCATCAGGTTGCAGGTTCAAGGTGCCAAGGATTAAAAGCGACTGGTTCAAATACTCTGTCATCGCAACTGCTGTTAATCTTCTAAAGAAGTTCATCTTTAATAAACATCCACAGGCTTAAATTACAGGATGAGCTGTCGAGTCGAAATGTTTGTATTTATTATGTCTGATATGTTTGATCTGATATTTTCACTCTTTAAGTTTTATGCTCACTGCTACAATTTATACATTTGTAATAAGTTTATGCTGGATGGCCGTGTTCTTTGTGATGTGTTTTTAATGTTGTGTCTTGGTCTTTCTGTAAAATCCTGTTGACAAACCAAGTCTCTCTCTTGGGACAATGAAAACGGAGCCAGCGGCCCCTGTGTCCTCTGAAATTGAGACATGGGAGTCATCTCGGTCTCTACAAATTAAAATTTTAGTTCATTTATTTACTAATATTTGAAAGTGGGTAGAGCTTACGTTTAGGCAGCCAGCTCTTTGGCCAGCAGTTGTAACTATTGAGTCGACAAAACAAATTTCTTACCTCTGTGAGTTCACCAATAAGTAAAATTGAGTGAATTATTATGGAAACGAGAAGGAAAAAGGTGATATCTGAGGGCCCTTGTAACACACATGTGTATATAGCGTATTACATTTCTCAGGAACATAAACATATGTATTTTGCACTTTGTGAGCCTGCAACTGGATGGGTTGCCCCACACATTATGTGGCACAAGTGACCAGAGAATTTATTTCATTGATATTTTCATATTGTTTGCTGTTATTCAGCATTGGTCACTTTTGGGCCTCATTCTTTTAGGAACTTTATGTCCTTTCTCCATGTAAACGTGATATTAACTTTTTTTTTTCCTTGGCCACCACTACAAACTGCACAGGGTAAGTTTAAAAAAAAAAAAAAAAAAAAATTCTTTTAATTGATTATCTTGAAAAAGTATTTAGGTCATTATGTTAAATATAAGAAATTCATGACTGTCCTTTTTTGTGTGCTCTCTTTTAGTATCTCAGTCCAACATAAAGTGGGAGCTGCAAAGATATGATGGCTGGTATAATAATTTAGCCCAACACAATCGAGGATCAGTTGGTATGAACCTTTATTTGAATTTTCTTCTTGGAAGTAGCTGCTTATCTTTCACTGCAGTCGCTCTCTGACAGATACCTCATTGCCGTGTTAGATGTCGTACTGATAATATTTACAGTATAAGTGTTCACACAATTCAAATGAGTTTGCATCGATAAACACTTAGGAAGAAATGTGCTCACATGTTTTCTAATGTCAGCAGAAGCAGTCATGCAGTCCTTCTGCTCCTGCTCTAAGGAACACATTGGTTTTCTTGAGCCTGAAAACAGCAGAGTTTCAAATTTCATCAGTTTTTTGGTTTCGCAGAGGAGTTTGTTAACTTGCCGGGTTTCAGTAAATTTAGTTGATTAATTTATTCTTCCTGTTTGTATTTAAAAAGCAAACATCATTCCATCCATTTTCTCAACCAATTTATAAAGGGGAGGGTCACGGGGCAACTGGAGCCAAACTCTTGAGTCAGGGCAGGAACACCACCATGTCCTTTTAAATTAAATCTTGGTGAAGTTATTTCTGTTATCAGTAACATGAAATTCTTTTTTATCTGTTAAGCTCCGCTGCACATTCACAACGACATGAGTGTGTTCAGTTTCTCAGAAATCCATTCATTCCCTCCTCATACTTTATAAAATGTAGGGTGGTGCAGAACTGAGACAATCAGGAAAGCACGAGTTGCCAAATAAGAATGCAGAACCTGGACATGCTGATCTTTCTTCACAAGAGACACTGTCATGGATACCTTCAGAGCGGGCCAGTGTAGTGTCTCCACGTAACCTAAAGCACTGCTTTTCTGACCTGGTTGAGCTCCTGTCCTTGAAGTAGGAAGCAAACAGTTCATACTGTGGCTGCACAACAAGTTCAATTCAATAAGCCACTTGAGTGAAGTGATTGGAACGCCGGCCCATGCATCCATTTTGGATTTCGTGTCCATACAGCAGGATTTGAAAGGAATGGTTTATTTGTCCAAACATGCTGCAAATATTCAACATATTTGATCAGGAATGGAATCAGATTCAGCCATTTTACCTGATAGTCCTAATTATAGTTGACACAATTGAAAAGATAATAGCTTGAAAAGTTGACATTTTTGCAGTACTCTGGCTTGTTTCATAATAATAATAATAATTCTTTACATTTTCTCACTCTCCACACATGGAGGACCCAGGACATGAACCAATGATCTACTTACTGTGACGCAGCTGCGCTACCACTGCACCACCTGCATGGAGTGGATTGCCATTTTGGCTTCATTCTTTCATTCAAAATTGAGTTCTTCTAGAGGTTACCGTCCAGGACAGGGGTATCAAATCCTGACCTAGAACAGCTGTAGTGGCTGCAGGTTTCATTCCAGCTGCTTCCTAATCTAGTAATATAATGACTGAATTGTCATTTAAGATTCATAACCCTTCATTACTTCCTTTTTCCTTTACCACCAATGTTAACAAAATAGCAAAAGTGATCCAATGGATGCCCAGCTAACTTGGTGGTCTTGGACCACCATTTTTACTACCACCAATGTCATAATTTGAAGCCAATGCTTGCTGTTAATAAAATATATTCTTTAATTCTGTTTCTTGTTACTGGTTTCTTTTTGCCAAGATTGTTAGTTTTCCGTTTTTCTGAGCTCAACATCCAAATGTGTTTTTTTTGGACCACCGCACATTAACATTTCTGAGACCTTTTCAAATACTTTATTGAAACAAATTTGCTACAGAGATGAAGACGCAGATGGAATGACATTAGGTGGTCACCTGTTGGCAAACTTTACAGTTCACTATTGTTTGACTGTTGGTCAAAGCCGATGTCACATCACATGACTTGTATGTCAGACTTGCCAACTACAGTTGCTGGTCTTGCTCTCAGGTCATGCCAATTTACACAACTGAAGATCGCTTGGCATGTCAAATTAAGTGACAGCAGACCAGCCTACCAGTACCCCTTTTAGGGACAGCCAATAGCGTGCTGCCTGATGGAGTCGGTGCATTAGAAAGAGATAACAGGAATGGCGTGTTCAGACACAATCTCGGCCCCCTTTTCTTTCCATTCTATCATGGTACATAAAACCAAGGACATCCGATAAATAATCTCCTCTTCTGTTTGCAAGGTCCAAAGCGCATGCGTTATGTGTACTTCTGGATGAGCATTCATTGGTTGTCTGCTCTCGTGCACACAGAGCCCACTGTAAATGACTAAAGACAAAATCAAACCTTTTTTGGTTTTGTCAGAGTCCGTAGCAGAGTAGCTGGAGTGGGTCACTGGGTATGTCGCATTACAAGACGGCAGTCAACTCACTAAAATTATGTAAATGAATGGCTATGACTGAAAATGGCTGGAAAAGTGACATAATGTGACATGGACTTAAGGGAAGAAAACAGTTTAGGGTTGTAAATCTTGAATAGAGTTCATTAAACAGATCAAAACATCTGTTCAATTAGGAGCAGTAATTGGTCACTACTAAGAGCCGACCAGGATCTAACATGCCTGTTCTAGAAAAATTCTGTGCCTAGTCAGATAATGCTGGACATGTTTTGGTGGTTAGTTCCTTTTCTTGTGGGAAAAGATCCCATTCTTACATGGTGCCTGCCACATACAAAGGGAAAAGTTAATCCCACCGTGGATGTGTGTTTGTGTATAAACTGACGACTGATGCACTTTCAGGTGACAAATGCTGCATTCTTTGTAATTTTTACATCCCAGTGCAGAATTGCCTGTCATCCATGTAACCTTTATATAAATGCATACTGATACATCCCTTCCAATCCTTCTCTAAATATTTGTTCTTTTATATAGTGCCTTTTAAAACCTGCACAAATGCTAAATGCCTTACAAAAACACATAATGCTCTTCTGTCTCTCTGAATATGTAGTTTACAGTCTGCCTATTCCTCTGCAGGTTCCCCATTTATGAGAATCTCCCCGGCCCACTATGCCGATGGGGTGTTTATGGCATTGCAAGAGCCTGCGGTCCCCAATGCACGTGAGATCAGCAATGCTGCAATGGCAGGGAAGTCCGGGCTGCCATCTGCCAGGAACAGAACTGTGCTGTCTGTCATCTTTGGTAAGTGACCAAGTGTCCCGTTTACATGTGTGATAGGGGAGGGGGGAGTATGTTGTCATTGCCATGTTTTTGGCCCAGTAAGTCCAAATATTTTAAATGTGAGCTTTTTGTTCTTTTTATTGGGACCCCCAGTCTATCCTCTTAGCCTTTCTCATATTCAGTTTCACGGGGTCTCTAAGTGATGTTTTGTTTGTCAGTATTTGTTCATTGTAAGGTACATTACAGCAGAAACCAGACTGCAATACAAAGTTGAATACACAGTACCAACTGTTTAGTCTAATAAAAATTACCTAAAAAAATACCTAAAACAATTGCAGCAAAGACTATTACCAAGAAGAGTTTAGATGTACTCTCGCTGGTCTAATTCTTAGGACCACTATACCAATACACGGGTAGGACCTCCATTTGCTCTTAAAAACGGCTTAAGTTTTTCATGAAATGAATTCCACAAGATGTTGGAAACATGTATTTGAGATTCTTATCCATGTTGACTTAATTGCACCATGCAGCGTCTGTGGATTTGTCAACTGCACATTCTTGCTGCAAATCTCCCATTCCACCACATCCCAAAAGTTTTCTGTTGGATTCAGATCTGGAGACTGGTAAATGACCCAGTCTGAACTCAGAACTCATTGCCATGATCATGAAGCCAGTTTTGCATTATCATCTGCTGCATTACCATAGTGGAAATACTGTAGCTGCATGTGGTCAGCAACAATACTCAAATAGGCTGTGCCATTCTAGTGATGGTTGGTTGGTATTAATGATCCCAAAGTGTGCCCAGAAAACTTGCCCCACAATATTACACCACCATCTAGGACTGTTGACATGAGGCAGGTTGGGTGGATGGATTCATTCTGTTGATGCTGATCAGCAGAAATTGAGATTTATCAGACCAGGTCCTCATTTTTCCAGTCTTTAACTGTCCAGTTTTGGTGAGTCTGTGCCCACTGCAGCCTTGGTTTTCTGTTCTTGGCTGGCAGGGATGGGACCTGATGTGGTCTTCTGTTGTTGTAGCCCATCCACCTCAAAGTTTGACATGTTGTGCATTCTGAGGTGCTTTTCTGCTCACCACAATTGTAAAGTGGTCATCTGATTCACCATTGCCTTTCTGTCAACTTGGACCAGTCTGTCGATTTTTTTTCTCTAACCCTCTCATCAAAAAGGCATTTCCATCTGCAGAACTGGGTGCTTTTTGTTTTACTCTGACTAAACTCCAGAGACTGTTGTGTGCGAGATCATCAATAACAAAATTACTCAAATCCACTCATCTGGCACCAATAATGATGCCATTGTCAGAGTCAAATGTTTTCCACATTCTGCTATTTCATGGACATTAACAGAAGCTCCTGACCTGTACCTGATTGGCTGATAAGGTAATCACATGGATAAGCAGGTGTTCCTAATAATATGTTCAAATTTAAACGGCAAATGCCAAAAGGAGCTTTTCATTGCTGAACTTTGCTTTGTCTTTACTTCTAGCTGTCCTCTGTGCACATTGAAAAGTGCTGCTTGTCTCCACATTTTTAAAATCTAATTCCTATAAGTGAGAAATGCCTTCTGTGGAACAGATGGCTCCAAGGAATCCCAGTGGCATGAAAGAAACACTTTATGAAACAAGTCAGAGAGAGGCGTTCAAAGTTTTAGAAGCCCGGTAACTGAGTCCCCTTGCAGGTATAATAGGATCTTTTTGTCAGCTCACAAAGAGGCAGTGTGCTTGGAATTTTTGGGAACAATGCAATTGGTTGAGCCGTGATAGCCCATTGGCAGCCAGGAGGTAATGCTAGTGGACTTGGTTTGTGACCGTGACGTGCAACTGAATGACAGTTGAGTGCTTTGGTTCAGGGTAGCTTGTAATACTATGCAGTATACATTAACTTCTAATTTAAATTTTAACTGAGAAAAATAAAATTTTCTCCACACTCTCATATTGAGTATTTTATAATTGCAAGTGTACAGTGTATATACAGAAAAGGACTTAAATGAAACAATCGTATAACTGCTAAGTAAGTGAAAACAAAAGATATGAGTTGCAAATGGCAAGGCCATGCAGAAAACTCCTTTAAAACTTTGAGTCAAACAAGTTACCCTGTGGAGGTAAATAAGCAAACATCGAGCACAGTAGTGTAGAGTGCCTTTCATAGTGTTCATTGTCACAAAGCAAGTGCTAGAATGACGTTGTGTCTTGGACTTGTTTTCAGGTGTGCAGGACTTATTTATTTGATTGTGTCTAAGAGTGGCTCATTTTATGCATGATGTTTCATGAAGTACTTTTAAAATGTATTGTCTACCTTAACAAAAGGTCAAGTGTGTGTGTGTGTGTGTGTGTACTGCAATTGTCATTCCAACAGATGGCACATCACAAACATTAACACTGCTTTTACTATTCCCATTCCAAATGTCATATTACAGAGATATATGTACTGCATTTGTCATTCCAACAGCATATCAAAAACATTTGTTGTAGTAATATGCACTGCATTTGTTATTCCAACAGATGGTATATCACAAGCATCAACACTGCTTACGAATCCTATACCTAATGGCATAGAACAGAGACATATGCATTGCATTTGTCATTCCAACAGATGGTGCATTACAAACATTTGCAGTAATGATTTTATTACTGCCTTCTGTTCGATTGACACATGCTGTTCATTTTATTACCACATGCATTACAAAATACTTTCCAATAGATGGTGCATTGAAAATGTTAACACCGAGGTATAAGTTGATACGGCAGCACAGATAGCGCATAAATAAATGATTTAATATTAAGTAAAACAAATTTTATCTTTGAAAATATTGCTTGGGAGCCTAATACATGAAGTTAAAAGTAAAATGGAGGATACAGCAGAGCCAGTCTGATTGTGCTGTGCTGATGCATTGAGAATGACAACGGGCCATCCCAGTAGTTTACACTCTGCTGAGCACATTACTAATCATGAATTCTTTTTAGGACGTCATGCCTTCCCTCTTCTTAAAAATCTTGGCACCACCATCAGAGTAGGATCAGCAGGGCTAAAGGAGATGAACTCCAGAGAGTGGCCAAGTTTATTAAAAGCCTCCACTTTATTGGAATTGATAAGACAGCAGGACTTCAAGTATCAAATTATTTAATTTATTTTTTTTTTTAATAATCTTTTCAGGTTACCATGTGGTTTCTGAGATCCTCGATGGCAGAAGGTCAGGCTGCCCTCCAGAATTTTTCAACATTAAGGTCCCAAGTGGCGATCCTGTTTTTGATCCTGATAAAAGTGGAAATGAGCAGATCCCGTTCATGCGAAGCCAGTGGTCCAAAGACACAGGGAAAAGTCCGAATAACCCCAGAGCCCAGGTAAGCCACGGGAATGGCATGTGCAGAGTGGACAGCTGATATATGTGTGTGTGTGTGTGTGTGTGTCTGCTTCATAACTCTGAAATAGTACAGATCCTGTAAGATGGGAAGACTGGTGCCATTCTGATCTTTTCAGCAGACCTGATTATTCGCTCTAGCTTATTCTTGTCTTGTTTGAGGGCTGATCTAAACCACACTGTAATGGAGGAGCTGAGAACACACAATGATTGCTGCATGGAATTGAATAGGTGACTCCGCAGGCGGATTAAACTCCCTCAGCTGTCAGAGGAAGTCCATTCGGTGCTTTGCCTTTTTAATTATAGTTTATGTTGGTGTTCCATGTCAAGTCTTGAGTGATTATAGAGCCCTGAAACATAAAGGTTTCCACAATTGACACCTTCTTGTTAAGTATGGAGAGGGGAAGTAATATTGTTGGTTGGGTCCTTCCTGAAGTCCACAGTCATCTCCACAGTTTTGAGGGTGTTTAGCTCCAGATTGTTCTCCACACACCAATGGACCAACTGCTCAAACTCCCTTCTGTATTCAGATGAGTTCAATGAAGGTTGTATTGTCGGCATATTTAAGGAGCTTGACATAGGGGTTCTTAGAGGTGCAGTCATTAGTACAGAGGGAGAAGAGCAGTGGGGAGAGCACACAACCCTGGGGGGCACCAGTGCTAATTGTACAGGAGCTGGAGGAAAGTTTCCTCAATTTCATCTGCTGTTTCCTATTTCTCATGAATCCACTGACAGGACGAGGTAGGGGCATAAATCTGGGTGAGTTTAGAGTCGAGAAGTTCCAGGATGATTGTGATAAAAGCTGAGCTGAAGTCCACAGATAGTGAGGCGTAAATGACAAAGAAACCAGCAGCTCTCCAGCTCTGTTAAATTGTACTTGGGGTTCATTCAGTATTTCATTTCAGTAAGGCAGATAGTGAGCTGTCAAGTCCAGTGAGTTGCCACCTTTAACAGTAAGCTGATGTGTCACCAACATAATCATAACCAAGCCCTGTTTCCAAGGGAAGCAAGTACCAACTAGTGGGCACACTTAGACGATCTCTGCTAAAACTGAAATTTGTGCCTGTTGTAACGAAAAGAGATCAAACTTAGCATACCATATAATTAATTGTTAAAAGGCAACATTATGGCATATCCAGGACATGCCACCTAATCCGTCCGTCTGTCTTCAGGGCCATATTAAATTAAAGCACAACCTGACAGAAATGGGTTCAAGTTGAGAACCTTCGCTAGACGGGAGCCATTCTACTGCAGCACACACTCACGCACACGTCCACACTCGTTCAAAGTGCAGCTTCCTGGAGAAAGGCCCTTGGTGTTGTCCTATCAAGGTTTGAAACAATAGAGGCAGGAGCGTTTGTTTTCCCATTATAGTAACAAAATAAAACAATCTGAGTGATTCAAACAAATTCCTGGAAACCCTAAGGGAGATTACAACACAAGGTGGGGGGGAGAGCTTTGTTTATCTCCAGACCTATCAGATAGGTATGAGGATGAAGACATGAAGACGTTTGAGCAGGGCCATTAAACAATTAAGAGTGATGTCAGAGCATAAGGCAGTAAAACCAGAGGACTTGCAAACCACAGCCAGCATCTTCTACTGTTGTAACCTCCTACTGCAGCCTGGTTTCTATTCCAGGTATTTTAGCTATGACTTGTGCTGTCCCTTCCACAAGAATAGGAACAAACTGAATTTGGGGAATGTGTATAATCAGCCCATGGGGGTCACCATGGCTTTTAAAGGCTTTTCCAGCAATTTTCAGTTACACCTTTCATTTACATAAGCAAGTCACAGGCAGTCGTCAGTGCACTCCTGTGAATCTGGTCATGTAATGTGACATATCCAGCAACTCACTCCAGCTAGTCCACGACAAAATCAAACCGGTTCAGATGTAGAGGGGGGCTCTGTGTACATGAGAGCTGACAAGTAATGAATGCTCACCTGGAAGCACAATGCAAAGACAAGGAATAAGGAACTTTGAACTTTTACCGTCAGGCAAAATGATTATTCGGAATTTCTCCTGGTGTTACGTCCACACACAAACAAGGAACACAGAATTAAATAATACAACATGTGACGCCATTGAAATATTACATGCAATGTAAACGGATATATAAAATAACATAGTAAAGTAGAATAGCCTTTCCGCCCAGTAATAGTTAAGTCCTTTATAAAGTAAACATAATTTATGTTGAATGGAGGAGTTCAGAAACCAGGAAAAGACGGAGATGAATCAGAGGCTTGTGATTATCTTTCTGTGTCTAGTAGTTCTTGCCTTTAGTGCTCTGTAACAATTCCTCAATGATAATAACTGGAGATGGTTGCCCAGGTGGGTGTTGTCTTTAATTATACTTCCAGCACATCTCCTGACCTGTGATTCAGGCCCACAATATTTTCAGCAGTCTGAATAACACGCAATTTATGTTTCGATCCCAGACTGCTCTGAAGAAAATGAGGATGCATTCAATGAGAGCTCTATAAAACTACACCAGCACTGAAAGGGACAAGTTCAACTTTTTAAGTTGACAGAGAAAAGCCATCCACTGCTGAACTCTTTTGAGAAGAACAGTTATGTTTCCATCCCAGTTCAGACTGGGATAGCTGTGCCAAGAAATGTAACCGATTCCACCCTGTTGATTGTGATGTCATTTATAACTGAACGTGTAGGAGGTGAGGAGTGTCTCCTAACATGCCCAGTTATTTTTTACTGATTTCTAGGAATTTAAAGTTAAGATTGTCTAGGATGCACCAAAAGGCCAGCCAATCACCTTCTTCCCAATTGGCATCTTGTCCTCATCTGTGATCAGGCCAATTGTAGTGGTGTCATCAGCAAACTTCAAAAAGTCATTGATGTGGATAGACTACAGGACAGGAGACAAAACACAGCCCTGAGGGGACCCTGTGCTCATTGTCAGGGGTCCTGACTGATATTCACCCATCATCATAGTCCGATGTCCATTCCTTAGAAATTCGAAGATCCAGAGATATGTAGCATAGTCCACATTCATACCGAGAAGTTTGCTATGGAGAAACTTTGGTATGACGGAGCTCATTTTGTCTGTCTGATGTCTCGTATTTACTTACTAATGAATTATTATTATTACTGTGACAGAATGAAAAGAAACACACTAAACAGAAAAGGCAAAGATTGCCACTGAATTTGCCGTACCTGTTTACAGTGCCAGCTCTGTCGGAGATCACGCTATTTGCTGCCAGAAAAATGGGCGAGTTGGATTGTGTTGAAAGTTTGGCACTCAATCATTAAAGTAGACATGGGCAGTGATTTTCATTCATTTAAATTGACATGGTCTGGTGACAAAGTCAGTAACGGCAGCCTGCAAATATGACATACCCAATGACTAGAAGTCGCGTAATTTGACATTGGCTTAAGAGCGGCTCAACCCTGGCCAAGTGTGCACACCGGGAAACCCAAGATACAGGAAGGTGATCTCTTAGTGTAGGGTGATATTTAGACAATCTTGCTCAAAGGTACTCGGTGTATATCCATGTTATGTTTTTGCGATGAGGGATCCATTAGTAAATTGGCTTTAGAAAAAGATCTAAGAAGAACATGCTTCCAGATGGCTCTTGCTCCTCTGCCTTGGCCTCTTCTCCATCTTTTGTAACATTTAAAAATTGTTATCTTCTCTTTCATTAGCTGTTCTTCCCACACGCCCTCTTCTGTCCAGTTCTGCAGTATGGCTTCTCCAGTTTCCTTTCATCCTGTCTGTTTTCAGCATTGGGTCTTGTTCCATGTTCCTCCTAGTCTACTTATTCCTACTGGTGATTCAATGTTATTTTATCCTAGTGAAGGGCTGATCAGTTTGATGTATTTGTAGCACTGCAGTAATTCAGAATGGTTATGGCACAATATGCAATGCAAATACATTGATCAACACATTTTGTTGGGGTTGTGTTGTGTCACCAGTTTCTAAGGCCACTGTGTATTTTGAGGCCGACAGAAACGAAACATGGAAACCTAAATAATTAGTGCTATGCATACCCAATGAGCAGAGGTGAAACCTTGCAGTAAACGAAACAACTGTAAACGCCGAATACATCAATGGGCGCCATTTATTAACCGCGTGGTCTCATCGCCCTGCTGGATGATATGCTGGAGTGCCAGTAGATAGATAGATAGATAGATAGATAGATAGATAGATTATTAATCCCAATGGGAAATTCAGTAGCCACCTTAGATCACCTGAGCACCTGGGGGTCGCTTGGCCACCTCACACGCGCATTCGCACGGGACCAGGTGGGCTTCGCTAGGCTTAATATGCCTGTTTATTTGAGATTTCAATCTGCGCCGAATATTTTCACTTTTTTCTTTTTTGTACCGTAACCGCACTTCATATATTTTAATACATACTGGAAGGTTTTCGCCAGACTTAGAATAATAACGCGCTAAAGCGCATCCCAGATTCGCTCTCGCTTTGTTTGACTCGATTTTTTTTTTGTTCTGAAGGCTTCAATCAACGCGGCTTGAAAATCGAAAATAGAGAGACGCTGTCGCCACGCCCCCAAAGCCATTGTAACCAATCAAATCATCCGCACGCCTGAGCCCACCCGACAGGGAGAAGCAGTGCGCGCAGAGATTAACCAGCTGACCGCGTGGCCTAATGGATAAGGCGTCTGACTTCGGATCAGAAGATTGAGGGTTCGAGTCCCTTCGTGGTCGAAGTTTTATGCGAAGCAGTTTGTGCACCGTGTGCTAGGATTCAAGTAATGAAACTCATTAAAAAAAGAATTCGGAGTAACCAAAATAAAAGGAAGTTCATGATTTAGACATAAATGAAATGCATGCAGTTTTCCTCGTGTAGTAGAAATATATAATACAAATGTTTAGGTTTTAAAAGAAAGGTTTATTATTAATCTTGGTGTGATAAAGCTTGATTACCGGGAAAAGCAAAGGCACACCTCTTCCAATGTACGCGGGCAGTTCGTTGGTATATTTTTAGTATGCTGTACACTGTTAAAATACATTAAATTTAATGTATATTTTCGCTGCAAAAAAAAAAACCGGTTAAAATAATATATTACATTTATATATTACATTAAAATAATGTTATATTACATTTATATTATTTATTGTGTTACATATAAATATATAGTCATATGAAAAAGTTTTGGAACCCCTCTTAATTCTTTGGATTTTTGTTTATCATTGGCTGAGCTGTCAAAGTAGCAACTTCCTTTTAATATATGACATGCCTTATGGAAACAGTAGTATTTCAGAAGTGACATTAAGTTTATTGGATTAACAGAAAATATGCAATATGCATCATAACAAAATTAGACAGGTGCATAAATTTGGGCACCCCAACAGAGATATTACATCAATACTTAGTTGAGCCTTCTTGTGCAAATATAACAGCCTCTAGACACCTCCTATAGCCTTTGATGAGTGTCTGGATTGTGGATGGAGGTATTTTTGACCATTCCTCCATACAAAATCTCTCCAGTTCAATTTGATGGCTACCGAGCATGGACAGCCTGCTTCAAATCATCCCATAGATTTTTGATGATATTCAAGTCAGAAACAGAACATTGTACTTCTCCCTCTGCATGAATGCCTTTGTAGATTTCGAACTGTGTTTTGGGTCATTGTCTTGTTGGAATATCCAACCCCTGCGTAACTTCAACTTTGTGATTGATGCTTGAACATTATCCTGAACAATTTGTTGATATTGGGTTGAATTCATCTGACCCCCAACTTTAACAAGGGCCCCAGTCCCTGAACTAGCCACACATCCCCACAGCATGATGGGACCTCCACCAAATTTGACAGTAGGTAGCAGGTGTTTTTCTTGGAATGTGGTGTTCTTCTTCCGCCATGCAAAGCGCTTTTTGTTTTGACCAAATAACTCAATTTTTATCTCATCAATCCAAAGCACTTTGTTCCAAAATTAATCTGGCTTGTCTAAATGAACATTTGCATACAACAAGCGACCCTGTTTGTGGTGTGAGTGCAGAAAGGGCTTCTTTGTCATCACCTTGCCATACAGATGTTCTCTCTGCAAATTGTGCTGATTTGTAGAACGATGTACAGATACACCATCTGCAGCAAGATGTTCTTGCAGGTCTTTGCAGGTGATCTGTGGGTTGTCTGTCACTATTCTCACAATCCTGCCCATATGTCACTCCTGTATTTTTCTTGGCCTGCCAGACCTGCTGGGTTTAACAGTAACTGTGCCTGTGGCCTTCCATTTCCTGATTCCATTCCTTACAGTTGAAGCTGACAGTTTAAACCTCTGAGATAGCTTTTTGTAGCCTTCCCCTAAACCAGGAGACTGAACAATCTTTGTTTTCAGATCTTTTGAGAGTTGCTTTGAGGATCCCATGCTGTCACTCTTCAGAGGAGAGTCAAAGGGAAACACGACTTGTAACTGACCACCTTAAATACCTTTATATCTCATGATTGGACACACCTGTCTATGAAGTTCAAGGCTTAATGAGCTAATCCAACCAATTTGGTGTTGCAAGTAATCATTGAGCAGTTACATGCATTCAAATCAGCAAAATTACAAGGGTGCCCAAATTTTTGCACAGTCAGTTTTTCACATTTGATTTAATTTCATACAACTAAATACTGCTTCACTAAAAATCTTTGTTCGGAAAATACCCCAGTACTCAGATGTTCCTAGGAAATGAAAGACATACCACGGTTATCTTTTTTGTTGAAAGTAGAGTCAATTATTATGCAGGCTGAGAGGGGTTCCCAAACTTTTTCATATGACTGTATGTAAGCTTACACTTAAGCAGTGTTTTAGCTATAATATCAATTAATTGTTTCAGTGTGCAAAGATTTTTTGTGAGTAATTGTTGCATTGCCTTAAACTGATACTGGTACCGAATTCTATATTTGCATAAAGTTTGCATATTTGCATAAGGGAATGCCTTTCTTCTTTATAACCCCCATATTCTTCCTCATAATCCTCATATTTGTGTACAGTGAAAAGCAAGAATTTAATGATGGTTAGCAAAATAATGGTTCATATAAGTGATATTTTTAACCTCATGCAGGTAAATGAACTATGTTATGTAAGTATATTTCAAGTTAAAAGTTACATCACTGAGATGTTTAGTTTGAGTGGGGTTGATTTGACATAATGAAACAGTTCAATGCAATATAAATGATGCTAAAATTGTTAACTGCATTCATTTACTGAGATAAACCACACCCTGGTTTGTGCTCCTGACTGTTTTTTGATGGTTAAATGATTGTCAGCTTAGCTCAACAGTCATTTAACTGTTAAATTATGACCACATTTTTTACAGTGTTAATGCCTGACATAGTTGGTACCATCCAAAGGTTCTCCACAGGCTCGTGGGAAATGCTAGGCACCCCCTACAGCTTGGTTAAACAATTTGAATGATGGGTGGAAGTTTGGTACTTTTTACAGGATTCTAAAGCGTCACCAACTTGAATTGCTATACAAAACAAAAATGTATTGACACATCACAGCATCATGGGGTTTAGCTGTGCAGCCTTGTAGCTCGAGAGTCCTCAGTCTAAATAGTGAATCTCAGGCCTGGTCACTGTCTGTGTGAAATAAGCATGTTCTCTTTGATTCTCTTTTTTTTTTTTTTGTTTTAATTATGTGAGTATTTCTTATACTGGACTGGCACCCAATCTAGGGTTGGTTTCTGCCTGCTCTATGCCACCCTTAGAGAGAATGAGAGGAGAACAGGAAATAGTCTCCAGATAAATGGCTTTATCAAGCCCTTACACAAAATTTAAAGAGGATGTATGTGTGCTGACTGTTTTACTGCAAATATTTCCACTTTAAATGATGGTTTAAATTGATTAAATGAATCCATGACTTGAGCAATTCCATAAAAAATTGTTCTCCTCAGCACAACTCATTACCCAGTCAAATTAACATACAAGTACTCATTTATAGTATATCAGCAGAAACTGTAACACACATAAAGCAGTCGTTTAATTTATTTTGGGTGATTGCACTTGTCCTGGTATTTTAAAATTAATGACCCCATTCTATAGAAAGCTAAGACAAAGATGCTTTTCTAATGTAGGGGGGCAACAACTTTTGCCAGAGCATCAAAAGTCTCTGAAATCCACTTTCATAACCACACAACTCACAACATTCGGGGAATAAATCAATCAATCAATCAATAAATAAATAAACCTCTTTAACATTCTTCAAATGTGTAGCAACATATTGTCAAAAAAGGGTCTGATTTGTTATGCAAAATATTTATATTTAGGCAAATCTATATAGTACAGTACTGCACATTCATTTTGTTTAAAATAAATCAACTTGGATAATAGTTGGGAATGGGAAATACCGTGTTTTGAGAAAAAAAATGTTAGTTATGAGTAACTAGCATAAAATGCATAATGACAACAGTCCCCTGCTAAAAATAAATTTCATGGTTTTGTTTCAACATCATTTAATTGATTTAAGATGAAATTTTAAGAGAATTATATTAACGTAGCTATAGAAAAAGCTTTGTTTTAAATCGTATACATGGAATAAAAATTCCCGTTATTTCATGTTTTGAGTGTAACTACTTATCGATGTAAGCCTTTTGTTAGAAATCTCAGGTCATCACTTAATGATCTGAATATAACATGATATTCAGGGTCTTAACCCTTTGCAGTCGTATTTAATTTTCAACGTCACGCTACATTAGTCGTAATTAATTATTGAAAAAACGCCAATAATTACAGCAGTTATTTTTTTCAAGCACGTAGGAATAACACAGGCCACTTTTCTCGACCAGGCAACTGTGCAAATCTGTCAGAAACTTGCAGGGCCACCAGCGGTGGCCTGACGACCTATAGCGCACTTTTTACTAAGGCCAGTTTTCTGGCCTAACGACCGCAAAGGGTTAAACAAGGGTGAAGGGAACTATATAAAATACAACCGCCGTTCTCTTCACATTTTCAAGCCCATACCGTTAACTGATTGTGTTAAAATGCTGAGCCCATTTAATTACTTATTTCGGTTTAATGCACTACTCCAGCATTCGTTTTTGTATTTAAAAAATTAGAAGAAAGGAATATATGGATTTTCAAGGTTATGATCTTCTCTTTCAAAGGAGAGCAGAGGCTACCACCTCAGTCATACTGAAATAAATTTTAGACATTTCGATTATATTGGGGATAATCTTACGTTTTCTGTAATTGTCCATGTAGAAAGTGTGCTTGTTTGATCGACGTATTCCTTTTGCATTCATGCATAATTCCGCATCATGGATTAGTTCAATTTGGATCCTGCAGGTGCAAAATTTGTGGGATAAAAAGCAATCCTAAAGCTAACGGTGAGACAGCCGATGAATCCACTCCCTAGCTGTGATCATAACGCCCACCCCGGCACATCTCCTTGGACGGGATTGTCGCTTGCCCGCCTCACACGCGCCCTCGCACGGGACCAGTTGGGCTTCGCTATACTTAATATGCCTGTTTATTTGAGATTACAATATGCGCCTAATATAAACGATGTTCAATAAACGATTTCATTGAATATGTTCACTTTTTTTTTTTTTTTTTTGCCACACACGAAACTTCCTATATTTTATTGTTTACTGGAAGGGTTTCGCCAGACAAGAAGAATAACTCGCCTAAGCGCAGCCCAAATCCGCTCTCACTTTGTTTAAGTCGATTTTGTTTTTGTTCTGTTCTGACGGCTTCAACCAACGCGGTATGAAAATCGAAAATGTGGAGACGCTGTCGCCACGCCCCAAAGCCATTGTAACCAATCATCAACCACAGCTCAGATCATCAGCGTGCCTAACCCCACCCGGCAGCGAGTAGCATTGCGCGGAGAGATTAACCAGCTGACCGCGTGGCCTAATGGATAAGGCGTCTGACTTCGGATCAGAAGATTGAGGGTTCGAGTCCCTTCGTGGTCGTAATTTTAGGCGAAGCAGTTTGTGCACCGTCGGTTAGAATTTAAGCAACGTAATTCACAAAAGCCGGGAATTCGGGCTCCCCTACCAATTCAGTGTTACCAAATTAAAAGGAAGTTTATGATTTAGACATAAACGAAATGCATGTGTTTTGCCTCGCGTAGTAGAAATCCACAATGCATTCAAATGTGCTCCATTTTAGGCCTTAAAGAAAAGTGTATTGTTAACTATAGTGCTGATTGTTTTTTACACGAGGCTTCTGAATTGAAGTATTGCTTCTGTAAACTAGCGTTGAGAGGATTTTCGCTATGAACAGTATTGGATGGGCGTTGGCAGGACTTAATTATAGGGAGGGGGTGAGAAAATAAATGAATCATAAATAGATCTGTCTGGGAGCAATACGTTGAAACTATCACAACATACAATATATTGGGTGTGGGTGTGTGAAACTCAGTATTCCGGTGCCCCACACCGGACTGTGTCTTTGGTCCTCTCGTTTTGACTGACTAAGGGGCTCGAAGTGTACTGCCGCGTTTAAACGGTCCGTCCGCATTAAAATATGGAGAATGTAAAATTATACATTAGTTTAATACTCTGGATAACAAGGTCCGAAAGACCTAAACATGTTCTTCGCACCCCTTTTAGTTTGACCAATACATGTTCTTTAGGTTCTGCTTCTTCTTCCCGTGCTCTATCTCATCTGGCATAGTTCTTGATCTCATTTCAAAATATCACAAATGCCGCTTTCTTCTTTTGTGTGTTTATTTTAAAAATACCCTAGTCCTTGTTGGTAATATTCCTTTATGTAATTCAGTCCAAAGGAATATAAAAAAATTGACAAAAGGAGACCATTCAGAAATGCACAGATCCTTAATTTCCACCAGTGTCCTTGAGTATGGGATTCACCGTTATGGTAAGAGAATTCTGCAGGATCTACTTTGTCAATGCCTTTGGGAACTTTGAATACCTGAATTAGGTCTCCAGGTGGTCTCCTCTGCTCGAGACTAAACCCATTTAATTCTCAGTCTGTCACAGCAGGACACCTCCTGGGTTCACCTGGTTTCTCTCCTCTGCACAGCCTCAAGTGCTGCTGTGCCTTTCTTATAGCATGGTGACCAGAACTGCACACCATATTCCAGATGTAGTCTTACTAGTGCATTATGAAAATAGTCTATACATAATGTCCCTAGATTTATATTCAACAGTTTTTATGATATAACCAAACATTTTTGTTTGCCTTTTTAATTACATTTGTGGATTACTTTGATGATGAAAATGCTCTGTCAACATAAACACCTAAATCTTCTTCAAAGGTTGCTTGCTGTAGTTCAGTGCCTCCTAGCTTGTATTTACTTTTTTTGGATTTGATATATTAATTCCCAAGGGTAACTGTCTATTCATATGACCTTCAAGGATCAAAGTGCAGTGCCAGCTATTCTACAGCAGCCCCAGATCAATTTTCAGGTCAAGGGCCTTATACTTGACGTTCCTGTTGTCCAGCATTTTGCATTTTCTAGGTTAATCTACATTTTCCAAGTGCTTGCATGGTTCTGAAGCTTGTCCAAGTTTTCTTTGTTTATTATTGTTTTTGTGGCCTCCTCAATGTCTGCCATTGCTCCAGTTTTGGTTTAATCTGTAAAAGTGAAAAGTTTTCTAACTATACATGGAATTGATGCCATTAATATAAATCAGAAGTAGTCATGGTCCCAGCACAGACTGCTGAGGGAGTCCACTGATGACCTCGCTCTCCTCTTATCTGTATTCGTTATCTCCTGCTGGTTAACCAACTTGAGATCCAGTTTTGTTGGTTACCTCTGATGCCTTTTAGTTTTTAGCTTTAGAATTAATCTTCAGTGCAGGACGATGGAGTCAAAGGCCTTTGGGAAGTCATAAATTAAGTGATGTTCTACACTTTGCTTTTGTCAACTATTGCAGTTACCTGTTCAACAAAATCTAAAAGATTGGTTTGGCAATATCTTCCTCTACCCAAACCATGCTGGCTGTTATTTAATATATTATATTCCATGAGGTACTTTTTTCTAATTTATTTCTTATTTTAGTTTCCACAATTTTGTATGGCTCAGAATTAGCCTATATTATTGGTCTATAATTGCTGGGACCCATTTTGTCTCCCTTCTTGAAGATTGGGGTCACATGTCTAATGCTGCAGTAATATTGTCACGTTGTACCAAGTGCTGTAAAATTCTTGCAAGTTTAACTAACATGCCACACATCACTGCTCTCTGCAACGGTGATAAACTAGAATGTGATAAAATATGTGACTTAATGTCATATTACAGAAAACACAAATCTGTTTACATGATGGACACCTCACCACTTTTTCTGCCCCACTTGTTTAGTTAGGCCCCCATATACTGAGAAGAACTCCATTATAATATGCGTTGCCTTCATAATGACTGTATTAAAAAAAGTGCATTTCACCCAAATACGACAAAAAACAAAACAGAAGAAAATTGCATTTATTTGTGACTGTGGCCTTATATGCCATTACCCTGAAAACACAGGTCAAATTTTTTTTCTGTTCAGAAATTACTTTTTCATAACATCTTATGTAGTAAGTCCAGATATACACCCAGAAAAAATACATCACTATAGTTAAAAAATAAATAAATAAATAAATGAAAATAATAATTCTTCTTCATTCATATTCACGTACAATGGTAATAGTGTCATATACGTAAAAGTATTATTTTTTATTTTTAATAAACATTCAGGAAATCATTATACATAAAATGTATTGTATATATGTTTGGTATTTTCAATAAATTAGGGTAAAAATGAACAATTTTCATAACTAACACAAAGTCCTCAACCAGGCTTACCATGTCCTCTTCT
Source organism: Erpetoichthys calabaricus (assembly GCF_900747795.2). Lineage (NCBI taxonomy): Eukaryota > Metazoa > Chordata > Cladistia > Polypteriformes > Polypteridae > Erpetoichthys > Erpetoichthys calabaricus. The sequence goes on from NC_041410.2 coordinate 30,185,708, forward strand.
TCACAGTCCAGCAGGAGTCTGACAGCATTGCAGTTCTCCATTTCCTTTGGTATCTCCATTCTATTGCTGAAATTTCTTGATGGAAATGTTTCCCAGGCTCATCACTCACTGCACATATTTTTCAGTGAGGGAAAAAAAGTCCAAATGGGAGAAAAATGCGAGAATTTTCAAAGACATGCTGCAGCCCGACTTGTGACCGGATGACATTAACTTCTCAACAATTTCTTTGTTACTTTCAGCTCCCTTGTTTTCCAGAAAAATTGCACAAACTTGTTTAAAAGAGTCCCGAGCAGAGTTTTGCCCACTGTGGAGAGTTTCACCAAAATGATCATCCTTGAGAAGTTCTCGTATCTGTGGCCCAATGAACATCCCCTCCTGTATTTTTGTCTCATTCAGCCTTGGAAACGTTTCTCGTAGGTAGCAGAAGCCCTGTAGACTCTCGGATGAGGTTTACTTTATCTGAAAAATTAGAGCTGAAAATCAACTTTCATGTTTGTGTTCAGAGTGTCAAAGTTAAGGGAAATTAGCTATTTTGGCCCAGTAAACAACAATCGTTTATTACTTTACTTTCAGTGATGCGTGTATGTAGTGCTTAAAGTTGGACAGTACTCACTGGTACACAGTACCGGCACCTCTTTCTGTTGTCACTGCTAGTGTCATTTATTAGGACCATCATTCATTACCAGCGTCACTCAAAGATAATTTTGATCGAGTTATTTTATTGCTGCAGTCAAAGTTTCACAGGGAACTCAAATTAGTGGTCTTCGATTAAATGGTAGTGTTATCACGGTGCATGGACATTCAAGGTGGTATCTCCACTCCTTGACTAATACAGCCTTTAAAAGTAATAACAAAGGGTGAGGAGGAGCAAGAAGCCAGCTACAAAGAGCACCAATAGTAATTTGGTTCCACTTCACTCTAAGCGCTGCATGTACAACACACACGTTGTGTTTGCTGTCTGTCTCTTTGTGCTACTTGAAATAAATCTCATAGTTGTGACCCCAGGAATCAGAACCACAAGTTTATGGTGGACAGCTTGAGATCATTTTGGCTACACAAACTGTTATGCATGATACAAGGCAATTTGTTATGTGGAGGACCACCACTAGCGGTTGGTGTTTAAAACTGTTACACTGCTACTATGTTTCTTCATGGGAACCACATAAACATGTTCACCACATAATTTACATCTTCAGACATAACCAGTCTGGCCTGCTGAGACTTCAAGTGCAGTTCTGTAAGCATCTCTGAAAGTAAGCTAGAAGTAAATGGCAAACATGGGTTAGATCTGACACAATGAAACTAACCAAGGTACTTCTATTTTTTTTGTATTGTTTTTACTGGCAGACCAATCAGGTGACCACTTGGATCGATGGCAGCTCCATTTACGGCTCTTCACATTCCTGGTGCGATGCCCTGAGAAGCTTCAAAGATGGCCAGCTGGCAACTGGGTCCGACCCTTCCTTTCCAAAGCAGAGCACCAGCCAATACTTTATGTGGAATTCGGCCGATCCATCCACAGGACGCCATGGCCTGAAGGGACTCTATGGTAACATCTGCTTTAATGTCATTTGTCCTTAAGTCTCTCATTCAGGATTATTTTGAATTTTTAGTGCAACGCAAGGCAGCTACTTATTAGTTTTTTGTGTCTGTATCTTTTCAGCGTCTTCTGTATAAGTTTATAGGATGGTTATTAATGGTAGTGCTTGGACTCACTAATGAAGTTGATCTTCAGTGCAGTCCAGCTGTGCAGTCAGCTTAAGATAAAGTTGTGCAAAGCGGACAAAGTCTGTCCTTTAAAATCCGCAGAGATGTAGTGATGCATATTTTAAAGTAATCATTTTATACCACAGTTAGCACATAGTCAGTTTGTTCTAAGTCCATATAACACACCTCACCATGAAAGTCATAAATAACTACTAAAATGAACAAAGTATGAAAATGCCCAGTATAAAACTTTATATCCTGCCCAAAATACAGTGTGAACAGTTACTCCATATGCTTTACTCTTCAGGCTTATGTTTTACATTCTTATAAAGGTAAGGTAATTTTAGAAAGTGAATGGCGATTATCCTTTTCATTCTTACTTAACACGCACACTATAAGAAATAGGACCACTGAGGGGCTAAGTGAGTGATTCCCTAACTAGATAGGTCTGACAGCTTGATTTGAATACATGAAAGTTTCCTAAAGAAGTGTAGAGCATTCAGTCAGTCAAGTTCCTCTGAATATGATCTAGACAAATGTGATGTCCATCACAAAATGATCGTCTCTGTCACCGCTCATACCGCCTTCTCTTTAAGGCACAACATTGATAAATTTGTGTGCCATTTCAACAAGTGTATGCATCATCCACCTATTGAAGAATTCATTCAGTTCAGTTTATTTTTGTATAGCACTCTTCACTAAGTGCAGGCACAGAGCGATGTGACAAGTTCTCTGGTAAAATACAAGTATTAATTTTACAAATTACTAAATACAGACTCAGTACACATAAAGACATAGATTTTTTTAAATAACACACAGAAAACAAAGTAAAACTAATTAACATAAAACGATATCTGTCCATTCATTAATTGTTAAATTATGAACAATTGACAATGGAGGAGAGGAAAACAAAAACTTCAGCCAGCAGCTTCCCTGGAGAAACTAAACCTCTGGGGGTCCTTGGTCAATAGTAAGTGATGAGAAGGACTGTGGGGATTTGAAAGTGGTGCCTTCTGGTGTGCGTTCATTGCTTGTCCTTCACTTAGAGTTTCTCTATTGTCTGTCTGTGTTTATTTTCTCTTTTTGTTTCCACTTCACTCTATCACAACCTAATGATTGACTCCTGTGTGTTTTGTGACAGAATTTGGTAATGCCAGAGGCAATGAAAATATCTTTACTGTGGCAGAGGGTATCATCTGGTTCAGATACCACAACTACCTGGCTTCCCAGCTCCAAAAACTGAACCCACGCTGGTCTGATGAAGATCTCTTCCAAAATGCCAGGAAGAAACTAATTGCGACACTGCAGGTAAGTGGCGTATGCTTAAGTCCGTGATAGAGGCTGAATCAACAGGCAGAAGTGACCAACGGAAAGTCAAATAAATAAAGGGAGAGAATGCCAACATGCATTACGACAATAAGCAAGCCAACCACCACACTTAAAGCAGGGACTGACCAAGCAGGTCTCCTCTTCTCTGACCCCAGAAATGTAATATATGAGCGTATGTTAGGCAATGAAGGCATTGACCATTGTTTTTAACCACCTGGTCTCATTCTTCTCTTGTCTCAGTTGTATGTTTTTATAAGATATTAACACTCAAGACCTAAAATGATCCATTTGGAAGAACCTTCTGTGTACACTCATCCAGGTCATGGGGAGTGATGTGTGGCAAGGGTCTAAAGAGCGAAGGCCAGTTGTTGATAACTGACTTTACCCTGAAGGTCTACTTTGACTTTGGTATTTGCTAACTTGAAGTTGAGACCATGTTGTTGTGTCCACCTATTGTCAGATGTTAATCCCTCATGCTCATGACTAGTCCAGAAAATTCCCCATACTCACTCCTGTTCTCTTTTTGTTTAATGGCTTGCTGTTTGCTAGCTCTGCACAGTCCCCTGATTATGGGTTTGAATTTTAGTTTTTCTTGCCATTTGGTGCCGTTTTGAAAAGTTCCTTGTGATAGCATTTGCTATATGAACTAAAGAGTGGTTCAAGTTGAAGCACCTGGACCAGAAAGGTTGGTGTATGGACCACTGTTTATTGCAGAGCATCAGAATTTTTTATCCATATTATGTTCATATAACAATCTATTTATTTAAATTTAGTTTTGTGCAGACCTCTTCTTTGAGACAGAATCGGACTATAATACAGTAACAAACACTACAACAGTATCATTTCTAGGGGCCATACCAGAATTTTCTGTTATGTGTGCAGGCTTCTCTAATTTTAATTGGCCTAACTAATATTTGTTTCTTTTTGCTAATGACTAACGAGATGTGCAACTTTACACACCATTTGCATTACAATATAATAAAAAAAAAAACCAAACAATAGGTTGCTGGTGTCAGGTGTACTTGCGTTGGATCACTGTGATCTCCTCAGATGTCATCATCATCATCTGACAAAATACAGCCAGATAGATTTAAATATTGCAACCTCTTGCAGTCAGGAATGTATATGGACTATGAACTGCCAAAGTTGAACCAACAACACCAAGTTTAGAACTGAATGGCTTTGACAAGAAAATGACAATCCACAATAATTGTGAAGAACATGCAAGCCACACACACCCTACAAGATCTGAACCCAAGCCTCCTGGGCTGTCTAGTAGCAGCTGCTAACCATTGTGTAGCTGGCAAACAACTGACAAAAACGATGATCTGCTTACCTCTTATTTCTTCACCAGGATTCAGATGTAAAACTACTGGCTTCTTTAGATTAGATAAAGTTTATTAATCAATCTAATCTATAAGACTATCTAAGACTTCCATTATGGGTTCTTCAAATTTAAGACCTTCAAGTGGTCCTCTTGAGCAGTTACTAAAAACGAAAATGCCGCTTAGCCCCATTAAGATCAGCAGTACTTGATACATTCCTGGCATTAACTGGATATCCTTTAAGGGAACAAAACGGGACATGTAATACACTGCCACTGGCTTGTACTACACAGCGTTGACTCTCAAAAGCTCGTACTATTAGTGCAAATACATTTTGTAAAGAGGTGGTCCTCATTTAATGCTGAGAATAAGAAATTCTAGTCCTTAAGCTGCTCTACTAAACTGCAAAACTTAGGTTGTGTATATGCACACACCCAAGAGCATAGAGAACGCTGCAGTGTCAATAGATCAAGTCCAGTTTAGCCGGAAAACAGCGGGTAGCACCTGGCATGAAGGCAACTTGACGTACTACAAAAAATAATTAAATTAAAAAAGACAATTAAATAATATGGCTGGTGATACTGAACCAATCCATGGTGATGAAGTGGAAACTAAGTATAAAGACAATACTCTTAGTTTACCAATTATTCTATACCCCTGTCCTCATCAATTATAATTATTAATTATTATTATTATTATTATTATAATGGTCATGAGCTGTGGGTAATGACCGAAAGCATGAGATTTTGAGTGCAAATGGCAGAAATGAGGTTTCTTTGTAGGATGGCTGGGATGATAGTGTCCAAATAAAGTCACTGCTCCTCCAGATCAAGAAGAGCCAGTTGGAAGTGGTTTGGATATGTCGTAAGGATGCCCCCAGATGGCTCCCCCCAGAGCTGCTGGTAGGGCTGTGTCCCGCTTATCCATTGTGGTATGATAGTTATATACATAAACACGCAAATTACATTAAGTACTCGGTAGAACTGAACATTTCCATGGTCAATAAAAAAAAAAAAAAACTGAAAACAATACAAGTCCATTGACATTATAATGGAGATATGGCCAGCTGACTATTTTAAGCATGCCAGTTACTTTCTGTTCCAGACTCTTTTGCACGTTCACCCAGATTCACCTCTCATGATGGATTAGCACCGTGAGAGCTGATTGAGTCACCGCAAACCAAGCATCTTGTGCCAGCGAGCTCCTTACTTGTTAATGACAGGTTGGGTGCACACTGCAAGCTGCAATTAAAGGCCGTATACTTTGTGGCTAGGTGTAAGGATGTAATCGAGGCAGTAGCCATACTGTGATGATCAACAACACTACAAGAAATTCTACCACCTTGCACTTCATTCCTACAGGAGGTCAGCTGGACAAATAAACTTGGGCCAAGTATTTTGCTCTGCTTGCCTTCACTGCTGGCCATAAAGATGTGGTCCATAGAAATTCTGAGAAGACCCACATGTGACCGCTCACTCTCTACTCCTGAAGAATCCCTGTTTGTCAGGGTATGGCTTGCAAAGCCACACATTGATGAAGGCATTCCTTATTGATAGATAAACAGATCTTTATTTGTCACCATGGGGAAATGTGGCTTTTTATAGAATTTCATTAAATAGATTGATAGATAGATAGACAAATGCTGTGGTCTGAACACACACTAGAATGACTTAAAAGGTAGAAAATTAAAAAGAAAAAATGTCTGACTTGACAGTCCCAGTCATGGTGAGGCATTATGCAGATGTATTGCTGTCAGTATAAAGAAGCTCCATAGTGTTTCTTGACACTTCTGCTGAATGATTTGTTGGCTGAAAGTCCTCAGTATTCAGTGTAGCAGAGAGGATGTGCCAAATTGTACATAATGGCTCTCAGTTTTCGTTCTGTTCTCCACAAGGAGGTCCAGAGTGCATCCCATAACTGAGCGTACCCTTTTAATTAGTATATTGATTCGGTTGGCCTCTCTTGAAATAATGTTACCGGTCCAGCACACCATAGCCTAGAAAGTAGCACTGGCCATCACAGAATTGTAGAAAAAGCAAAAGATTTCATTAAAGAAATGCAGACTCCTAACAAAAAAAGAGCCCACACTGCCCTTTCTCATATAGTTCCTCTGTGTCCAACCTGTCATTGACGTGGACCTCCAAGTGCTTGTAGGAGTGCAGCACCTCTGCATCCACTACCTGAATAGTGACTGGACACGGAGGATCTCTGGTGTGGTGAAAGTCAATAATCAGTTCCTTGGTTTTGCTGATATTAAGATGCAGAGAATTCTTTTTGTACAAAGAGAGCTTTCCACCTGACTCCTATGCTCAGTACACCCCATAAGTGCTGATTCATCTAACAATTTCTTCAAGTGGCATGACCTGGTGTTATATTTGTTATTAGAGGTGTGCAGAGTGATGAGAAACGGTGACAGGCCTGTTCCTTGTGGTGCTCCAGTGTTGCTCACATCCATATCCGAGACACAGTCCTTGAGTTTCACAAACTGCATTTATCCAACAGATAATCCGTTACCCAGGACATCACAAACTCCGGTGTCAGTCAATTGCCGCTTCATTTTTGGACTGCTGCTTTCTAACACTGTGTCAACTTTCTAACCCACCTGACTCTCCTCCTTCAGGTGATAAATTACAAACACAATTAAACATTCAAGTTAACATCATTGTGTCCTGTGCCCATCCATTTGCCCACACCTTCACAAAAGCACTACACGGTCCCAACTGAACAGGCTCTTTAACACACATGTACAGTAATTTTTTTAATTTTGCCATTTTTACAGCAGTCTTAGCAGTCTAACCATAATTCTGAGCATGTGCACATTTGTGCTGTAGTTCTTTCCACTGAAGTTTTATAAGCCCAAGTAGATGTAAACATTGGATCTCCTCACTGTATCTGGGTTCTTTTTATGGCCCATATTCTGACAAGGGTTCTTTTGGTGCTGATGTTTCATTTCATGATCATACAGCTGACCCTTCATCATTTCAAAGTGCTAAGAAGCTACGTTCCCCTTGCAGGTTCTTCGGCGCTGTGCAGGTTCAAAGACCGTAGCTTACTCCAGTGTGTCTATGTCTATTAGTCTCTGTGCTGTTTTAAATTTTATGTGAGGGCAGAGGAGAGGATAACAGGAACAAGAGATGGGAATTTGTGAAATCTGCTTCAGTGGCTTTGCTTTTCTTTGTTCTTCCACCTAAAAGATGACCACAATGAAAGGCCCCCTTGGTTCTCTCTTCCACGTTCTCCTCAATGGTTTCATTATCTTGGTTAATCAATCTATCCATGTGAACCCTTACATATATCAGTTATGTGGTATTGCTCAACAAGTGAAGATAACTGAGATTGTATTTTATTTAATTTTCTTGCATTTCCTTAAAGACAAGCTTATGAAGGTGCCAGAGAGTAAAGGCACTGAGACCTACCAGGCATCACTTCAAGTCTGGGAGAAATGAAGCCTAGCATCACAGACCCTGCTTTATGTCTGGTCATTGGAACCATCTATTATAGGCTGTAATTCATTGATGTTTTTCCTCTCGTCTACTAATTTTTTTTATCCTCTCTCTGTCTTTTAGAAAATTATCTTCTATGAATGGCTGCCTGCTTACCTTGGAACAGCAGTGCCACAATATTTAGGTAAAGCAAAATCATGGGGCTTGCATGGGGTGACAACATGAGCAGAAAAGGGGGAAGGTCAAAGTAACTTTTGGGAGTAAATAATGGCATCTAATGTAAGCTTCTACAAGACTCGTAGAACTAAACTAAGCCGGAGCGACCACCACGCGCTACACAGTGTCTCCATGCTAACCAAGAAAGTAGCAAGGAGGCCTTGATGTGTCTGAGACCAGCTGCAGAAAGCCAAAATGTGATGATGGTGCTCCTCTGGTATGTGAGAATTGTTTCTGAAATTATGGTGACCTCTCTGGACAGGTTATAGAAAATTTGAAGATCCTGGCATCTCACCAGAATTTCAAGCTGCAGCAATGAGGTTTGGAGCCACCATGGTGCCCCCCGGAGTCTACATGAGGTCTGCATTGCCTTATTCTGAAATTTACTATCTACTTTGTTCTAGACATTTGATAAGTGGTGCAATCCTGCAGTTCAAAATTTATATGTAATATATAATGCTGTATATAGTGTAGATTATTTTACCCCTTCAGCTGTTAACTATAAAAAGAAAATCAACAAAAACTCTTACTTAAATTGTTTTTTATTACTGTGTATAACATAAGTTTGTGTGATATTTCATGTTACTCAGTTGGAACCCCTTCTGAGGTAACACGTTCACGTTGTCCTTGGTATATTGTTTTCTGATTTTTGCCCATTCTCTCCATGCCCACATGATGGGTATCCTCTTTCATCCCAATAGCATGCCAGGGTAGATTCATTGGCATCTATAGTAATACTGCCAATATGAGTGCGTGTGGATGTGTACATAAATGAGTCTTGTGACAGACTTCTGCTCTGTCCAGGACTTGTACTCCATTCATCCATCAGCTATTGATGACTGCCATGAACTTTACATACCTGAAATATGCTCTGGATGGGTTCAGAAAACATGTAAACATGATTTTTATTAAGCCCAAGCTTATCAACAGTCATGGCAAAGTTTAATTTTTATCAGTGCTTTCAGACAACTGTTTTTTTTTTTTTCTCTTGACTTTCTGTTTTCTATTTGTATTTTTTTCCTCCAGATTGAGTAATGTTTTCGTATTGTTAGAAAGTAATCTTTTGAGGAACCAAACAATGATTCATGGTAAACTTGCTGATACACGCAGCCAGCATGAGTGTGCGGCCAAATGCCTCTCTAAAAAAAAAAAAAAAAAAGCGAGTTGTTATAATGATGGCAAATCCCAGGGAGAGCAAAAAAATAGCTGGTTGACCAACTCTGTTTATAATTATTATTTCTTTCCCTCTACTTCTATAAATAAGATGATAACCTACATATTAGTCAGCTAATCTTGCCTGCAGGTAATACTGTTAGAATGCAGTAAATGGTTGGTTCATACAAGGAGTCCAAGTTTGTGTAGATTTACTTTCCACTTATTTTTACAACACCATTGTGCAAGTCATGCTCAGCTACTAATAAATGGTTCCTACATAAATTGCCCATCCTATTGTCTGCAAATGTACTTTTCATTTTGTTAATTCACAAATATGCAGCTGTTAGCCCTACTCATTTTTATCGCTTCATACAATTTGTAATTAATCGTTAAGATATTTAAATAGCAAACGTTTTTATTGTCGTTAGACTCTGTACTGTTCTGTCTGCATCATCTCAACAAACTTAATGCTCCGCCCTTCCGTTAAGTTCCAGAAATGATTGGAAAAGTCATTCCAGTCTAAAGTGCTTGCTGATTGGATGAATACATTTGAGTGATAGAATATCGATTTAATAAATGTAAACCTGTCTTTTTTGGCGGAAATGCAAACTGGTTGAGACAAGTTGTTGTGTTAACTTGTTATTATCTGATTGGCAGACGTTAACCAGGGGCCAAATGAAATGGTCTTAAAAAGAGATTGATAAAGAGCATGTGTATTTTAAAAATGAAAAGGAAACAACTGAATAGTTTTATGTGTAAATTTTTTGTAAGCTTTTTATATTAGGTTTGCACCTGTAAATGAAGATGTTAATAATTTCACTCTTGTCGTGTTCCTGATGCATCACAAAATATCGAATGGAAAGCTAGAGGAGTGTCAGGGCAGTGCTGAAGATGCTCATAAACAAACTAATGCAGACAAATTCCTTTTGTATCCGCTACCAGGGCCATCTTAACATTTGGGCTCAATGGCTGGAGCATAGGGACCCACAGTGTTTCTGATGCCTATGAATATTTCTGTTTTACTGTAAAAGCAGGGGCCCCAGCTTGTTGCTTTGCCCGGGGGGCCTATGATGCTATTAAGACAGCCTTGTGTGTCATATAAAATACTGTATTACTTAAGAACTAGCCAACTCGTGGCATAGCATACGCCGCATAATTATTTATTGATGGGTGAACACTTCCTGAAAGACACAGTTGTCCAAATGGGGTGGGTTTGAGGATACGATTGTGAGTGAATGTAAACTCTGGAGAGAGCAACATACAATTGTCCATGACTGAAAACTGGTTTTGCCAGATACAGGCATATCTTTTTGAAAGTTTGTCCCTGCGCCTTATTAATTGTCATTGCAAAGGCCAATCTAACAGGAAATTGCGTGTAAAAGTAAAAGGCAAATTTGAATCTGATGGGGTCAGGGAAATCCGGGGAATATGGACAGTTTGTGAGGTAGCAGCTGCAATTGTTTTACACTCCAGTACATTGCGGTGAATGCTGGTAACAGTCCGTCTAGTGCCTTTACAGAGACTTCTTGCTGGCATGAGGTTTCTGAGGAGCATGACGACTGAACCAATTTTAAGTTTGAGTTTATGCGGAGGCATACCAGTGGGAGTAAGACTGCTAAGAAATTCACCAGGGAATGAAAGTTGATGTGTGGGATCGTCTGTGACAATGGAGTCAACGCTGGTGAAAGTTACTTCGTTGGTAGGGATAAGTTTCGGTACCTGTTCATTAAGGTATAGCAAGTCTTCGTTGGTGACGCTTAATATACCTCGCGTGCTGAGTTGTTCCTGAGTCACAGTTGAGAAGTCGATGTCGCCACATTATTTTCCTTTTATTTCTGAACTATGTGAAGGTAATGTTGCAGGTTTTCCATTTTTCCCGTTTTGCGAAATCTTGTTCGTGAGGAAGAGCTGTCATATTTGTCGTCAGTGTAAGTACATGCATGTGACGCCACAAAGGTTGCTTGTTAATGCAACCGGCGACAGTAAGTGCTAGAGTTGGTGGGCGAGGCTCTGGCGTGCGTACCCCATGACGTGGAAGGAGGGTTAGAGTTGGCGGGCGAGGCTCTGTCTTGCGTGTGTGCGTATCCAATGGTCGGGCTACTTGGTGGATTATATATAGAAAAGCAGCCGGAACCAAAAAGAACAATGAAAAGTCAACGTGGCTCAGAGGTGCATGTGGACTGTAGCAGAGACGAAAGCGACTGAGGCGGTGTTTGGTGAGATGTTGCGTGCCTCAAGAGCGAGGGTGGACTCGGGAGGAGGGTTAGAGTTGGAGGGCGGGGTTCTGTCGTGCGTATCGCATGGTCTCTGTCTTGCGTGCCATGGTCGGCTGCTTAGTGAATTGTTGGTGGGCGGGGCTCTGTCTTGTGTGCGTCTTGCTTACCATGGACTTAGTGAATTATATATATAGATTATTCATATTACTTAAGAATTACCCATCATTAACTGTCCATATTGCTGTTTCAGAAACAAAGCCTGTCAGTTTCGCAGCGTAACCAATTTCGATGGCAGCAAGTCACCTGCACTCCGAGTCTGTAACAGCTACTGGAGCAGAGAGGTAAGTCGGTTTGAAACTGAGAGGACCTCATAGCAGTGTTGTGAAGTTTTATGTTCTCCTGAGTAATGTGTTTCCATTTATTTTTGCTGGAATACTATATGTAGCCCAAAGACCTTTATTGAAGCAAAATGAGAAAGTGGAAAATGTTTTCCCTTTGCTTTACTTCCTCCAGTTCGGAATGCCTAAATGAATTTCAAAACGCAGAATGGCTTCATCCAGCCTTGGTGACTGTTTAGAATCACTGAGAAAAACCCAGTAGCTGCTACTGACCAATGTGCTGTGATGTCATCCATCAGAGTGTGAACTGTGTGGTGGTTGGATGAGGGTATGCAGTGGGGGGGGCCATCAAGGCTGCAGCCAGGCTGTTACTACCTAAATAGTCCATCCATATATTTTCTTAAAGCGTGCCCAGTTTGGAATTGTGGAGGAATATTTTGGGACAGATTTTCAACCTTGATGGGTGTATTCACGTTGTGTGCCATATACTGAAACAAAAATGAAGATATAACAAAATTTACAATATGATAGAATGCTAAGGTCTCTGTGTTTGTCCTGCCCCTACGAGCAACCTGATTGGTTAATTTGACTTTGGTGTGATTGGTCAGTTTGGCTTTAATGACGTGATTGGAAGATGAAGTGCAAATGTGAGACACCCAAAAAGGAATAAAGGCAGGAAGTCTAAAAGCTGACAGGAGGCAAGCAGGGCACCTCAAAATGAGAGTCTGAGAAAAGGGAGCGCCAGTAAAGATAAGTTCAAACATGTGAGGATAGAGAGAAAAGGCACAGAAGGTACACATAGGGCAAGAGATATTAAATATTTTTAAACTTATTGTATTACCAAGAATAAAGCCAGGTACTAGATCTGTCTAGCAAGTGCGCAAAGGAATGACACTGCAACCCTCACCAGGAAAAGTAATTTCATAAAATAAGAAATAAGCAACAAAAAACATTTTGACATTTATGTATGCTCACATATTTTATTACTTATGTATTCTCTCATTTCAGAATGCACTTATTTGCGTATTTATTTATTTAAATTTGTCTCAGCTATTCTTGCATATGGGATAAACTAGATCTGTTCACATTAGCATTAGTTACAAAGTGGGATTGAATCTTGACTGGTATTCCAGTTGTTGCCTGGGACTTTGCATAATTCATCACTAATGTAAGGAAGACATCTTGAAGATCTGGGCATATCTCTCTGAAGTTCTTGATTTTTATTTGGCCCTCTCAAGCATTTAGGCCAATCTGAGTGCACACAGCTTTTAGGAGGTCACTCACTCACAGTCTCTACCAACAGAGCTTTTTTTAAATGACATTTAGCTTTAAGGTATTCTTCCCATGGTGCTATGGGGTTTATGGTGCTATGGGGTTTTATTGGCAATTTAATAGGCAATTTTTCAGATGTGCCTACTTAGCAGATTGCACCCAAATGTTTTCACTTTACAGTCTGTAGTCTTGGGCATTCTTTGGGGTAAGACTCATTCTATTATGGAGCAGTAATGATCAAATATTCCAATTACTCTGGAATCAACTTTACCTTGAAGCTTAATAATTGCACTGATTGAAGTATATGAGAAAATTACTCTTGGTATCAATCCTGAGTCAGTCCTTCAGTGGCTTTGTGATATGGGAGCAGTTTTAGTAATGATAAAGACTGAGTGTTTTCTCTTATCTTCTTGGCTGTTACATACAGCCATGTTAATATGTACATATCACAAGTGTTACGGGATTAAACTCAAGGCATGCGGATAGAGAGAAATTATAAATTAATCTGTTGCTCCCACTTTGCTCATCCATCTCTTCTGTAATCATCTGCATTTAAAGTTAGTACCACATATATTTCATATTTTTAACACATTCCTGTTATGCCTCTATGATGTCCTGTTTTGCTGATTAGTACTATGGTACACCTTATGCCTGTAAGTCAAGGTAGTTTGATAAAAGCTACCATGATGCTTTTTTTGTTTCGTAATCTGCAGAACCCCAATTTAAAAACTAGAGAAGATGTGGATGAGTTAATAATGGGAATGGCCTCACAGATTGCCGAAAAAGAAGACAACATTGTAGTTGAAGACTTAAGAGGTAGATGGCAAATTTTATTTTGTTGCCTGCCTGGTGTGATGTCCATTTTTCCTTCAGACAGCCCATTGAAAGTCAGAATCCTGGCTTGTCTGACTCCTTTTATACAGTCTGGCAGTGGTTCTTCACTAAGCTGATGGAAAGATATTGTTGTTTTTCATTTATGTTAAATAGTTTCTACTTCCATGTTTGATACATTTGAACAAATCTGTATCCTTATTACCAGGGTTCTCAAACTCCGGTCCTGGAAGACCACACTTGCTGCAGGTTTTCATTCTAACCCTTTCCTTAATTAGTGACTTGTTTTTGCTGCTAATTAACTTCTTTTGAATTAATTTTAATAGACTTATTTTTTTAAGATTTGTTTCCTTGAATTTCTTCATCGTTCCTCTGAATTGCTTCATTTCTTTCCTAAAACAGCACCCAAACAAAAATGAAATGTGAAGTGAGTGAGCCAACAGAAGACCAACTAAGTCAGGGCTTCAAACTCCAACCAATTTCACTCTAACCAGTTGCTTAATTAGGTGCGGATTCTTGTCATTAATTAAACCTGTTTTTTAATTCCATGGCTCATTGCTGCTCTCATTGTGCAATAGCAGACATTTCTAAAATTGTTGATTTTTTCTTTTCTAAGACCTGAGCAGATCAGCACTCCTGAGATCTTCATCTTTCTTTATTTTCAGATATTATATGATGGACACAGTTTGCTGGTCATGTTTTGGCTCATTTTGTATCATTATTGTTTAGCTGCTAATTAAGGAAAAAGAAACAATTAAGAGGTCTGAGTCTTCAAGAGCAAGTCAAATAAAATTAATTTAAAGGAAGTTAATTAGGAGCAAAAACAGGTCACTAATTAAGAAAAGGGTTAGAATGAAAACCTGCAACCACTGCGGCCCTCCAGGACCGGAGTTTGAGATCCCTGCCTTATACAGTATGTGATAGCTCTGTATTTAGTGAGTGGTATCATCTATTTTTGCATTTTGCCTTTTAGTTTGTACTATTGCATTGTATCTCTGAGATGGCGGTGATAGTTTGCCCATTTAGCTTTGTGACGAGGATTACTTGTGTTCTTTTTTTTTATGTATTGTATTTACCCAATTTTTGATATCCATTGCACACCCAATTACCTAAAAGGGGGCCTCTTTCTGGACTTACTTTTACCAAGATTTCTTCCATTTTCTTTTTCCCCAACAAGGTTTTTGTTTTGTTTTTTTTGGGGTCTATCAAAAAAAACAAACGGGCCTGTTACAGCCCATCAAGACATTCCTTGTGTGATTTTTCAGGCTGTACAAGAAATAAATTGTTATTTAGCAGGTTTTCTGAACTTTTTGTGTACTTGTTTTGCCATGCAGATTACATGTATGGACCCATGAGATTTTCACGCTCTGATTTGATGGCTCTCAGTATTCAAAGAGGACGTGACAATGGCCTTCCTCCATACAACAAAGTACGAATAGCTTTTGGCCTGAACCCTATTCAGAAATGGGAGGACATAAACCCTGAACTGAACCAGACTGCACCTAAGGTAAGAGAAGAGCTCTATAAATAAGAATAGCCAAGTCTTCTGTGCAGAGTACATAATGTATGATCTACTAAGTGAAGTTTCATAAAGCATACAGCAAATATTCTGTAGTGCTCAAAAATTTGTGACAATGGAACTCCTTTTCGGTTTAACTTGGTAAGGACAAATCTCACTTCCAAAGAGTGCTAGTTGTGCTTGGGAGATGGGTGACATCATTTATTAGTCAATATTGCAGATTAAGTTTGTTTCAAGTCATCTGGATGAATTCTTTTGGATTGAAGTTGATCTTTCTGATGATTTAAGGTGTGGATACCACAACTAAACTAAACATGCAAAAATAGTGAGTAAAATATTGTACTAGCTAGCTAACTTAAAGGAATTTTTATAAAGTTTTATACCATTCTCTGTTATTATGAGATTAGTAAAATCAAAGACAGCTGTTCATAACTAGAAAATTCAAATGGAAAATATACACTAGATTTGCACTGGCTTTTCCCTTTGTCTCTACCTGGTTCCATGAGCTTGCATGATACCCTAATGGTTAGCTGGCATCTTCTGAAGTTAGCTTATTGTTGCCTTAAACATGTTTAAATAGATAGAGTAGATAAAATGTTCTTTGCTCAAGACTGTTAAAGCAGAGCTTCTCACCTCTTTTTAAACTAGACATACCTTTAAATCCACAGATTAAACAAATTGATCTTTCTTGTTCTGATTTTTAATACATCCTGGGCTGGAGGGATGTCACGTTTGTTGTCTAAATGCCACCATACTTAACTATGATGCTTTCAAGAAATGGAATTGTTAGTTTGAAAACCTGAATGGTTGGCTAGATAGAATGATTTTGTGCAAGATGACTTTGGTGCAGCAGTAGTGAGACAAGTTAACTTTAAGATTTTAATATGGTCAAAGCAACGGCATATAGTGTATTAATGTAAAAGTTGACACGTAGTTAGTTCTAAGTCTGAATATTTCTTATGTTTCAGTTTTTCCAAAGGCCTTAGTGTGCAGAATGACAGCAACTTGAGAGTTCCCAGCTCCATTTCTACTCCACTGACCAGTTTTAATAACTGTCCATTTCTCCACAATAGGTTTTACAAAACCTCTCCCGACTCTATGGAAATGACATCTCAAAGCTTGAACTCCTGCCTGGAGGTCTGCTTGAATCAAACGGGGGTCCTGGAGAACTGTTTTCAGCCATCATTTTGGATCAATTTACACGTCTTCGAAATGGAGATCGTTTTTGGTTTGAAAACAAACAAAACGGGTATGTAAATTTTAGTGTGTTTTTGTTTTTTCCTTTTGTGCAAGTTTTATATGTACTTCATAGCTACTGAAAGAGGGAGTCACTCATCATTCTGTTCATTTACTGTGTATGCATATACTGTACAAAAATAAAAATTTAGTAGAATTCTGGTTACATCTTCCTCTCATATGCACTTTGTTACTTGCCTCTTTTTTTTCAAGGTGCATTCACATGTAATACGCGAAGCACCTATTGCAATAGCCCTGAATGTCTGTCCAAAGAAAACTCTGCTCCCTGTGAAGTGATTTTTGTTGAATTTTTAAACACTCACTTTTCAAGAAATTTGTCAAGGCAGTTCTGTTTTCACTGAGACATCTTAAATGTACCGTGCTGAACAAAGTCCTGAAATTTCAAAATCTCCAGTTGAAACGCATTGGCAACTGCAAATTAGTTGACTGTTTCAGTTTAATCTTCACAGCAGTTGAAGCAGCTTGTACATTTTGTATATTTTCCTCCTTTATTCGTTTAACAGCCGCTCAGATCTCAGTACATTACTATGGAAAGGATACACGTGTGTAAGCAGCATATACAGCAGCACTTTTCTCCTATTGCTTTAGGTAAGGTACCCATAAGAGTAAAAAAATAAAATAAGAATGAATCATTTCTCTTGCAAAGAATGGAAGAGGAAAGCAGTTACACAAGCAATTGTACTGAACTAACTGAACTAAAATTATCTGACTATTATTAGGATCGTAGCAGCTAGACGTGCAACAAGGACAGTGTCGTGGAATACAGTTTTCTGCGCCACACCAAAAAGGCTGTGTCACAAGTAACAAAAACAGGGTAGGATTACAGTTTGCGCTGTGCTGAAACAGTCACTTAGTGGTAAAATGTACAACAGACTGAGCCAGGGTTACTGTTTATCCATACCTGAAGAGCCGCTTTTGCTCCCGTGCAGGGCTGTCTTAACAGTATTATAGTCCCCCGGGCAAAGCAGTGCATTTGGGCCCCAAACTACACAACTACTCAGCAAGTCACAACATACATAGATTAGCGTGGGGCCCCTATGGTCGTGGGGCCCTGGACAACTGCCCAGCGTGCCCATGCATTTAGATGCCCCTTCTTCCGTGTATCTTTAAGACTAGAATTAAAAAGCCTTAAGATAACTGTCACTTTGGCATTCCTGTTACACAATAAATTGGTTCCTTTCCAAGTTCTTAGTTATTTAGATATTTTAATGAATTACTGTTTTTTAACTACAATTAATAGCTAAATGGGGAATTAATTACCCTGTGAAAAGAAAAAAAAAACCTGAAATATTAATAGTAATTTTATGCAAATATTGTTCATTTTCTTAATAGTTATTTTTCATTTGGCAATTATTGGGTTACTACTCTATTGGGTTTACTTTTAAAAATGATGATTTAAGAAAATTGAACTTCCTTTAGTCACAGACCCTCCACCACAATCACACATCAATCAGTGGCATATATATATTTTTTTAATTAGACTTCGGTTGTTTAAGAAAGCAATTAAGCCACCACAAGTATATTTAGGCTACATTTTTAAAAAAATTACATTGTAAAGTGCTGTTAAAAAGCACATATTGATGTAGTCTACTAACACATACACCTACGTTCTATTATCACTGTTACTTTTGAATGTGACTCATTGTTACAGAAGTATTTAATAAACAAAAATGTGATAACTGAGTCTAGGATAACGTAATTGGAAAAATGTGAAATGTTCTTTCATATCAGTTAACTTAGTTGACAAACGCACCTGAATGTTACACCACTCGTACATTTTCTAACTTGTCTTTTTTTGTGCTGTTATCTTTAAGTTAGGTTATCCTTTTTTGTGCTGTACTTTAGCATGGTATGGAGCATCATTGCTCAAGACTTCCATGGGCCTGTTCTTGCAATATTTCATTTACGCACTTTCATAAAGTCTTTTAATCCACTCCTTGTTCTAATCAATCCATAAATGCTGTGTATCCACAAAATTCACGTACTTGAAACTAGTTGGCAGACTGCCCTATTAACCTTGTCACCCGCTCTTAAGTTTTATAAGGAAACGCCTCATGCTGACCTTTCCCAAAGTAAACACGGTTGGGTCATTTGTACTGTAAACAAAAAAATTAATAGGAGGTGTGTGAGACAGTTTTTTGCTCAATTCCTCCACTTCCTGGGTGATGAGCAGAGAATACAAGTTAACCTCTCACCTCTTTCTCATCCAACTCCCTTCATCTGCACGAGTTGCACACAGTTGAGACTTTCCACTGGGAACTGCTGTACAAAGCAGTGACTGTGTCCTCCAGGAATTACTGAGGAAGCAACAAACTCCTTACATGTAGACTCTGACTGTATGGAGTTTTTGCTTTCTTCCCTGTTGGTGGGTGACCTTTTCTCAGTCATCGTAAAGGTTAGCCCATTAGGTCACTTTTAATGTCAAAGGTGACCTATTGTGAATCGGTGTCAAGTGTGATGGGTCAGGGTCAGTTCATGTTTTGCATCCAGTGTAGTCATAATATGACAAGGCTTCTCCATGCCTCTGGTTCAGGAAATGGGTCCTGGGGCTCCCTAGTGGCTGAAAAAAGAAGAGTGTATATGGGTCTTCTTAATCCAGGTCAAGTCCCCCTCCACATTTAATAATCTACCCTGTATCCAGTCTCAAAACATACCCGTAGTCACTTATCAATGTGCATTCCACTCTTCTAGGCTATGGAGAAAGTTGTGCTATTTTATTTTCATGCTGTAGATCACTCAGTCTTGGTGCCTTATTGTGTATATAAAGTATAATAATCAAGTTGTACTACATCAAATCCAAATAGAAATTCTGAGCAAGAGGAGAACTGAAAAATGTGTCTTTATTAGTGAAAGCTGCCCTTTGGCCGGCATGTGACTATTGAAGACCTTTTTCTGTGAAACTTTATGGTGATGGAGTGATTTTCCCCATTCACTTTTGAGTTTTGGTAATATTAGCAATCAGCCTCTGTGCCCCCGGCAAAAATTTTGAGTGGCCTGTCTTGTCAGAAGTCATTGCACGTAAACCTGAAACTCTAAATAACAGCCTCTTACATTATACTGACTGCAATTTGGTTTGTCGTAACATTTGCAAGTCTTGCAGGCAGAGGTTTTTGTTAAAGGCTGCAATCATTACATCCAGAATACTGTGTCTTTTGCAGGCTGTTTACCGATAAAGAAATTGAGGAAATTCGAAATACCACTTTCAGCACAGTGTTGCTTTCAGTTATCAATGGAACCTTCCAAGAAAGTGTGTTTAACTGGCATTCAGGTAAGTAGGATTAAGGATTATATTTGGGGGGTATGGGGAGGGAGAAGAATGAAGGCTTTCAGATAGGAAGTGTGAGACTTACTGATTTCTATTATTATGCACTTGTGGCGCACACCCAGTCACTATCCCCTGCTATCGTTACATTACATGATTTCCCTTCATCCTGGCGTGAGAGCTCCAATTCTAACTCGGGTTTGTTTTGTCATTGGGTGAATTTACCTTTTCGATAACCTGTCTGAGCAGTAAAGTTCCTAAAAAGATTTCAGTATCATTCTACAGATTAGACATTAATTCCAAGAGCATTGGTTAATATTAAGGAGCAGCTTGCTATAAGATCTGACATGTCAACATAAGTTGTACTGATTGTGCATATCACTAATCTTATCGGTGTAACAATACAAGTCTTAACATAAAATACACTCCCAGTAAAGCTCTTTCTTCTCTTATGTCTTTATTCCAGGTGACCCCTGTCCACAACCCCAGCAGCTGACTGCTGAACATCTCCACCCCTGCACAAAGGTCACCACACTGGACTACTTTGCTGGCAGTGAAGCTGGTTTTGGAATTGTGTTGGCAGTGCTTATCTGCTTCCCTCTAGGTAGGACACTGTGTCAAAGTAATGACCCTTTGCCATTTTTGTGGATTTCTAATGATCTTTCATTTTACTGGTGTGTGTGTGTGTGTGTGTGTGTGTGCGCGCGCACATATATGTCCATCAAAACAGAATGTATACATATCACTGCATACGCCACTCGGTGGTAGTACTCCGTGTGTAACACAGTGGACAAACCTGAAGTACTTTGCAGGTATAATAATTCCACAGTGAGCTCACCAGTGTAGGCCTTTGAAGCAGGTTTCTAATTTATGCATTTTCTGGTTATTATTTTAACTGTTTATTTCACTTTCTTTTGAGCTACAGATGTCACACTATTTAATCAATGATGAAATAAGGGCGCGGATCTCCTAGTCTGATTCCATTCTTTTATTCATATTTAAAGATTACTTTTGCTGTAAGTTATGAAATGATTATAAGTTACTGTGATGTTTGAGCTGACATTAATTTATTATCATTTGTAAGTTATTATTATTATATAGCTTTTAGAAAGAAATAGTCCCTGAAGTTTCATTATAAAACACACACTAATTAAATGGCTCTTAACCCCCGAGGTTATGTATAGGAGGTTAAGTAGCTTTCTTAGCGAGTATTACATGAGTAATATTTCATATGCAACGTCACAGGCTAAGTACTATTCATTAGCATGTGTTTCAGAGGCTAAGCAGCTTAACTTAATGTTTATTACACTTAATTCAAAGCCTGTCTATAAACAGAATAGTTATTAATTAAGAATATTTAAAGTGTGAACATCAGAGGGTGATTTATTTATTTATTTTAAACACCATGTGCCCACAGGAAAAGAGGATAATACCTTTATAATGTTAATACACTTTATCTATCTATCTATCTATCTATCTATCTATCTATCTATCTATCTATCTATCTATCTATCTATCTATCTATCTATCTATCTATCTATCTATCTCTCTCTATCTCTCTCTATCTCTCTCTCTCTCTCTCTCTCTCTCTCTCTCTCTCTCTCTGTTAGCAGAGTGAAAGATTGGACATAGATTATAGAACTTAACAATTTATTTAACTAGCAAACCCCAAATTATAAAAAGTAACAGAAATAATATGATTCCAAAAAACAGTACATGATATGTAATGGCTAAGAACACGCACGTTTTCTCAGAGATTGCCTTAGAATCTTCCAAGTTACCCTTGGGTTCCAACCTTTTTATGTAAACTTACACAGCCAGCGGCAAATTACAAAACCAGTTCTGGTGCACCGACTGGAAACACAGACTGTGATATGATTACATAACTATTGATCTGCAATGGCTTATCAGATGGAATGAGGTGAGACTGCTAGACTCCAAGGAATGCGGTGCTTACATAACAGACTCGGCCTCGATGTCAGAAAACACCAAAACAGATGTGCTGTGTAACCAAACAGGCTACATTGAATTTTATCATATCTTCTGAGAAAGAGTTTGGCTAGCAAGGGATGCTTACTTAATGAACTTTAATTGTCCAGTCTCTCTGATGGCTCGTCTGAGACAGGCAACAATTTCTTTTCTCCCATCAGATGAAAAACACGGCTCTGTCACTTTTTGATTTGTGAACAAAGTTACCACTGATAAAGTGCTTAGAAAAGAAATTTGTAGTCGGTTTGTCCGTGGTGATTTGATTAATACAATATTCCAATGTCCACAGTCGCTCCAGTATCCTACACTGGTAAACTACCATGCCATCAAGTGTTGGTTCCTGTCTTTTACCTAATGCTCCTGAACAGGTTCTGTGTTTCTGTAATCCTGAAACTGGGTTAAGCATTTTGTAAGTTTATTGAATAGATGGATAAAATAAGAGTGGTGTCTTAAAAATGTCCAATTATTAATTTTCTCAAGGACTGTCAGAGGTATTAGACTTGAGCATTTAAAAAATGCAGATTTGCTTGTAATGGTATCTCTGAGCCACACCTGGGGCTAATAGAGTGTGTCACATGAAAAGCATGAGTATTGTTTTAGCTGATATTCATTTGAAATGTGTTCCATAAAAGCCTGTCAAGACTGTAGAACCCACTATTAACATTAGAGATGATGGCAGTTAGTGTCTAAACAGACAACACTAGGTGGCACATTTTAAACTAGACTAGATGGATACCAATCCATCAGTGGCCACTGCTTATGAACACACCCATAACTCACCATTATAACTTATAGCCCTTTGTTTTTGGTGGGAATATGGAAGGAAACCACAGTACAAATTTCACAAATGCTGACCAGACTAGTAAGAAAACTCTTAACTTTGAAACGGTGAGGCATCACCCTACCCCTTCTTGCATTCATCATCATTTTTTCCACATTTTTTCTTTACTATTTAAATTCCTGCCTCCTACTCTGAGCTCTACTTTGGATTGGTTTAGAAATTTCAAACTGAGTAAATTTGTTCCCATTCACTCTTACACACAATTCACTCCGTGTTATCTCAAGATGTATGTCTTATACATCTGGCTCTATAAGATTACCCTCTCCTTACCAATAAGATCCCAAGTCATTTTAACTCCTATACATGGGGCAGCTGCTTGTTGTACACTTGCAGGAAACTTGCCACATTTTTTCTGAAAGAGTGCCATGACGTTAGATTTGAAGGTGCCGATTCTCATTCCAGTGCCTTCATACTCTGCTATACATTCCAGTTCTCAGTTATGCCTTGATGTCCTGTCCATGAAAATTTAAGACTGGAAGTCGGAGTATCTACTTCCCTTTAGCACCTCCACTTGGGTTCAAAGGAGTTGCCTGGATGGGATACAATCATGTCGGCTTGACATTTGTTTGCCTCCCCAGGTACTCTAGTTTTTCTTCCACTTCTCAAAGAGGTGTGTGTTAACTTAATTGGTGGCACAACGCTGGACCTTGTGACAATGATGGCGATATACCAGCGCTTAACTCGACCCAGACAGATGTGGGAGGCACACTAATAAAAACAAAGATGCTTTTTGTTTTTCTTCGCTCGAGGGGAACATCTTCCCTGTCCCCATGAACCGACAACACAGTCCAAAGCACAAATCACCTCTAAACCATACTTTACTTTCTCAATCTTTCTTCTCCACTCCTCTCCGGCAAGCTTAGTCCCCTTCCTCCCGACTCTGGCTCCCGAAGTGGTGGCTGCTGGCTCCTTTTATAGCACACCCAGAAGTGCACCAGGTGTTTGATGACATATTTCCAGCTGCACTTCCAGATGTGGCAGAATAACCGCCCACCCGGACTCAGGAACAACTGCAGCACCCCCTGGCAACACCCCCGGATTCCAACAGGGTAGTAGAGAACTCCATCTCCCATGGAGCCCTACACCACTGCTACCTATGGGTGATGCAATCTAGCTTTCCGGGGGAGGTACTGTTCTGTCCATGCTTGCTCCCCTGGTCCCCTCAGTGAAGAGGTGTCCTGGCCGGACAAGGACTCCGGCCGTCTGTGACAACCCCTTTGAGTATATATGATGGGGCTCTGTGAGAGACTGGTGTTCCATCCAGAATTGCTTCCTGGCTTGTGGCCAGTGTAGCTGAGATGAGCTCTGGCTCCTTGTTACCCTAAACTTAGTAAGGAGATTAGAAAATGGATGGATGGGGATAGTATAGGGTAATAATCATACATGAAATGTCTCTCGCCTTGTGTATATATTTACAACTATTTAAACTAAGTGATGGAATGTGCACTTTTTATTTACAAAAATATTAATATACAGTACATAAATGGTGTGTATAGTGTATAAAATGAATGTGTGCGTGCGTGTATACAATAATATGAATTAGTCAGTCTTTTTTATCAACAATATGGATTTGAACATTTTATTTTATTGCTTTTCTTGAGTATTTCACTGAAGAATAGCTACAGTTTTCTGAAATGACCTGCCTCTGTTAAGTGGAAAGGTGGAGGACTAAGTTATGGCTCAAGAAGATGCACACGTAATGCGCTCGACTGTTCATTTGGGCTATTTTTTGACGTAAGGGAATGCATGTTAGAGGAAGCGGTGCTCTCATGTCTGTCCCTTATTTGTTTGTTTTGTGGATGGATATACAAGGAAGTTCAAAGTCACATGTGGGGTCAGCTAACACAGAGCCTCCCACTCTCTCTGGTTATCTCTTCATTAGTCATGGCTGCACACCATAAATTAAATCTGTTGAGCATTTTCAGATGCATCCAGACACTTTAGACTGCACCGATCATATGTCAAGACACACTGTGAAACTGATTACAGGCCTAGCTACACGTCTTCATCATGAACTTTGTCATAATTTGACCCAAGGTTGCCACTGCCCAGGTATTTTTCCACTGATGGAAATACATGAGTGGGTACTGATTCACAATAGCACAGAACTTGAAACTTGACATAAATTCTGGCTGCTGGGTGCTCAGCTAATCTCCAGTCCATTTTTGCTTTGTTTTGAATTGAAGAACCCCTTCATGATTTCCTTTCTCATGAGAACACACATTACTAACTCCTTTCCTATACAAAGTGTACCCTGACAAAGCAGAAGGTGCCAGTTTATAAAGCATATAATAAACAAATGTAATACAAGATCACATAAATTCATTGTTTCCTTGTGTGTTTTTATTATCTGAACTTTGGAATAGCTAACAAAAAATAGGATCAACTGAATTTAAAGTACCATGAAGAAGTAGCTGCCCCTTACTGATTTCCATTGTTAGTTAACAGTGACTGCTTTCAGATCTTTGAATATATCGGGTAAAGAGCAGGAGAATTAAAAAACCTTTTTTTAATACTTCAGTCATCAAATTAACAGAGTTGTCCAGTACCGATTATCACCTTTACGGTGATTTCCTCCTAGTTTAATCAACCCAGTTAAAGGGGTAATTGGAGTCCGGTGCTTGAACTCAGCCAGGCTTGATTACAGCCAACCTTGCCCGATGTAAACCTATTTAATATGACCCTTATCATCCGGGTCAATGTGCTAGTGGTGATTCAAGATGCATGTAATGCCACAGTCAAACGAAATTCCTGAAGAGATCAGAGAAATTGTGTTTGATTCCTGTCAGTCTGGAGATTACGATGGCCCTGCGCACAATTAAACATGGTGATATGCACATTCAATCGAAGTGGTGACGCGCAGAATTAAATATGGTGCCGTATGCAAAATTACAGCTGACGTGCACACAGTCAGAGGGGTGGCAAGTAAAAGATTACGGAAAGGGTAGTAGGTACCATGGCGAAACAAAAGGAAAACACTCATTGGTAGCAACGTTTGTCCGTCAGTCCACAGGGAACGATTCCTGTTAAGTGGTGTGCTGAATGAGAGAAAGTTAATACAGTATTATTTTTTCAATTTAAATTATTGGCTATCACAATTCCCAGTCTAAGCACACGACTGTGTACATAAACAGGTAGCCATCCAATCAATCAATCAGTCAATAAATAATGAAGAAAATAAACTGGGGACCTTTCCGTTCTTTTTTTCGCCTGCAGTGCGGTGCTTGATGGTTTATATAACTGGGGGCATTACTTTGGAAAATACCGGTTTGTTAAGATTCTACAGTACATTCCATTTTATTGTAATAACAAAGGAATTTATTATTTATGTTCAATCAGGTGCTGTATCAGAGGAGAGGTATAGTAACAAAAGAAACAGAAAATCAAAACTCACGTTTATGATTTATATATGTTCCGAGGGTCTATGTTTGCCAGTTCTGGATATTGCACAGCATTACTTCTGATTTATAAAACCTGAGGTGTGCACAGTTCAACACAATTTATCTTTATAAATCACAATCGTCTTGCCTACATGAACGCACCTCAAATTCCGTCCTTTTGCTGCCCTGAACCAACCGTATATGGACTATGCTAACCAGCCTCCTACAGTACATATGCAAGTCACAATGCTGCCGAACTTCATTGGCCTCCCTTCTGACATATCGAGACCCCACCATCTGCATTTTGAGAATATCTGGCTGCACTCTGCAACTGACCACACAATATCATGTGCAGAATTACACCGTTCTGGGGCTCAAGGAAAGGTTTAAGGTGCCAGCATCTGACTGTGTACCCACTATCACCTGGAATAAGTAAAGACATGACTGCTGTTACATTGAATAGCACAGGCCATATGAAACACTGAGAGTTCACCCAGTTACCATACCAACAATCCAGCCACTACAAACAGTTCCATCACATCTACCAAGGCTACATTGCCTCAAATAAATGAATCAAGGGTTGACCCAGACTCTGAACTGTGGTGTTTGTCAGTTTCATCTTGGCATTACAGATGACATGTGCATGAATGGAATGTCATGGCTCATGGTTAACAAAAGCAGGTTTGTTCTTATTAGTTTTCCTTATTGCAATATGAGTGTGGTATTTGGTACACAGATTACATTACAAAAAGTAGCCACTGCTGCAAATTGACTTTCTGTGTCAGCAAAAACATGTTGTTTTATGTATGTGCACCCACACCATACGCAAACTCAATGTAGTCCCGCACGGATTGGTGTTAATGGCTTCCAGAACAGCAGGCATCATGGAGCTGAAGCTTTGCTGAGATATTCCTGACCTATCGGCCAGTTCCCTGAGAAGTGACAATAGGTAGCCGATACAAACTGATGAAAAAAACCAAAAGGTTCTTCAGTGCAAATCCACAGCCCTGGCCCTCTTTACAGGGAACTAAAATACAGTCTGTGCATTATGTTAATCACTTTTGATGTGTAATATGTTTGTCACGTCAACATACATTCTTATAACGGCCTTGTGACATCAATTATTATACACATGAGACATCATTTAGCTGGTTTGGCTGCATTTTCCTACTTGATCAAGGATGTTGTAATTTCCCAGTTTTTCTGAAATGTGTACACTTGGGTCAGAGTTGCCATAAATATGTGCGTATTTCCTCATCAAGTTTTCATGTATCAATCCCTGGCTTTACGTGGAAAGCTGCATACGTACATTTCCAGCACTTTCATACATACACTATAAATGTTTTATAAATGTGACCCTTGGATTCCACGTGTGAGCCATAATCTCCAAACAGAAAATACCTGCAATACTTGTGAATCTTCCCAGGAGTAACTTACCTGTCAAATTTACTCCCAAGGGCACAGCACAGTTATCCAGGAATGTTTGAAAGTTCCTTAAGTAAATTCAATGAATTGGTTGGCTGTTCTTGCCACAGCAAAGATCAGTATGTATGACTCCACAGTCCAGACACTAGACGTGAATGGGCTTCACTGGAGAGCAGCAACGTGGAAACTACTGCTAACACTAGAAGAACATAATGTTCTTCTTATATTTACCATGAAGCACCTGAATGATCCCCATGCTTTTTGGATGATTTGTAATAAG